>NW_020664444.1:6119316-6295882 GCF_002925995.2 Terrapene triunguis
AAAAAAGAATCCTGGATCCAAACTTCCCAGACACCTTCCTCCTCCACTTCCTCCCCTCCCAAGCAATCAGGTGCAGGTCCAGCCCATCTCAAAGCGAAATGAAAACCATAGAGAACTGCTCAATAGGGACGAAAATCAAAGTTACAATTTGCCCCTAAAGAGTTTGGAGCCAAAACGCCCACAGTCCCAGACTCACTTATCCCTGATCTGGGTGTACAACAGTGGGGCAGTAACTCATAGGCAAGAACAGCTTGAAGTCGTTGGTTTAAAGCAATTTCTGCCAGAGCTTCAGAAAGCAGAATATGTTGCTGGGCAATTTGAGTCTTATTTAGAATGGCCTGTGGTATGTGGCCCAAACCTTGTGCTTGAATAATCCTCGTTGCGCTGAAGTCTGGGTTGCACAGGGGATAGATGGGTGCCCTGAATGTCCCAGAGCTGAGATGCTATCCTGTCCCTTTAACAGAAGCATGCTTATCGGACACTGTATTGCAGAGCAGCTGGGGTGCTCATGGGAGCAAAGAGCTGGGCCAGACGGATGCCAGAAATAAAATAGATAACAGAGAACTTTTAGGAGGTGGTGATTCCACTGAGAGCCACATGAGCCAAACGTGAGCGCTGTGGGCAGGCACCGGAATCCCTTGGTCGATGTCTAGCCCATCCCAAAACAGACGGCAAAGACATCCAAAGGCTTGAATAACCATCCCCTCCCCCTTTCTCCCAGCCCACTCCTCCGTCCTTGCTCCAGGCCCTGCTCCTTTTTCCGGCTCCCGCTAGACTCTGCAGGGACTTCAGCCAGAAGTCCGCCAGAGTTACATTCCAGGCAGATATTACTGGCATAGCAGTAGGGTCGCCCGCATGCTGTAGCGGTGGGAATGCATCATTCTAGGATTTCAGGCTGCCCCTGCAGCTCTGGTAGGTGGGGTCCCACCATTCCCAGGAGTGAATTTATGACAGTGATGGACAGACTGAGATCCGCAGACAGACATCAAGCCCATGACTTGTGGCTGGAGGAGGGGAGAAGACTTTTCTGTGGATTATGAAGGTCCTTTTAGTGTTGCCCTCTGAGCTATCTGTAACGCAAAAACTTTCTAACGCTGTTAATTTCCCCCTTTCTCTCCTTGTTTGTTTGTGTGTAATAGCAGGGGGATTAGTGTGTGTAATTTTTTTAATATAATATGAAAGCTGAATGCAATATTTATGGTTGCATCTGTCACTCCTCTGAAAACATGGAGCAAAATAAAGGTTAACAAGTTTGGGCTCTCGGAAAAGCATGTACAACAGAGTTTTGTGGAGGAGTTTGTGTGTCACCACATAGCAAGGAACAACACGACTGCATTTTCCAAGCGTTCGCTCACTTTCCCTGGTGCAGGGTTATTTATCATACTCTGTAGCAAACTGTCTTCTGATTGTATGTCCTCATTTCAGATTCTCAAAACCCCGAATCACATTCCTTCCCCGTGTACAGCATAAGCAGGTTGTACCGTATAAATAGCCAGAGGGGATTGCTTAAGCATCAGGTTGGAAATAACTATACTCTCTGCAACCATATGTTCAAGTCCCTCTGGCATCAGCTCATTGGGAGGTAAATGGTGCTCCATATAATTTGGGTTTCCTTAGAAACAGAGGTCGCATGTGACCGGCATGGACACGCAAGATCCTGGGCTAGTTTTTGGAAGAGGAGGGGTTTTCTCTGGCATCTGTGGTTAAAATCCCCCCTCCCCATATTGTTGTGCACCTCTTCTACCCCTCGCTGCCATTCTCTCCCCACCCCAGAAGTAGCTGTATTCAGATCCATACCTTGAGGCCCTTACTCAATTCTCACTTGTTGATTTCAATATGAATTTTTCCAGAATAAGGACTACAGGATTTGACCTACTGTTGTTTTAGCAGTCCTCTGGAATGAAAGGTACTAGATCTAAGACGACGATTGTTCTCACCTTGGAATTCATCTGATACCAAAACTTCCCCAGCTCTTCACCGATTGATGCAAAAGATGACGCCATGAAGGGAGAGCAAGAGGGTGGCGAGTCATTTCTAATAATGACATCCCTGTTTTAAAAAAAACCAAAACACACACACAATCTCCTCTAAAGTTATTTTTTAAGATGTGAGATTTAAACTCATCTGCCCAGGTTTTTAGATTCAAAAGATGCAGCTTGTTCTGGAAGCAGCCAGACTTCTCATAACCAAGCCTCTGAAATCAGTGATGTTCACTCATGCCTAAAAAATATTCCCTCACGCCCTCTTCCCTTTAATGTTCATGTTGTGAGGAAATTGAGCAGGCTATCCTCTTGCCGTATTAATACTCCATCTACTGCAGTTAATCAAACATCTAGATGACACTAAATGCAGCATGTCAATTTTGTTAACGCCTGTCATCCGGAGCAGTAATTTACTCCCATTATCCACCGCCCTGAATAAGCAATCATATTCTGTCTCTCTAATTCAGTTCTCTCACTCTCGCTGCTCCCCACACACACACATTCGCTGCTCACACAAGTTCTCTCCATGCACAATCCAGTGCTCAGAAGGTGCTGTTCCATTTTCCATCATCACCATAGAAACAGCTTTGGAGTTCCAGGGTGCATATGCTTTAACAAGCCTTTTAAAAAAAATAAATAAAAAGGTAACAGTTCGGTTCAATTGAGTTGCAAGCTGCATTTTATAGGAGAGAAGGTGTGTTTCCATGATAAAGCCAAGGAGACAAATGGCAGAGATTGTCAAAGGCGCAGAGTGGTAATAGAAACTTCTGTGAAATCTGCCATGGAGGCACTTTTTCCAACAGCAAAACATTTATCTCCAGGCTTGATTTTTTTTTCCTCTTTAAAATACCAGACAAACAAAAATCCAGGTAAATTATTTCCTAGGATCATACCTATTTGTATCCAGAGCTTTGTAATATTTTACCGCCATCCTCCATTGATTCAGTCTTTCTTAACAGGCACATGTTGTTGTGCACTTGAGATCTGATCCTGTGAGGTCTTGAGTTCTCATTACCCTTACTGGCCTCTTCAGGAATTGAGGGCTCAGCACTACGCCGGGGTGCTCAGCTCTTCTGAGGCGTGGGCCCTTAGTCAGTTTCCAGCCGACTGACATGAGAGGCCATCAGGGTTGACGTCAATTAACTTGAGGGTTGAGAGGCTGGTGTGAGCAAAGGATGCCTGTTTCTGTAGTAATTCCAACTTTTTCTCTCTCACATCCATATTGTGCCTGACTGTCCAAAGGTTGTGTCAATAGAACGGTAACATTCCAGGGTCCAGAGTCACCTAGGCAATGGAATTCATGGCCTTGGTAACATCCACCACCTCGACCAAGAGGGTGTCATGCAAGCCCTGGTGATTAGCAAATAATGATCGGGAGTCCCGTTGGAATCCTGCTCCTTGACACATTTTGGGGCTAAACACTAAAAGAACATGACAGCTCTGACAGGGGTCTAGCCGTTTGGGAGGCACTGTGGCAGGATTGCCACTAGGGTAAACGTTTCCAGGCTCAGTTGCTTTCTTATAGACCATCATGATTTCTTGGGGATTATTTTAGTTTTGGGGGCTACTCAATACACTGCACTGGTATCTCCATGCTCCTAAGATTGCTCAGAAATTCTCTTCCCCTCTCACCCAGCATGGAAATAAAACCTCCGGTTGACTGACTGAATGTTTCATATGAAGACTGACTTAGCCAATGAGAGGATTAGGAATTGCTCCTTCTGGCAGTGAGGTTTATTTCAGGGGTGTCCCTCTTGTATATGGATCAGTTTTCATTATCCTTCTACTGATCATGGGACCACTTGGGCAATGTGTTAGACCAAGGGGTGGCAAATGCTGGCGCAATACTGAGAGTTGATAAGACCAGGCTTTCAAGTAGCTCCAAGCTCCATCCACTGCAACCCCTGCTGTTTCTGCTGCCCGGATTGTGGGCAGCAGCTTCTTGCAGTTTGAGGCAGCTTGGCTTTGATATTCAGAGGACAAACAAGAGGCTGGGAGAGGAAAGATCATGACATGAAGTGTCATGGGGGGGGAATTGAATGTATAAATAACGTTTGGATCTAGGATTCTTTGCGCTTTTCATCTGTCACCATCTTTGCCTCTGACAGTTTTTCTTTTTACCAGATGAATGGGGGATCAGCTGGCTAAGAGTGCATTGCTATTGAGTAGGGCTGGACGCCGCTCTGTCACAGTGCCACGCTCTTACCGTAGGTGATCAGAAACGTAGTGGGCCTGATTCTGATCTCATTTTTGCTGGCATGACTCCACTGACTTCCATGGAGTTACTCCTTATTTGCACCGGCATGAGATGAGAATCAGGACCACTGGCTCTGTTCTTGCCATGGAACAATGGGCTACCCAAAGCATCCTGTCAAGATCCTTGGCCTCCCTTCTCTTTGGCTGGAGGTTCAGTAAAACGTTGGCATTTGTTTCCAGCATAGGCCAAAGCAGATAGTGGGTAGTTCTGTCTTCTGTCCAGTGCCTCTGACTCAGCTATTCCCCACCACTGAGTTAACCATGCTGCCAGTGGCAGAATCTTTATCATTGGGTGGTCGTGTAAGAGGCAGAAGGAACCCAGCCAGAATTCTGGATTCCCGTTTGGGTTTGTAACTTATCACCTGCAGCCCAATCGTCTTCTGGCTTATAAACCAAACACATTAGATATAGAATCTGATGACAGAGAATAAACCAGGAGTAATGTGTTGCCATTTTTACCGTCCCTTTTCTCCCAGTATAGCCCCACTTGAATTTATGGCAGTATGGGATCGTATCCCTTTGCCATTCGAAGCATAAGTGCTTCGAACTGATGCTTTAATATGTATTATTATTGCTGCTATTAGTGTAATTAGCATTGGCATAATTAGTGTTGTTGTTATGAGTGTGAATATTGATACTATTATTTTAATAGTAATTTATTTTATTAACAAATTAAATTACAATGGTTAACATGTTCTTGTTATTGTATGATTTTCCTGTTATAACAAAAGGAACACACCAGACCTTCATATCTTTAAGCCTGGAGGGTGCGCTTTTTTCTTAAAGGAATAAGAAAATGTAGCTAAAAGCATTCTCCGTATTTTTAAAGCATAATTTTCTGCATATTTTTCTCTTCTGATCTTAGATGCCAGTGCTTTCTAAGAAGCACATATGAAAATAGATTTGCAGTATAAGAGGGAACATGCAGGAGATTTTGCTCACGTGCAGCCTAAATCTAAATAATTCTGATGCAACTCAGCTAGTCAAAAAAATCCAAACATTTTCATTGAAAACCAGTGATGCTTCCTCCATTTAAAAACTGAATTTAAAAAAAAAAAATGTTGGAAACTTGGAAAATTTTGACCAGCTGGGAACTCAGTGGTGGCTCCATCGAGGTCACTTACATGGGTACAAATAAGATATATCTAGATATTAATCTATTCCCAACACCAGAGTGTCAAGACACCTGATCTTCGCACTAGCAAAATGAGAATGAATTGAGGAGATCCAGTCTATGGAATTCCTGGGTTGGTGTGTTCCTTAGTACTGATGTTTCTCCACAAACAACATGTCTCATGTCTGGGCACCAGGTGTCTCAGCTAAGTATTGGCTATACTGCTATGCAGCCATGTTCTTGTCCAATGCACAGATAGCTGATGTTTTTATCCGATGGCAATTGCTACACTTAAGGGCAGTTTGCTATTTCTTTATTAGCGGTTTGCATTCATTGTTGCCTTAGAAAACCAAAGTCATGACCCTTTGGGATTATTGGGGGGTCAACATGTCTGATGATAGCCCTTATTTGTATAGTTGCAGCTTTGCATGTGCAGATCACTTGCGTGTCTATTCTTGGTGTGTGCGCTGGAAGAATTAAGTCTCAAGCTTGGTTTCTGAACAGGTTGTGAACACGCCCTATCCTGGTCTATGCTTGCAGTTCAAGCATGTGCAGCTGATGGTAGGCAGTGGGTGATCTTTCCATTGTAGACCAGACCAGAGAGGCTCCAGAAGCCTATGATGAATCAGAATCCGGTGTCTGCTTACTTTTTGATGTATTTGAAATGATCGGGCGAACATCAGCCCTCTGCGAGCCACCATTGTTCAAACCCTTCTTTTCACACACACAGTCTTCATCCTTCTCGGAATACCAAAAAAAGCCATTTAATTAAAATGCTATAGAAGGGGTGAGTTTAATGAGAAAAAAAAATCTCACCAATCACTTTTCACAACCTAAATCAGATCAGCTTGGATTCTGTTTTGGAACATTTTGAAGATGCAACTGTGAGATTCCATAGGGTGCTGCTTGCAATGGTTTGGGTTGGGTGATCAGTTGCTGATGTACAAGATAGACACATCTGTTAGGAAAGAATGTGAGCAAAGGGTTCTGTGTTTTAAATCTCCTGCATTTTGGAGCACAAAAGAGAGACTAGCTTTGTTGGCTTAATTTATCTGTAGATCTTGTTAACTGTATCTGCAGAGGAGAAAATTTTGACAGTAGGGACACTTGTTAGTAATATTACACCAAATTCAGCATTGGAGTAAACAGAGAAGGCTAACGGGTGACTTGATGACAGTCTATAAGTACAGTAACTCCTCACTTAACGTCCTCCCGCTTAACGTTGTTTCGAAGTTATGTCGCTGCTCCATTAGGGAACATGCCCGTTTAAAGTTGTGCAATGCTCCCTTATAACGTCGTTTGGCTGACTTTACAAGGGAGCATTGCACAAGTTCCTCCTCCCCCTCCCTTCCTCCCTCCCTCTGAGTGCTTCCCCCACTGCCAAACAGCTGTTTGGCTGCGCTTAGGACTTTCTGGGAGGGAGGGAGTGACTGAGCAGGGAAGCTGCCCCCTCCCCCCCGGCAGGCAGGGCCACGTGGAACACAGGGTCTTTAGGGGCTGCAGGGCCCTGGGCTAAGGAGGCCCCGGGGTCCTGGCCTGCAGCTCTAAAGCCCCTTTCGGAAGGTGGCCCTGCGAGGACTCAGGAGGAACAGGGGCAGCCGCGCAGCCAGCGGCTGGAGAGAAGCGGCGCTTTCCCCTTCAAAGCCGGCCAGAGAGAAGAGAGACAGGCATGTTCTAGTTCTCTGAACATGAGATTGAGAACCAGAAACCCTGAGTTCTAAACCCAGCCCTAATGCCGACCCCTCCCTTTGGCCTTGTGCTTGGTGGTTAATGTCTGCCTCAGTTTCCCCAGCTGTAAATAAAGGAAATAATACCTCCCCGGTGAGACTCATGGTTAACATTTGCAAAGTGCTCTGAAAAAGAAAAGCATTAGCTTATCTCTTTGCATATAGCTACCCTTTGAAATTCCTCGTGTGTTCCTCTTTCCAGCTGTATATTCTGCTATGTGACAGTAATTTCCATGGCTTGGAGTCTTTGTTCTTTTGCATCTGTCATCTTTCATTCAAACCTCTGGGGTGAGGTGTCCATGGGGACTGGTGCTGCCATGACAGTGTTACTAATCGTGCACACTGAGACTGACAGGCAGAAAGCAAGCAATAGCCATCCTCTTCCGTAGTCTAGACCCTTTTTATGCCAGTAATTATTTGATTACCTTGCTCTCCCCCTGGGGTAAGGGAGACACACAGAACGTATCAGTGTTGCGGTTCCCCTCACTGTAGTTTCGGCCATTGGTTCCAACTTAGGAAGAGGCGCTGCTGCAGATGGACTCATCACGTGCTGGTTTGACCAGTGATGGTGAGCCTAGGTAGGATTCAGCCTGTGGTTGATCATGTGCATCCTGCTACCAGACAGTCCCAAGGAAGCTGGGTTCGGTGTGGGCGTTGTTGTATTTGTTAACGAGCAGCCAGCCAATGACTGAGTACAGAGGTAAATGTTCTCAGCTCGCCAAAGTGCTGTGTGTTTTCCGCACTGAACATTCAGCAGGGGGTGAGTAGTATTTGTTTTTTCACGATTTGTCATTCTCGAGTTTAAATCTTTCACTGATCCAGTCAAAGAAACAGCACTGTGTGATGCTGATGACCAACCACAGACCAGGAATAGCAAACAGCCCAACCCATATCCTGAAAATTGTTCACTCCAACGCTTCGGTAAATACTTGTGCATTATCACCATGTCAGTTACAAGGGGCCAAATGTGTAGTGAACGTTTTGCAACAGATTGTTCCGCCAGCCCTAGATGGGAGGGTGAGACTGGCTTGAATCTCCTTATTTCACACCTTCCTTTGAGGCACATGTTACAGGCCATTATCTGAGACAGGATACCGAACAGGGACCACTGTGGCGATTCCTACATTCCTCGACGTAGCCTAGCACCTGCAGTTGGCTGCTTTGAAATACAAACCCTAGTTTATTTTACCCTCCACCTTTCATTGTAGCCAATTTCAATCGCCATTGGAATGTGGCGTGCACAGCTGTGACAAGTGTATCAATAATTCCGTTCCAGGAACTGCATGGCGCTTCGGGACCTAACCATCTGCCCGTTTCAGTGGCAGGGCTCAGCACCCCAGGCGATTTGCTACATTGTGTACCTTGGGAGAGAGGGGGAAGTGTTAGTGTTTGATTTGTGGTTTTTTGAACAGGCGGAAAGGGCGGTTTCCCTAGATCCTAACTTATGTCTTACAAAGCATAGGCAGAGAGGAGAAGAGATGAGGTGTGCGTTTCTGGACGTAGAGTTTTCCAGATAATTGTACCCGTGCTGATGAAGCTGTAGGGTCCAGACGCTTTGTGAGAGCGTTTCTGTGAGACAGCTGAGTTGTGCCCTAACCTCATTGCAACAGCGGTAAGCCTACAATGTGCAGCCAGGCCCAAGCCCGTCTCTGAGGGAGAAAAGCTGGAGATGTGCCATCTGTATTGTTGGGGCATCCCAGTGTGACCATGTTCATCGCTGTACTCATTGGAGTGGGAGGACCAGCCTCAGTGGTGGGAGGCGGAAAAGTGGTTCTGGATTCTGACTGGTGAACCGAGGGGTATTAATTGCCAACCTGGCCTTTGCAATGTGCAGCCCATCGTAACGCTGCTCCTCAAACCTACCCTGTTCAGAATTCATGTCCTAATGTTTCCTCCGGCACCGAAGTGTGGTGGTGAGAGGTGGCTCTGCTTCCAGAGGTGGTGGTAGTTGTGGGCCGCTCTGAAGAGCGTGACATTTCAGGCAACAGGCCTTGAACATCATTAATTTCCAGAGTGGTCCAAGGCTCCCAATTATGGGCCAAATTACAGCCCATGTGAAAAAAAGATGAAAACGCCATTGAAGTCAGTGGAACAGCACTTGCTTTTACCAGGGCTGAGCTGGGTCAGGGTGCCTGATTTGCGAAAATAATTTGAGCAATGCAGAAGCCTTCACTGAGCTGCTTTTCCACATGCTCTAGTGGCTGTTAGACAGTGCCACCTGATTTACAGCCTTCATTAAAGAGAGAATCTTCATTTCTAATGGATGGAGACAAGATGTCCCTGTCCTTTTCCCTCCCCTTCCATTCCTTCACCTTTCTGTTCTTCTGCCTTTTTCCCTCTGTTCTGTCTTATATTCGGGGTGGGGGTAGGGGAGTGGGAATTGTTTTCAATAAAATACAGACTTGCGAAAAAAGACAGCATCTAATGCATGTGTAACCCACACACCGCCGGGTGTGGTGTTCTGTCCCATCTAGTGGCACCGAGACCACGTAGAGAGAGATTAATGAGTCTGCTCTACAGCCTTAGCTAAGGGCCATATGGCTTTTAGCTCATGCAGTAGAGGCTCGTGCACTAAGCTCCAGATCTCCCAGGTTCCATCCCACCCGCCGACAACTGGGGTCTGTCAGTGTTACACATGCTCCAGAAGTTTGCTCTAAATCAGTGGTCCCCAAACTTTAACAACCCGTGAACCCCTTTCACTAAAATGTCAAGTCTCGCAAACCCCCTCCTAAAAATGAATATTTCCAGGGATTTTCACCTTTACCTGAGTATAAATGATAAAAGCCGTGATCTTGGAAATATAAAATTTTTGACATGCTTATTACACACTATTTATTATTAATCATTATTTATCATTATAGTATTATTACATTATGAAAATGGCAACACTCTTCCAATCTCTCACTTTCGTAGCTTGTAACACTTTGAATAAGCCTGTTATAAGACCAGGCTCCTATGTTTCATCAAGGAGTATCAGATGTGAAACAGCATGAAGATATTTAAGAAGCCAACTCAAAGAGTTCTTCCTACACAAGCATTCAGGTCTTGAGCAGTCCAGGCAAACAACGCACGTTACAACAAAGCTTAAACTTGTTCTTCATCATAATTTTAAAAACAAGACTAGCTGCCTATTTAATTTAAGAAACAGCAAAAAGTATCCACCTCCCTTTCCATTTCTCCTAAGGAGTCTTGAAGTTTAAATCTCCGCAGTGTGATAGAGATGCTTGCTTTGATCTGCTTAGCTCTTGGAAGTCGAGGGGCTGCAGGTTGCTGGCTCCGTGCCGGGATCCCTAGGGACAGCTCTGTCCGCCATTAGGGAATTTTTTCCCTGAGAACCTCCTGTAATATTTCACGAACCCCCAGGGGTTCACTAACCCCAGTTTGGGAACCACTGTTCTAAATGAATTTGCTTCTGAGAAAAGATGTTGAATTCAGACCACCAGAGGCTAGCATCCTCCGATTTATCCCTGGAGAAGGCAGGGCAGGGCAGTCCTCTCCAGTTGGTTAATCTTCATTCCTTTTTAGCTGTTGGCTTCACTCACAGCAGAGAGCCTGATTCCAACCGCCCTTACCCTGGTTGTGCAGCAGTGAAACTCCACGGGCTTCAGCAGGGACACTCCTGCTATACACCAGCGTGTGTGAGGTCAGAACCAGCCCCAGATAGTCCAAGTACTGCCATTTCTGAGGGTGACTGTCTGTGATGTAGATACTTGTCCAGTAGGAGAACATCATGTCACATGTTACTGACATTTGGTCTCCTGTGGCCTGAGATGCATCTGAATTGGTGAGGGAGACGTGAACAGTTCCATATTTTCTAGGACATCCAGGCCCTCACCCCTCTTCATGACATTAGGGAACTTGAGAGGCGCTCTCCTATACCTGATCTTTGAGTGGATGATGGCAAAAGCTGGCTGGCTGCTTTTGAGTCAGTTGTCTAATTATCTATGGAGCATTGGAACATAAAATCTGTTCACATCCCAAATAAAAACCTATTAAAATGGAAGCATCAGAACCTTAGCAGGAGGACTTAGAACAAATTGTAACTGAAGAGAGGCAGCATGAAAATCAGCAAATATCAGATTTAAATTTTTTAACAGGAGGCTGAGAGCATGCGGATCCCATCTGTTCTGATGGGAATTTCCAGGTTTGCAGAAAGCAGTTCCGTTCCGTAGCCCTTCATCTCCCTGATCCCTCGCTGCTCGGTTGGGCAATCAGGCCTTCCCTGGAGGCATGTTAGAAAGGTAAAAGCGGACAGCGTTAGAAGATGGAATTTTGGAGTCACCGTATAGGCATTGCTACATCTCTTGTGGGAGAGATTATGCTGAGAGTCTGGCACCTGGTTGTTAGGAGTTTGTGTCTCGCAGCGTAGAGCTTCCCAGTTACAGTTTGGGTGTTTATTTTGTACTCTTATCCAGCACAGAGGAGATCGAAACCAACACAGAGATCTGAAAGTTGTGGTTCTCAAGAACCCAGGGGCAGCTCTAGCTTTTTTGCCGCCCCAAGCACGGCAGGCAGGCTGCCTTCGGAGGCATTCCTGTGGGAAGTCTGCCGGTCCCACGGATTCGGCGGCATGCCTGCAGGAGGTCTGCCGGTCCCGCGGCTTTGGCGTACCGCCGCCAAATTGCCGCCAAATCCGCGGGACCGGCGGACCTCCCGCCGGCAAGCCACCGGAGGCTGCCTGACTGCTGCCCTCGCAGGGACCGGCAGGGCGCCCCCCGTGGCTTGCCGCCCCAGGCACGCGCTTGGTGCGCTGGTGCCTGGAGCCGCCACTGCAAGAACCAAGCTCAGGGTCTATCTCTGACACTTATAGGGATTCCCTAACCATAGTATCTGAACTCCCCACCATCTTTTATGTCTTTCTCCTCATAACACCTATTATCCCCAGTTTACTGAGGGGGAACTGAGACACAGAGAGGCCAAATAACTTGTCCAAGGTCACACAGGAAGTCTGTGGTAGAGCAGGGAATTGAGACTGGGTTTCCTGAGGCCTAGCACTCTAACCTCTAGGCTGTTCTTCCTCCCCTGTTCTTCCTCACTGAAAAAATCTCAGAAACCCCTTGATTTAGATTATGGGAATAAATGACACGAGTTGTAATTCAGAAGAAAATTCTCCCAAGAAACCCTGCCTTCCTTCCTCTGGGCATTCAAACCAGCTAAGTAAATAAATACAGCCCACAACTCTCACTACCTTTTACACAAAGGTCTTGGTGCCTGGGAAGTTGTGTTGGCAATGCTGATTCACTTCATTTTATCAGGTGAGCCTTGTGTTTGAGTCCCAGTGCACCTTAAACCCCATAGGTAGATAGATCACTTAGATGAGGTTGGCACTACCTCAGGGATGGCATGCAGGCTGGGATCACTGAGGCTTACTGAATGCTCGTTAGAAGCATAACCTCCTCTGTGCAAATTACACTCCTCTTTCCAGACTGTATAATTTAGCTGAGTTTTCACCATAGGAGTCATGGTGTTTGTAAGCAAAACAAACATCTGTTGGGGGAAAACTTCACAGGCAGCACCAAGGAACACAGGACCAAAACCATAGGGTATTCTAATGCAGAAATGATCATGCTTATAAACTAGGAGGCAGGAGAAAATGAGGTAGCAATCACCATGAAAGCTGATCAACAGCTGTGAGTGTCTAAATCTCCAAGCCTGAGGGGTCCGCCAACTATAGCTGATGGTTCACAGGCTGCAAAAGAATAGTTTTGCCATGACTTGCCCGCATGCCTCTCTCTCTTCCATCCCTGTGGTGGCATTCACACAATCTCTCTCTGAATCCTTTCCTCCTGGCATTTGCATTCTGGAGGCTGAGAGCATGCCTGGCCGGGAATTCAGAGCAACCTGGAATTACAGTCATCACTCTTCAAACGCTGTCTGATCCAGTCTTTGGAGGGCTACAGAATTTAGGAGATTTATCTCCCACGCCCCACAGAAGACCCGAGGCCAAATTTATCCCAGCTGTGACTCCTTTGATTTTTACACTGGAGGTGGAGGTGGCCCATTGCTGCTGTTCAACTAATGACAGAAACTCTTTGATCCAATCCCTCTATGCTAATGCAGGATTGTTATCCAGAGCTGCCTTATCCACCTTCCTGCTGATCATTGTTCTGCTCCTAAAGCTTTCACATGAGGATCGTGTTTCATAAGTGCCATTGTGATGTTCGTATTATCCCCATGTTAGAGATAGGGACATAGAGGTGAACTGATTTGCCCACGGGGTAGGAAGGGTGGTCCAGTGGAGTAGGGCATGGACTGGGTTCAAGTCCTGGCTTGGCCACAAACTTGCTGTGGGACCTTGGGCAAGTCACTCGGTCTACCAGTGCCGGAGGTCTTCATCTGTAAAATAGGGAACATACTTTCCTACCTCAGATGTGTGCAGAGGATATAATCTGCTCATGATGGTGAGGCATGTGGATACTCCAATGAAAAGTACCTAGGTAGGCGTGGTCACATTGCAATCAGTGGCAGAGCTGAGAAAAGAACCCAGGAGTCCTGACACCCAGGGCCCTGCTACAGTCACTAGGCCACACTCCCTCCCTAGTTGTAAATGATTGAAGCAGTGGGGAGCCCATCTCGTGCTGGGGGGACGGTATCCCATTATCTCAACCTCACCTGAAGGAAGTTTCTTCTCATATTCACCCTACATTTTTGCAGGCGTCAGTTCATCCCCATTAATGATAGTCACCTTGAAACACCCTATGCAATCTCTGTCTCCTGGGTCTTTTTCGCCTTCATCACAGAGCTTGCAGGCCGATTATGGCTGACTGTTCAGTCTCTCCTGAAAGATTACCTCCTTCTTGCACTTATTTCCCCATCATCCCATCCCTGCCTTCCCTCCAAGGGCCTGAAAGATGACGGAGCCGGCGTGTTTGTGAGCTGTTGGACAGATGCATTCCACGTCCAGTAATACAGATGAGCTCCCCCAGCCAAGAGGCTGGTTTTCTTTGTTGCGGTTTTCTTTCTTGCTTTCTTCTCCTAGTACCGGCACGCGGCCCACAAGCATTTGTCAAAGGGACTTTCCATAAAAGTCTATTAGTTGGGATGAGGAACGGCTTGACAAAATAGATTTAAGTGGCCCCTTGTGAATCATCCTGGCAGTATTGGAAACTGTGTCCATTTTTTTGATTAAACATTTCCAACGCCATTAGTGGGGGAGACGTAAACAACTTCAATTGAGTTTGGCTGTTTAATGGCAGCAAAATGGCCTTTGATCTCTCTGTTATCAGGGAGCAGTCCATTGCCTGGATGTGGAGAAAGCTCACGTAATCGCGGCAAGAGGCATCGCCAGCAGAGCAACAAAGAACCCAGAAAGAGCTCTTTATTCTCTTGCTCCTTTATGGAAATGACCAGATCCTTCTGTGATTGGCTCCTTATACATCTGTGGAGTCTATAAAGGCAGTACTGAATAAACTAGCAGTTTGGCTCTGGAACGGTTCAGACACAATACCAGGGAGCGGAGTTGGGGGAAACTTCCCAGCTACTGCACCCACTGTCCATGCTCTGTGGATAAAGACACTACTTTGCTCTCCAGGGCTGACCGATCCAGCACTATACTCACCTTTGTTTTATCTAACATTTGTTAAATTTCATGGAATTTCAAATCTAGCTGGCAGGGCTGATGGATTTGCAAAATTACTGGCAGCTGCAGTTTTTTCCACAAGATTGTTGCACAGCAAAATCAGCCTTGTGTAGGTAAAGGATCTATTTTGTTGGTAAACTCCTTGGGACAGGAATACCCTGTGCCTGTTGTTCAGTGTGGAACATGTTTCAATGTTACCAACTCTCTCAGTTTTTTCCAGGTCTCATAGTAGTTGGTGTTTTTTCTTAAATCCCCAGCTCCTGGAGTCCTGTGACGATGAGAGACTCTCGGCTTACTTTTTCAAATGTAAGTGTCTAGCCTTTGTGGTTGCAGAGAAACACATGGAAATGTGACCCGAGTGCATCCTAAAGGCTCAAAAAATCATAAGGCAAAGAAGAAGAACCCAAAATGTATTATTTTTAGAAATCTCATGAGTTTCAAGCCAAAAAAAGCTAATTGTGGGGGGCTTGGTTCCTGAGTTTTGAACATTTGTGGTTGGCAACGCTGTGTTCATGTGACTGGTTCCCTGTGTGAGCATGGACATTTCTGATGAAGTTCACGTTCATTATTTCCATATGTTCTTTGCCCCCAGTTCTTCTTTGGGTGGGAATCAGCATGGGGATTAGAGCAGATAGGAAATCAATTGCCCTTTCTAAAAAAGTCTGGGATGTGGCGACAGTTTCCCTGGCAGCTAGGAATAAGTAGGGGGGTTGCGATAGACCATTCCTGGATGTCTCCCCGTACTTGGCTGGTGACAGGCAACCTTTGGCCTGAATATACAGTCCCTTTGGTTTTGGTTGCCTAGCGTTTTGTTTGTGCACAGGCACTGTAGAAGCGACTGGGTGCTCTCCCCCGAGAGGAGTGCTGGCATCCTCTGCGTCCTCCTTTTCTCCATAAAACTAATCAGTACATCAGCAATGACAGACTGAACCAGTTCATACAGAGTACACGCTCGAGCATCTGCCCCGAAACAAATCATCACTGTTCTCGTGGTGCATTGCCTCGTCCTTGCTTCTTATCTGGAGACTTGACTTTTTCTTTCCCTGAGACCTCTTTGTTTAATAACTACACCTAGGCTCTTCACAAGCTTTTTCTGTGGCCATCTGTCAGATTAAGCGAGTGTCCGTGGAGATATAATCTGGCTGATTGGCCCAGCTTTCAAGAATAATAGCTTTAGATTTGCATGCTGCTGATAGGAGTATTTCAGATTTCTTACCCGGCTTCTTTTCTCCTGTGGGGGAGCCAGGAATTGATCTAATCTAGCTTGGCATTTATGCCATTTGAAATGAGATTGCATGTTGCTGAGCAAAGCTGAGAAATAGGAAACTAATGCGACAAAGCACAGATATGTGATGTCACGTAAGAGACTGGAGGGTCTCCTGAGAAGCTCTTGGCTGGGAAGTTTCCTCAGGAAGCTAAAAGGAAGGGAATCGTATAATTAGTTGATACTAAAAAGCAAACTTGCAGATGTTTAAGGTTGGAGTCTCAGGGGTGGAGGCTCTGCTTTCTGCTGGAAATGTGAGCTCCGAGGTTTCACCTATTGAGTGGGCCCAAAATCAGCAATCGGCAAACCTCAACAGACTCTGATACCCCACCCCTTTAGCTGTCAAGCTTTTGTTACGCATGGTGGATTGCTGGGTAATGTTGGCTCTGATTGCAACTTTCAAACTTCTGAGCAAGGCTAATGGCACCTGTTTGCTTTCCTCTGATCTCTGCCTCTGTGGTCAGCCTGTTTGCCATTCAGAATAAAGGAGGGGAGCGTTTGCATGTGGTTGGCCTTGTCACTCGTATCCATTTGGGTGAGTAATTATTAGCAGTGACTTTCATGCCACAGAACAGACAGGTAGAAGCAATTCTGTGGAGCATTAGGGGATCTTTAGTTCAAATGGAAGTAAGAGGATAATAATTTTCCTATCTTCAATTAAACCATTATCACTTCACATGAAGGAGCCTATATAGTTAAAGGGGAGGCATAAAGCCACAGAATAG
Source organism: Terrapene triunguis (assembly GCF_002925995.2). Taxonomy (NCBI): domain Eukaryota; kingdom Metazoa; phylum Chordata; order Testudines; family Emydidae; genus Terrapene; species Terrapene triunguis. The sequence continues at coordinate 6,135,964 of NW_020664444.1, forward strand.
AGTTGGCTTAGAGAATGATGTGTCCAATTTTAATTCCAAAAGCAGGAGGGGGAGCAGCCGTCCAATATTCTTCCAGCCTGGTAGTATTTCCTTGTCAGATTTAATATAATGGAGTGTTTATTGAACCAGACTCCAAAGGAAGTTGTTTGTTGGTATCTGTGACTCTCTCAAAGAACAAAGAGAGAGTGAGCCCTGGTTACACTGGGGCGGGGGGGGGATCGATCTAAGTTACGCAACTTCAGCTATGTGAATAACGTAGCTGAAGTCGACGTACTTAGATCGACTTACCGTAGTGTCTTCACTACTGTGAGTCGACTGCTGCCCCTCCCCTGTCGACTCCGCCTGCACCTCTCGCGGCGCTGGAGTACAGGAGTCAACGGCAGAGGGCTCGGGGGTTGATTTATTGCATCTAGACTAGACGCGATAAATCGATCCCCGCTGGATTGATCGCTGCCCGCCGATCCGGCGGGTGGTGTAGACATACCCTTAGATTCAGATTGTACAGACCTTGTCTGCATGGCAAAGTTTCACTGGTATAACTTTAATTTTCCGGCAGAAACTGCCCTGTGTCCATATACAAATCATCATATAATGATTTATCTCGCACCTGAATTCAGAATAATTAAACTGATGTGGAATTGACTTAAGACAACAAGGACCCGCTGTGGATAACAGGCTTGATCTGAGTCATTTACAAAAGATTTATCTTAAAGGTGACCTTGCAAGGATTTGATTTAAAATGGCATTTATGTATCTTCATATTATATAGGAGAAAATGGCCAGATTTTCTCTGTTTTTAAATTGCTTGTCTTTTTACTTTAGAAATATCAGGCATGTCAGGTCTAGTCTGTGATCTCAAAGTCAAGACTTTTGTTTGCTGGAAATCTCCTTGAGGAGATCACTGATGTTAACTGTGAGCTCTCACACCACAACTGCAAGGGTCTGGGTGTTGAAGCTTTAACAAAGATGTCCTTTCTCCTAAATGTTCAGTGGATCTTGGAATTAAATAGGTGTTCAGAATACAGAGTTTTTAACAGTCTGGGTAAAAAATCCCTTCCTTTCTCAGGTTTGTTAGTCTCTAAGGTGCCACAAGTACTCCTGTTCTTCTTCCTTTCTCAGTTGCTGCAGCTTTCAGTCTTTGTTTTTAAACTGGCACAATTTCACCAGTTCTCTAGTTACCATAGTCTCCCAGGGTACTTTTATTTGGAATTTCTAATTTAAAAAAAAAAAAAAAAGCCAAAAAAATTCATTTCATTTTTTTTGGCAGGGGGAGGGGTTAAAAAAATTAGACTGCCTTTATGCATCATAGCAAGGTGCATAATCCCAAATTTCCCCCCTTTCCATCTTAATATTAAAATAAACAGAGATTTTGTTCGTGATGTTGAACCCTGTAATGTATGTAATCATGTGACACTCTTTCAAATCCAGGGTAAAACTGAGACCCTGACCACTTGTGGTAATTTAAGATCCCACTTGACTTTTTGCAGTAACAGCAGCATTAACGCTGGCGCCCAGTCATTCTCCTGCTATAAATTATTGCTGCAGATTCAACTGGATACAGGATTTTGTGTAGTGTTGCAGTACACTATTCAATAGTTACTTAGTTCCAACCCAGAAATGGATACATCTTAGTGATGGATGAAGACATTTATCTTGGCATATGCAGGCCCAAAATGCTGATGTCCTTACTCGGACTTAGCTCCCATTGGACCTGAGATGCACTGAAAACCTACTGAGCTTTTGCAATATCTGAAGTGGCAGGCACACAGCAACTTTCAATGGGGGTTTTGTGAGAGTACAAACTAAATAAGGACTTGGTCACTTCATCCCATGTATAGAAAGAGCTTTGGAAAGCAAAGCTCCCGCTAAGGAACCATTCTCATTTCTCCATTCCAAAATATAAATGCTGCAGAGGCTTTCAACAGGAAGGACCTTTTCCAAGTATCAGACTTGAGTTCTCTTGGACTTTCTCGTATTATTATTTTAAGTCGCTCCCAATTTTAATTGACGCGGATTGTGTCTCTTTGCCTGAGACACAAATGTTTGGTGGAGTTCTGCGTGGCGGAAGGCCAGGGGATAGCCCAAAGCTGCGGCCGCCCAATCAGCCATTCATGCCGAGGTCTGATCACTTTGCACTGGACAGGCTAATAACATAACACCCCCGTCAGCTCTGGCAGTGACACCTGAAGGAGCTTTAGTTTGGGCCTTGACAAGCGGGTCAGGTTGCAGCACTGGCTTTTGAGCCATCTCTGGTTGTACACACAGTGATCCAAGCCAAACTGCTTTGCGTGTCATTCAGCCAGCTTAGGTCACAGGCTCATCAAGCAGTTACAGACTCATTGCACGTTTGGGGTCATTGAACCATAATGGGAAATAAAGGCTGATCCTTTGCAGCAAATGTCTCTTACATGCTTGTTGCTGACAGTGCCCAGCCTGTGAGTGGACTTGAGGTGCTGACATGAGAAAACAAGGGTTCCTTTATGACCAACCCTACTGTGGACTAAATGCTAAGGGCCAGATGCACAGGTGTGCAAGGAAACCTCCCCTCCATAAGATGACCTGTCACATTTCTAGTCCTCGAGCTCACTTGAGCACAAGAACTTTGTGGGAGATTGGCACTAGCCAACCCAAAAGGACTAGGAGGGAGGGGAAAGTCAGAACCATGGAGTCACCCCCACCTCCTGTGCCTGCCACACAGAGGAAATGGTCCCAATCTGTTGCCCTTAGGGCCTGGAAGAGTTCTGGTGGCAGCATAGCCAATACACGTTGCAAGGAGGGAGTGAAACAGCAATGCACTACTCAGCAGCGACTCCTCTTGCCACTTCAGCAGCACCATTCCTAGGCTCCAAAGGAAGATCTGGCTTGAGGAAAATGAGGACCACATCAGTCACATTCGAGCTGGGAACGAACCCCGCCACCCTTAAGGAAATAAATTAAACCAATGCTGATCTCTGGGCCACCGCCAGTGCTTTGCTGGCCAGAGATGTCCCTCAGAGTAGAGACTAGAAATACCCACCACATTAACGCGGGGAAGTCAGAAGCAGCAACAGAACAAACTATCTTCCCAACCATTAGACCACATTCTACCTCCAGCTCTGGGACTAGAACCCAGGAGTCATGGCTTCCAGTCTGACAAGCGAATTCCCATCACTGTTTGAGAGCATGGCATGATGTTGGTTGCCAATAATGTGCATGTTTTTTAAGGTGATGGTTAAAAATTAAAGGAGTATTTTGTAGCATTGAGCTCCCTTTAACAACTTTATTGATTCGCTCCCTTCTTGCGGTGCCAGCATTTTAAATGGCATTTTAAAGCCATTTAAGCTAGTTTCTGCAATTTTGAACAACTCTTTTTAGATATTACTCCTACCCAAACCATCACTTCTGTCTCCCCCAAAAAGCCGGCTTTCATCTAGCAATTGCTTTCACATTGACACGTAAACCCTAGAAATCTAATATGGAGATGAAGCCCCATAATCCATCCATCGTTAAACAGACTAGTTGCGCAGGAGGCTGCATAGCTTACTGGGGAAAGCAATAGGCTGTAATCCCTCCCCACGCACACACAACCAACTCAAGTATAGCTCATGGGAGGCCGTAAGTGAAGTCAGTTTGTTCCTTTTGTTTACAGCTCCCCCTGCAAGGGTGGACGAGGGATGTGCTGGCGCATGTCACGCGGTGTTCCGTTATGGATGAGTGAGTGTGAACGTGCTCAGCTGGGCCAGCCATTGAGACTAAGAAAGCGGGGGGAATCTCAGTCCCAACCCTTACCAGTGCCATTGGGAAGTGCAGTGAGGAGAGGAGAAGATTGGCCACTGATGACTGCCCTCTTGGTGCCTTATAATGACACGGTTTCTCCCCTGTAGAGCAGCAAAGTCTACTTGTGACAGTCTGACAATGCTGAGGTGACTGCCAGTCAGAGAACAAATGCTTCCAAAGACTTTAACTCTGTCACGAATAAATGTGTCTCAGAGCACCAGGGTCTAGTGCATTGAGCACAAGTCTAGAAGCGAGGCGTTCTTGAGTTCTGCCACTGATCCTCTATCTGGACTTGGGGAAATCTCTTAACTTCTCCATTTCTGTATCAGTACAATGGGGAAATGCCTTTCTACCCCATGGGGGGGGGCTGGGAAGAGCAATTAGTTAATGCTTGCAAGGTGCCAGGAAGAGGTAGAGTATTGCATAGACGCTTTAGTACTGTGGGTACAGACTAATGAATAACTTCTTGTGAATAAGTGGAATGCATCAGAATTGGCAGAAGCATCTGTGATGGAGAAGCTAGGGTTCAGATGGATGAAGATGCAGGAGCTTGCTGCTCTGAAATACAACCATCCAGAGACCTTTAATCTAGAGATCCATCAAGAGGCCCATAAGAGAGCCTGCAATGCTGATGCTTCCAGGTTCTGATGATCAACACCATCAGAGCAGGCTAGCCCATGGTCTTCACATCCCTGCTAGGGCTTGGAGATGCAGAGCTGCCTCAAAGTCAGAAATAAGAATTTTAAAGTTTAAGCAAAAGAGTTTAGAGCCTCAGAAGAGCTCCTGGCCAAAAGTGGCCACTAATTCGGGGTGCCTCCCTTTTGAACAAGCCAACGTGAGAGGCCTGGGGCCTGACTTTCAGAGGCGGTGAGCACCTGTAGGCCAGCTAAGGTGACGGAGAGTGGCGGTTGCTCAACGCATCTGAAAATCTGGCCCCGGGTGTGTCTCGTTAGGCTCCCAAATGGGGAGATACTGAAAATTAGTAGCCACTATTGCCAGTTTGGCCGCTGAGTTTGTATTGGGGGAAGGTTCAGGCTGATGTCAAGCTCTCCAGGGCATCCTGTGCAACTGAAGTGAGTGGGACTCCTGGGCACAGGATCAAGACCTTAGATACAAAACACCTTAGACTAGAACCTGTTTAACTCAGGTATGTTTCTATCCTCAGTAATTACTGTATCATTACCACACAGTATCACACACTGCTACGCAGTCCCTCCCATAACCACTGTACACCGCTTGCAAATGCTTCTGCAACCTATGGACATACTGCAAAGTAAAGCTTCTTAGCGCCGGGTGGATTTATCCCGTATTGCGCTAATTGTCTTGGTTCAGGTTTAATAATTCAAACAGCTGTGAAAGCTGGATTTCCCACCCCCCCACCCCCAGTTGTAATTAGCATGAAAGGGCTTTTTTTCCTCTCTCCCTCTCTCTTCTGCATTTGCTTCTTTTTAAATTCCATGAAATGACTTTGCTGTAGGGCTCCCTAGCCAGGTGAAATATATTGCAAGGAAATATTCACAACCCAGAAAAAAAAATTGGGGGAGTGAGAAAATGTCCAGAAGCAAAGCACAAGTTGATGGTGCATTGTGGGAGAATATTACTTCCCATCTTTATGGTCAGCATCCCTGCAGGCTGAGCTTAAAATATAAAACAAACCCCCCACACGTATGCACACACAATCTCATTGACAGCTTTAGGCCAGGAATTCAAAATAAAGAAGAACCCAACAACAAAAATGAAAGGACTGTTTGTGAAACTAAATGTTCTGAATTTGTTTACAATTCCCCGGTGTTGGTGCCAGGCCTGGCTTTCGTTGTTCCACAGGATTAAATCAACTGCCTGTGGGAGGGGGCGGAATTTCTGACGTGAGTCACATTTTTTTAAATTTGCAAATGTCACCCAAACACATGGAAGAATCCATGTGTCGGCTTTATCCCCCTGCTGGATTATAATTATTTATTTCACAGGAGCATCTATGCGCCCAAGCTAAGTTTAGGGCCTCATTCTGCTGGATGCTAAACATACGCATAGTAAGACAGTCCCTTCCCTGAAAAGCTTGCAATTGAAATAGACTAGGGAGAAAAAGGGTGGGAGGGGAAACCAGTGCAGTGCGATGAAGTGACTTGCCCAAGGGCACGCAGTTGATCAGTGGCGGAGCCAGGAATAAATCCAGATCTTCAGACTCCTACTCCACTGCCCCTCCATCATTAATCTTAGCCACATCCATGCTGGACTGTGATTGGATTTTTCATTACTTTTTGATTGTTCAATTTCTCCCAACTTCCTGGTGCCTAACAGGCTGTAAAAGGAGACTCTCCCTTGGTGAAACATTCAGTGTAAGATTTTTTCCAAGAGAGCGCCTGTTCTTCCAAGATTTCCAGACCCAAGCTAACTAGAAAACTAGTCCCATCTTTGGCTGTTCATTTCACCCTGAAATGAACCTCTGAATCTTCTGGGATTCACTCATTGCTAATAAAAAACACAGTTTAAAATCACTGAAATATCCTGTAGACACGTGTGGTACAAATATGGACCTTCCACATGAACAAAGGTGGCGGTGATTGCATCTGAGTTAGGTTTTGGCTGGAATCAGGGCTAGTGAGGGTAGCAGCTGCAGATTCAAGGTGCTGGAGGGTGGGAAACTTGCTCTCTACTATTCAACAGAAGCCTCCTCTAAACCAGCAATAGACAGACCGTGGCCCCATGAGGGTTGAAACCCTTCTGTAAGAATGGGTTTGGATCAAGTGCAAACACTTCTGAAATTCGAAGGGGTTCTGACTTGAGGGGGGTGGGGGTTGAGTCTTTTGTCATGGTGACCGCCTTGACAGCCCCACGGGAAATCTTCACTTTGTCCCGGAGTTTACGCTGCTCCTGCAGGCGTGACAGTTTCCAGAAAGTCACCCAGGATGATGCTTTGTTTGGGGTTTGCTTAAACCCATTACCCTTAGGGCAGGTGGCATGTAACAGGCAGACACTGCATGCCCCCTAGCACAGGTATAAATAGCAGTGTAGACAGGGAGGCACTGCCTAGGCAAGCAAAGCATAGACCTGGGCAAACACTCAGTATACACCCTACACAGCTCTTCACATCCCCAAGCTACGCTGCTCTTTTTAGCAGCACGGTGTCCCGCTAAAAGGCTCCGGCAGCCCTGCCACTGCCACGTGTAGCTGCACAGCGGAGTGTGGACGCAGCCTGCTGATCACTGTGGTGTGTGGCTGCGCGTACCCCGCACGCTGCCGCCAGGATAGAGGCGGCTTCATGTAACAGCCTCATGGAGCTGAGGGCCACTTGCTCGCCGACAGGAGTTGTTGGGATCTGTGTGGGCCACAACGAGGTGTGCCATGCAACAGCAGGACGTCCCACTATGATCCGTTTGTGCCTCTGCTCTTCCATCTGACGCCTCCCTCTGGTCTCTCCTCGTTGCTAGGAGTGGGGAGGTGTTGTTCCCCCCCCTTCCTGACTCCAGGGATCCCTACCATTCCAATCTCTTTGGTTAGCACCATGCTGTAAATGGGTCATGTGGCATTAGGGTTACCACCTCTGAGATGCAAAAAAAAAAGGCACCCCCCCACCACACACACACACACACACACACACACACAAGGCAAGCCCACCACAACCCGCAATCATAAGGCAAATCCGCAACTCCCTACTTATAGTATCTAGAGAGGTAACACACACAGATAAGATTGACCACATTTCACGTCTCCTCACTCTCGCGTGACTCAAACCCTCTCTCACACACACACCGTGCGCTTGCGTGCTGGTGGGCAGACAGCTGCTGTATTTTCAACAGGTTTGATCTGTTGTCGCTTAAACTGCGGAAGGTGGGAACACTGCAGCATCTTTAGCTGGACCCAGAGACTTTTAACATTCGATATCCCCGTGTATGGTGGTGATAGTGCAAATCTTTAGCCCTACATAAAAACCCAGCAGATTCAAGTATCTTTCTGACAACTGGCAAATCCATTTTTAAAAAACAACCTGGCCAGGCCAGACAAATACCGGCCAGGTGGTAACCCTGTGTTGCATTAAGGGCTGCATTGCTCCGCTCACGCCACCTGAGAACTGGCAAGAGCTAGAGCTGCTCTGACTCAACATGTCCACCAGAGCTGCTTGCAGAGCCTCAAAGTATATCTGTTTCTAGAGTATCACTCATTTTGAGTTTCTCTTTCCTGTGTCTGAAAGATTGCAGAGCTGGACAGCTTAAATGTCACAGCAGGAAAAATGTGACAAGGTATCCAAAGCTAACAGAGTTGAACCATCTCTTTTGAGGAGCATTTTGGTGTCCTACAAATGGCAATTCAGTAGGGCTTGGGGGGGGGGACTTTTTCCTGTCCCACATGAATGTTTGAGATTTTTTTTTTTTAAATGTTCTGTCCCAAATCAGGACAAAAAGTCCATCTCAAAAATGTTTGGGATCCTACAAACCAAAATAAAAAAACCATTTCAGCTTGGGTCAATCAAAATGTTTAGTCTCAAGAACTTTGAACCATTGCATTTTGATTCTTTTGGTCTTTTTTCCACTTTTTACAAAATATCAATCAAGTTCCATTTCTAATCAAAAAGCCATTTCGAACCAAAAAAACACAACTTTTCATTTCAGAAAAGGGCAAGTTTTGACAATATGGAAACTTTTTGTAATGTTTTTGAGTCAGGAAATTCAGCAGAACTGATCCAAAACCACCAAAAAAGAGATTCGGTTTGGGTTCATCAGCATTTTTTGGTGAAAAAAAGTTTTGTCAAAAATTTCCCAAATGGTTCTACAGTTCAGCTGAATTTGAGCGATGCAACAGTGACTTCTAGTGGCTGGTTCAGTTAGTCTGGTGTCTGACCTAGAAGATGATTGAAGGAGGCAAGCCAAATTGGTGTTGGTTTTGTATATCTCTGCCTTAACCTTACTCCTTGATCTTTGCTCGTCGGGGGATATGAGAAGTGGGAGATGAACGACACTGTAAGCCACAAACCATTTCATAAGACATAAAAATACCTCTGTCAGGCTGTTTCCTAGACTCCAGTTGGTGCTGAAAGGGAGTAATTACGTTTGAAGGCAATATCACCGGTGCTTGACTGTGCTGTACAACTTCCACTCTGTGATACAAAAACTCACATGAGCCGCGTTAGCTAGCTTTCAGGGCCATCCAGCCTTGTCTTTGCCTGCTGGTTCCTGTGTCCATGTCATTGTGGGACTGCAACCGAAATGTCTCTCATTACAGCAGTCCTTATCACCACATTAGTTCTGCCTCACACCAAATATGAGTAATAAAGGATAATGAAGATCTCTGGTTTGAAGCATAGTGGCTTTGCAATGTCAGCTAGGCTGAGGCATTGCTGCTTTGTCTGTAGCTATCTGCTAGAAGATCCGCTTCTAATTACAGCTATTGATGGTCTCATTGGTGCTAGTTCCCCCTCCTGCCCCCCCCCCGTTCCCTTGAGATACCATGGCATCTTTCATTGTGCAATCTCTGCACTGATATTTCAAGCAAAGGTTACAGTGCTTGAGAATAAGAAGCGATGGCACCAAAATGTTGACATGAATTGGCAAGTGAGTTCAAACAGCAGTGTTATTAATCTGTGCAGTGCTGCCTGCTCCAAGCTTTTGGAAATCAAGAGTCAGGTTACAAAAAAGTATGAGGTTGGCTTCAAAATTATGGGATTTTTTTTTTAAATGGGTTCTCTTTGTTCGCCTTTTGTTTTGTTTTTGGTTTTTGAGACCATCTAGGTTTCAACGTTTTCAAGCTTTTCTCCACAACCATGAAGCCTAGAACCTTACTTTTTCTTAATGTATGCTGAGATTTTTCTTGTATTCACCTGACTCCAAGAGCTGGGGCTTTGTGAAAACAACAAATGTTATGAGACGCATGATAAATTCATGAGAGTTGGCATCTCTTGTAATAGTGACAAGGAGACCATAGAGAATTTTTGGTTAGGCTTGGTTTTAGCTAGAAAGACTCTATCTTGCTCTCCCTGTGCAGAGAAGTAAGACCATGAGTGCACAACATTCTTGATGCTCTGTGTGTGTGATGTGCTATCAAGTTCCAGAGATGCCACCACGTCTTTACTCTCCTTACATGAATTTACCTAGAGTTGAGATCTAAGCCAGGGTCCGCACTGGGAGGAAAGAGAAGAAGAGGCAAAGATGGAGAGGAGAGAAAATATGATTTTACATTTAGTGTTCGTGCTCAGCAGTGAGCTGTTCATAAGATAGCGAAGCAGCCCTGGAACAGGCTACTGGTGCTAGAATGAGGATGCTGTGTGTATGCAGACAAATAACTCAGCAATAGCCAGCCAAACACACATGCCCCAAGAAGTCGAGGAGACATTCCTAATGGTTTGTATGATTTAACCAACACCTGGACACATGTATAGCTTTATCTGCAGGAGCTGGACTGGGGGCTTCATCTCTGCAAGAGGCCACAGTACGCAATACTGTGTCTGGATCCCTAAAAATTGCTAGGTAATTTCATGACCCCCTAACACTTGTAGATATGCAAGTTACGATCAATCTCAAGCTGCTACAGGTCACTTGATGTCCTGAAAGGATCAGGGCAGAACTCACACGCTGATGCCATTAGGGGGGTTTTCACCTCCTGCTGCTGCTGCTGCAGCGGGGCCTGGCTTGGATCAATGGTCTGACCCACTGTGACAAATCTAGTGGTCTTGGAAGGTCTGACTTCACTGTAAACACACGCTGCTGGTCGGAGCTGGGCCAGGATGAGACCTTGTCAGGATAGCCCATCACTAACCATGATTACAGCTAGCCAAGGTGTGGGAAGCAGTGGTTAATATTGGGGATTCCCAGCTTCTGGTGCATAAGGGTATGTCTACCCTGCAATCGGAGGTGCGACTGCAGCTACCACCAGTGACAATAGCAGTGAGGCGGTGGCAGCACATGCATCAGTGTGGGGTATCCAAGCCTTCCCGAGATCCTGGGTATGCACTCAAGGGCTAGCCTATGCTGCCAGGGCTTCACTGCTATTGTTATTCAGGCTAGCTAGATCAAAGCTAGCTCCGGGATGTCTACACACGCAGCAGTCAAGCTACAGATTGCAGCATTGGCGTCCCCAAAGAGTTAGAGGGGTGGAACCCTGGAGAAGTCTAGGCTCACTGCAGTGTGTACCCCAGTCACGTGAACCAGCACGCCGACTACTCAGAGCAAATCTCTCTGTTCCTTGGGAAAGAAGGGCGCGCTGGCAGCCTGGTAGTTGTTCCCCAGGGGAAGCTCCCTTACAGGAGGGGGAAGGAGCCTAGGTTGATGAACACCGTTTTTGTGTAACTAAACTAGACACACGTGTTTATTTCTCCAGTGGCAGGTGACAAACGTCACCTAGCAAGTGTGATTCTGTAACTGAGCTGAGTGTCGTTGGCACTTGGTAGCTGAACGCCCTCGGGCGGGGGAAGCTGCTTCCTTTAGATGGTAGCACGGTCCCGAGAGGAATGCTCATGTGGTGTTCAGTCGCTTCTGGTGGCCGTCCTAATGGGGTTACCCCGTCGTACCGGAAATGCCTGTGTTGGACTGCGCTGCCCAGCACCCTTAGGAGGAAGTTGGGCTTGACTCCATTTGGAGAGTGCTGATAAAGCATGCTGGGTGGATAGCCGCAAACCTTCTCCCCACAAATAAATAGCTCGCGTGTCCTGCATACCACACGTGCCATGGGCCATGGCTGGACAATCAGCTGGTTTAATAACCTGGCCTCTTTCAGATTAGCTTCGCTATTACTGTTAATTTATTAATATTGCAGTAGCATCTAGAGGCCCCAGTCTGGGATTAGGGTCCCACTGTGCTCGGCATTGTACGGACATAGAGGGGAAGATGGTCCATGCCCTAAAGAACATACAGCTGGCAACTGAACACAAGATGAGAGTGAGCCCGTTATGAGTAGTGCACTGAGCGGCAGTCACCCCCCACCAGATGCCAAGCCATTGTCCAAATCAAATTCAATCTCAGGGGCAATGGCTGCCCTTGGTTGGGTTTCTACCCAAGCCAAATGCAAGGGCCACCTGTCCCCTCTTGGGGGTGTTCCCTTTTCCTTGGGACATTTACTTCGGTGGAAAGGGCCTATGTGCCACTCAAGTCCCATTTAAAACCTATTTGGAGGGGTTACGTGATGCACAGGCCTTGCATTCTTCCCTCGGCTTGGGACAATTTCACCCTTTGTGCATTTATATCACCCACTGATAACAGATGTTATTGTGAAGAGGAGGGACATTTCCTGTTAAAGTCCCACTTAATAGCCCTGGGGCAGATTCTGTTTCCATGGACATCAGTGGCAAAAATCTGATTGACTTGAGTGAAAGCAAAATCAAGCTCCTGTAATGTGTGGGAGTTTTAGCAGATGCTCTGGTGTTTTCTTACTGCCGTGTTAAGGCTTTCCCTTTTCCTTTCTCCTTCCGGGGCTGTGCAGCCTGTCTCTCTCTCTCTCTCTCTCTTATCCCTTTTATTCTTTCCTTGGCAGGGTTTCCCTGAGGTTCCCCACAAAATGGAGAGTACAGAGCAGAAATGGTGTTACTGGAGGCCCCATCCCTTTAAAGCGCTCTGAGCTGCAGCTTTCATCTGAAGATGATGCTGTTAATTCTCCTCCGGCCAGCAATGTGCTGCCAATGACTTGACTTTAAGAAGATAGCACAAACATTTTCTCCCGTAATCTGCAGTAAACACCGTATCCCAGGGAGGCTAGAGAGACCAAGGAACGTAACCCCTAGTTTTGCCTGTCCTCAAGAATGCTCCCTCTTAACCCTGACCAAGGAGAGAGGCAGTAAACACGCCATCCGAGCTCTGTTCCTGCACAGTGTCTTGAATACACTGAGAAGTCTGGCACAATGTTCAGTTTGTGTCACGTGATGGGGAGGGGAGGACCCGTGGAGCTGCCTAAGGGTGGCCTCTCCCCCAGGAATGGATGGAATCTGGTACGATCCTAAGGCAAAGTCTTCTACAGCCGTGTTCTTATGAACCCCAAAGATAAGTCATCTCTGGGCAGGATGGTGTAGCAGCATCCATGGGCAATGGGGCTGGGGAGAGCACGACTTCGTTATATGCAGGGAAGCCATCCCAACCGTCCCCCTTCAATTTAGTCACAAAGTTTTAACAAGGGGCACCAGAGAAGCCCATCCAATATAATCTCAGCTTCTGGCCCAAGGTGGTGTTCAGGCAACTGAGTGCTAAATGGGGTTGTCCTTTTATAGGGGCTTGAGAGCAAGGAGGTATGGTATGAGTAGTTGTATCTCTAATGTATTTTAGCAATCAGGGTGTGCACTGATGATGATTAGGAGGTTGCTTGGAAATACTAACCACAGTTAGTACTGTCTCTATGGGATAAATGGTTGAGCCCATAGTAGGTTATTGCACAGAATGGTTTGGCCTGTGCAAGGTGGTTTCATAGACTCATAGATGATAAAGGCAGAAAGGACCCCTGTGATCATGTAGTTGACCTCCTTTTGCATAGAACTTCCCTGTATTATCGTCTGTTTGACCTAGAGCCGGTCTGTTAGAAAAACATCCTATCTTGATTTTAAAACTGCCAGTGATGGAGAATCCACCATGACTCTTGGTAAGTTGTTCTAGGGGTTAATTTGCAGCAGCCTGATGGTATAACCAGCCTAGACAGGATGGGATCTCCTTGGTTACCACTGAATCCAAGTTAACCGCTGCCATTCCTGGCTGTTTGCTGAGTATTTGATATACAGTGCATTGAATTCAAAGTGTCTTTTCTATGCTGCACCATGGTACCACAAGCATCTCCTGTCTTCAGCAGTTCAGATAATGCAATAACCACCTCAAGTGCTTCCCAGCTGTTAACATGCCATGAAAAATAAAGGAAGCTCTTACCAGACAGGAGATGAGTTGGATATGAAAATAGCCCCTTTTCCTAGGCAAGATTATTGCACTGAGGAAATGGAAAAGACTCATTTTCTTTTGCAAGGCAACTGGTATTTAGCTTTAGAAATGTACGTTGCTGTTCCTTGAACTGTTTGTTAGATTTTCTCACTGGAGTTACTTCAAACTCGGTCCCTTCTTTCTCATTAGGTTTGGTGAGAGAGGAACTTGTAAAGGTTTCACACGAAAGGCTGTAACTTGGAGCGCGTGTTGGTTTATTTGGGAAGGTCAATTTTCTATGTCATGGATCTGAGTTCACGCACAAGGTCTGCTCCAACTCCAGTTGGAGCGAATGGAGATCTTGCCATCAGCTTTAAGGGCCATAGTTAGGACAGCCTAGAAAGATCCCCTCCAGGTTTCTGACCAGAACTTTGGATCAACCAAAACAGAGACAATCCACAAAGAAACCTTCCTCGATTTTTAGTGTGGCATTTTCAAAGGCAGCTAAGAACGCAAATCCCATTGACTTTCAGTGGCACTTGTACTTGTTAACTCTCTTGGGTGTTTTTGAAAAGCCCACCTTACACTCAGAGCATTTAGTCTGCTACAGATAGACCTCTAGCCTGGCTAGGCACATCCTACAAAGCTGCTGACTTTTGCCTTAATGCTTCATTTTAGTGCATTGCTTAAAGATCTTGTTATGCTGGGACACAACATGAGTGTCATTATGGTGTGTGCTACAGAAATGGGCATTTGCTGTATTACAAGACCTGATAGAATGTCCTTCCTATGCACTGCCTCTCTCTTCTGTCCCCTCTCCAGTTTTTTAACGTACTTTTTGAAACGTGGACACCAGAATTCCAGGATTAGTCATAGAATATCAGGGTTGGAAGGGACCTCAGAGGGTCATCTACTCCAACCCCCTGCTTAAAGCAGGACCAATCCCCAGACAGATTTTTGCCCCAGATCCCTAAATGGCCCCCTCAAGGATTGAACTCACAACCCTGAGTTTAGCAGGCCAATGTTCAAACCACTGAGCTATTCCTCCCCCCCAGAAGTGTTTAACCACAGAAACATGTAACTGCCTACATCCTAAGTTTGTCTATGAAGTCTCACCACCGCTGAATCACCTCCCTTTCCTCACTTCTCCATTTATCTATCCATGGATGGCGTTAGCCCTTTTTACCACAGCTTCATATTGAGAGCTCATGTTGTGTGGTTTGTCCACCAGGGCCCCGAAATCCTTTTCCGAGTCGCTGCTTTCCTGGGGACAGTCCCCCATTCTGTAGGTGCTGCCTGCCTCCTTTGTTCCCAGATGTACGGATTTGCATAGGGTTTTATTATGTGCAAAGTGAAACAGTGCAATAAATCCCTTGAGGAAATGAGTGTGTTTACCATGCGGAATAATAAAAAAAAATTCCATGTTTCTCCTTATGTATCAGCTTGATTATGTGTCTTTCTGTCTCGTAGCCGGACGAACTGACCAACGCTTTGGAGATCAGTAACATTGTCTTCACCAGCATGTTTGCCCTGGAGATGGTCCTTAAGCTCCTTGCCTTTGGTATCTTCGGTTACATCAAGAACCCATACAACATCTTCGACGGGATCATAGTCATCATCAGGTCACTGCACGCTGCATGATACTTTCCACCATTCGCCTCCAAGTAGCTCCAGGAAACTTTAGACAAGTCATGTCATGCAGGGGGTAGGAGTGATGTGGCTTAGTCTGAATTTAGAGCTCAGGGAGATTAAGAGCATATTGGCCTTTTAGGGTTGTATCTTTAGAAGTGCTGTCCAAACGAAATGGACGTGACAGACGAGGAGTTCTATTTCTGCCACACATCTGGCGGCGTGGTGAATTTTCCACTGAAACCCAGCAGAACTAGTTCTGGGGAAAGAAGTGTAATGACCCCAAGTTGCAGCAGTACAGTGTTTTCCCAGAACAAATACATGAATACATGACCCGGAAAGGCAGGAACAGGGCAACGCTGTGAGAAGGTAGGATACAATAGGTAATGGGTGTGGTGCCCACTACAGAGGGCTCCCAACAAGTGGTAGGCATGCTGCAGATCTGGGGTGGGTTGTGCTGGCCCATGTGCGTAGGAAAGGCTTCTTCTGCATCTGTCCATGCTGTAACTGGCTTGGCCCACACCAGTCATCCCCCGAGCTTCGTGGCTGCTAAATTCACTCTAATTTTGAGAAAGAAAAATCTCAGGCCAGATCCTCAGTCGGTGTAAATCAGCATAGGGTCGTTGACGTCCATGGTGGGATGCCGTTTTATACCAGCTGATGGCTGGGCCCCTGGCGTTGAAATACGTCATGACAATTAGAGAGGGATCCAGACCAAAGTCCCAGATCCAAACAACTCCAAACTCAGATTGTTCAAACTCCAAACCCAATTTTACACCTGGCTCCATCTCTTTATAATAATAATCTGAACTAAAACCCCCATGTTTGAACCCTCTGGAATTTCAGGGCCTTCCAAAATCCTGATCTAAATTTTGTGGCTGGAGCCCAGCTCTGATTTGCAATGGTCCAGACCAACAGTGCATATAGAAGACCATTAAGTCATTTACTTTATCGCTAGATGCCGTAGAAAACAAGCAGGTTAAACAACACTAAACTGGCTATAGAGGAAATAGATTAAGCATATATATTGAAGGGGGCTAATTCTGAGATCTTTCCAAAGTCAAGAAGGAGGCAGAGCAGCAGAGGCAAATATACAAGTTGACCTCCCCCCACCCACACTACCTTTGTAAGTCCCATCTGTTCCTACAGCGCTCTCTGATCCCAGGTCACAGGCTGGGCCAGACACCCTGTGAGCTACCCACAATCCAGTTAGCTACGGGTTTTGTTGTACTGTACACCAAACTGCTACGAGTCAGACAAGGACAGTGAGTTTGTTGTTTTCCCTCTTGTGCTCCCGTAGTGTCTGGGAGATCATTGGCCAATCCGATGGAGGCCTTTCTGTGCTGAGAACTTTTCGGCTGCTCAGGGTCCTCAAGCTGGTACGCTTCATGCCCGCCCTTCGCCGCCAGCTGGTGGTCCTGATGAAGACGATGGATAACGTGGCCACCTTCTGCATGCTGCTCATGCTCTTCATCTTTATTTTCAGGTACCAGCAGCGGCTGCTTTTCTTCTTGGATTAATTGTTTGGCTTGCTTAAATAATATGTAAATTAGAATGACAATAGAGCATGTTTGCCATGCAGCCTAGATGACAGAAGTGCTCACAATAGACTGACAGGCAGATATTCAACAGATGATTTACCTCTTTGAGGTCTCCGTGTTTCATGCAATCCTTGTCATTGTGTAGACACATGAAGAACACAAACTGACAACAACAGAAAAACAATCACGCCAGAGTTCCTGAGAGGCACAGGACAGGAGCGGCAGAAGCTTCCTAAAACTGGGGGGGGGACGCACCGGCACCTGCCCCCTCTGTGCCACCCCTCTCTCCTGACGCCCTGCCCCCGCACCGCCTCTTCCCCTGAGGCCCCGCCCCTGCACCGCCTCTCCCTTCCCCCTCTGTTCCAGGATTCCTGACCCAGGAAGTTGTCCACAAATGGAACTTGATGGCTTCCTGTTTTAGAGGGAGGAAGTATGGGGTCCAGGAATTACTTTTTTAACACTAGTCTGCAGCTGAATGGCTCAGGGGGTTGATAAGAGGGCATGCAGCCGGTCACCAGCTCCGCCCCCCTGAGTTCTGGGTTTGACTCTGACCGAGGTCAATAGTGAGGATACGTGATCCAGAGAAGTAAGAAGAACTATGGAGGGGGAGTGGGGACAAAGCGGGCAGTTGACCTGATGTTCTTTCGGGGGGCTATGTACCCCACCTTGTAGAGAATAGCAGGGGTCATTTCCAGTGCCTGTTTAGTAGCCAAAACGAAATGGATTGTTGGTGTTAGTTAATTTGGTAGTGGACAACTATCTGTAGCACCAGCAGTCACTTCCCAGCAACTCCATGGGATCATCTGTCCATGTCAAATAGAAGACTTTCAAAATAATAGTCCAGATTCTCAGATGGTTCAAATTCGCTTATTTCCATGGATGTGGGCCCACTGGCTTCAGTGTAGATTAGCTGAGAATTTGCCCCAATACCTATGGCAAACATCTTGGAAGATGGTATTTTTTATTAAATACTCAGAAAGCGCAAGCAATTTATGTCAACTGTTAAATCTTCTGAATGTTTCTCCTGGTTTGTGTAATTCCAAGCTGTTTTCTCTATTCTTTCTCTGTTTGATGTCATTCATACTTGTATATTCGTCATGCATATTGTATATTTGTCATGCTTACGTCATACGGAATAGTTCCTGACCACATATCCATTACGCTGTTTGATAGAAGGAACTCAAAAGTGGGGGAACAGCTACCATTGCAGCTGCCACTAATTGGCCGCTTTGTTGGCATTATCAGCAAAGAGTATGAGGACTGAATGGTTAATGAAGATTGAGTGACCCTCTCAAGATCCTGGAAGTGGTCAAATCAGCTGTAAGGTCCATTTCTCATAGAAGATCCCTTTCTGGGAAAATTTCTGGGACCTGGTTGGCCTGAGCCGTGACAGGTCAAATGTGCTTTGTTACACTCACATTTAGCGAAGGTATCCGCTTTTTGCCTGAGTCCTATATAATGAACGGAAAGTAGCCCCTCCAGCACCCACAGCCCTCTCCAGAAATTCCTCAGAGAGGATACTGGAGATGGAGATGGATTGTTTGAAGAGTCTTCAGCCATGTCACCCATAATTCCTTGGACCAGTAACATCCATTCCCAGTCAAAGGCTGCATAAGGTATAGAAAGCTCACTGACTAGTATTACAGCTGGGTCAATGGAACCCAGAGGCCATCAGGCTCTGAAATGGTGGGTCATCTGTAGGCATCTGGACTGAAATGGCAAGTAGAGGCTGGGGGCCTCAAGAACCAGTACATTTGGTGATGGTTCACCAGGGAGTTAGTGCAGGAACATAAGGAAAAAGGTTATATCTAAGTCATGCTATTCTGCTTTCACCTTCTGGAAAGGCTCTTTTGTTGCATATAGCAAACCCGTGCTCTGATTCACCTTGTAGTTGGTGTCCTCCTCTAAGGAGGTCTCATTTCCTGCCTGCAGGAGCACAGATAGCACTCTCAATAGACCCATAATGTGCAGCTGTGCAAAGAAAGTGACCCCCAAAGCCCTAGGTTGCTCCCTAAAACCATGTGTCTCATGCAGTGATGTCTTCTATGTCGCTTCCTTTCCCTCTCCAGCATTCTCGGCATGCATCTTTTTGGATGCAAGTTTAGCTTGAAAACTGATACGGGGGACACAGTTCCAGACAGAAAGAATTTTGATTCCTTGCTCTGGGCCATTGTGACCGTGTTTCAGGTAAGATCTGGGACCGCTGATGAGTTTTATTCTCTACCAAGCAGACAAATGTTGTTGCCTTTCAAAAAACTTCATTAACAGCATCACAGAGTTAATTGGACAAACTTACCATGAAAGAGGTTTGTTTCAGTTCTTCCCAATGAATCGAGTGGTCTCAGGCTAGCTCTGAGTGGGCAGATGCCCTTGTCACAAACCCCACCACTATAATGATCTCGCTTCTTAGCAAAGGCCAAAGCCTGAGAAGGAATAGAGATTGAGCAGCACTTTCATATCATTACACTTGTGCAAATAATAGCAGATTTTCTCAGTTCAGTTTTGATTAAACTAAAAAGTAGGAAAAAAATTCTGGTCGCTCAAAACACTTTGACTCCCCAAAAACATTTTGTTATATTCAGGGTTTTTTTTTTTAACTTTGTCTCAGATTTTATCTTGATTTTTTTAGGTATAAGGAAAAAGCAAACAGAATATTTTGACTTTGAGGGAATTTTTTTTTCCCAGACAGAAACATTTCAGCAGATTCAACATGAATGCATTAAATGTTTCAGTTGACCCAAATCTGCATTTTTTTGCCCAAAATTCAAGAAATTTTGCCCAGCTGCAATCATTATACAAGTCAGGTTGACACATATCGGTCATTGTGAAGGAGGCTTCTAAAACCATTCAGTGCTGTACCTGTTCCATGAATAAACAGAAGACTTCTGTCTCCAAGGATACCAATCCAACACCTTCCTCCAGCACTGAAATTCACTTTTTTAAAATACTGTGTTTTAGAATTGGGGGAAGAACAGACTGTCTCAGGTCAATCTAGCTCAGCAAATTTTGTAGGTGCTGGCTACACAAACAGTGGATTTGGGATGAGGATTGCTGGACTGGTAAAGACTGTGACACAAAAGAAAAGCAAGGCAGAGGACTGGAAAATCTCTATGTAAACTAGCCGACTTTCCTGTGTAGACAAGATCTAAGGTATCATTGGAATGACTCATATATTTCATAACAGAGCAATAAAGCAGCAATTTCCAGGAAGGTATCTCTCCGTAACATTAGCTGTCTTTCTGCTTAAGAAATCAGCCCTTGTAATGGGAAGCAGAGTGAGTATATTAATGGCCCCCTTACAACCACCAACAGACGTACATTGCATATAGTGGAGGAGAGCTTGGGAATGTTAAGCAGGATTCCTCGGTACAGGACAGATGCACCTCAATAAATGAGTTGCAGTTAGGGTGACCAGATGTCCCGATTTTATAGGGACAGTCCTGGTTTTTGGGTCTTTTTCTTATATAGGCTCCTATTACCCCCCATCTCCGTCCTGATTTTTCACATTTGCTGTCTGGTCACCCTAGTTGCAGTCCATGTGCAAACTGATCCAAACTCTCCATAATGCAGAATGTTAGCTCGCCTCTATATAAACAAAGACGGATTTTAGTTCATTGCGAGGGGAAACTGACATCACTTCCATGAGGCTCATACTGTTTTAATAGCGGCTCATGTATTTATTTTTAACCTTCGAAGTCGTGTGTGTAACTAGATTCAGCGTGATGCACAAGGACATAACCTTAAGGGGAGGCACAGAACTAATGGGAGGCACAGGACTAAATGCAGCCGAATATGCTTTCCCACCCCCAGATGCCGCCAACTCGTTGTTCCTGTTTTACAGCAGTGCTAGAGGACATCTTCATTGTAGAGTCTGGATTAAAGAAGGGCAAGAAACCATCGTCTTATTTTTTTTTTTAATCCCTGGGTTTTTCAGCTATGGAAAAATTGGTAGGCTAGGAATATCTTGAGTGACTCTTATGAAGGCTCCTTATAGTCAGACTAGTCTTTTCAAAGAAAATATGTTTTCCTGCCAGTTTATCATCTTTTTTCCACCCAACAAGCAGTTGTTTCCTTTCCTGAGTTGCTGGAGATCCCTCGTGTCAATGACTGTGAGGAAAACCTGGGTTGTTTTTCCCCAACTCCAGTTAACTCATAATGAGAAAAAATATTCTGATGAAAGGAAAACGTGGCCCTGAAAAAGGGTGACTATCTCTTAGCACAAAACTGATGGTGCCATGGCAGGCCTATCAACTGGTAGCCGATCACCAGAGTACACATAATCATTTGGGAACTTCCCCACCACTTAGTAGAACTCGCTGCTTGTGCACCCAATACATTACCAGAGTGGAGATTTGAACTAGCAACCTTTGTGGGTCATAATGCTACTAGGTGAGCTGACAGGGGACCTAGTGCAGAAGAGTATCTCAGGGGGAAGCCGCAGCTTGCAGATCTATCTCATGTGCTGAGATCTAAATAAAGAGATCCTTTGCGGTCTCATCTGGTTAGATCTCTAGGAGGTCAGAAAGGAGAGCGGGTGCTGCTTCTGTAAAGGAGAAAGGGATAAATCAGTGATTCAATGTGCATTTTAAACCAGCTGCTCCCGGCGAGCAGAGAGGAGTAATCGGAAAGCGTTTCCTCCCCATTCCACGCAGATCCTCACCCAGGAAGACTGGAACGTGGTGCTCTACAATGGCATGGCATCCACCTCCTCGTGGGCGGCACTCTACTTCGTGGCCCTGATGACCTTTGGCAACTACGTGCTCTTCAACCTCCTAGTTGCCATCCTGGTAGAAGGCTTCCAAGCAGAGGTAAGGGGGCTTAGCAAAGTGCTGGGGCAGGGAACTGGCAGCTGCACGTAGGGAATGGGTGAGGGGTTCAGTCTCATGAGCTCTTCATCAGTAGGGAAATAGCAGCTTATCTCTAAATGATCCTCCAAGGACCACAACAGTACCTGGCCCCCCAGACCCTCCAGTAAATCCCACCTGGTACAAGACAGGACGTTGATAATCCAGTGCTCATGGGGGAAAGGGCCAAACTGAATTAAGCCTGGTCTACACTTCAAAGTTGGTGTCGCTGTGATGGCTAGTTGGGGGTGGGGGCAGTTACTGACATAGCTATGTTGGCATAAGTCCTAGGGTGGATGCAGTTATACCGGTATAAGCAGAGTAGGAGTGATAAAGCTTGTGATGAGGTGCCCTTGTGATGCCTGGCTAGCTCTGCTGGGTCCATCCTTGAGAGGATGATCCAGTGGTTAGAGCACTTGCGTGGCATTCACAAGAGCATGCTCCACCCGGTTTCCAGTGTGACCCTGGGCAAGTCGCTAAGGGGACGTCTACCGTTTGTGCTGGAGATGTAAACTGAATCATCCAGAGCATGGTCCTAGCCGAGACGTGAGGCACGGACTTGGGCGACTGGCTGCTTGCACCACTGTGACTATTCTTCTGGTTTTAGCGTGCTAGTGTGGGTGTGTCCTCTCGCTGGAATTTACACCTGCCGCACCTGCACAGACGTGTCTACCCTGGGAGTTGGGGATGTAGATTCCCAGCTCGAGGAGACATTTTCGTGCTAGCTCTCATGGAGCTAGCATGCTAAAAATAGGATGTGCCTGGTGGGACGGGCTCGCCACTCTGAGTACGAACCTATGGTCTCTGGTGGCAAGTACTGGGGACAGGACCACTAGTCTGACCCAGTAGGGCTGTTCTTATGTACCCCTACCTGAAAATGAGTGCTATAACCGTATATGTGGCCAGGGGACTGGATAATGTCCAGTCACCTTATCTTGGGTAAGGAAGTTTAAAGAAATGACTATTTCTCAGTCTGCTTTGAGAAGTTTCCAAGTGTCAATCCTGGAACCCGCTGACCTAGTCTGCTCTTCTCCGTTTTTTCCTTCGGAGCAGGACAGATCCATATGGAGCATGGAGTTTTAAATGAGAATTATGATCCCATTTCTGGTTTAATATATTCTCAAGAAGCTTTTGTGAAGTCGGTAGGGCACGGACATGATTTTGAGACTCACCTAAAATCATCCAGCCTCCGTTCAAGTTGAAAATAATGATCCAAAAGGCTTGAATCACATTTTTGGATTTTTTTTTGGTATCCCAAGAC
Source organism: Terrapene triunguis (assembly GCF_002925995.2). NCBI lineage: Eukaryota > Metazoa > Chordata > Testudines > Emydidae > Terrapene > Terrapene triunguis. The sequence goes on from NW_020664444.1 coordinate 6,158,810, forward strand.
ATGCAAGAACAGAGAGGCTGCTTGGCGCTTTGGAATATTGAACCAGCGCTACGCACATGGGAACTCAGAAACAAAATGAGGAATGGTTTTCAATGTTCATTCTCTAAATTCCCAGGGTGTGGAGAGGGAAAGAAAATCTTTGATTTATTCCTTATTTTTGATAACTTTTCATCTTGTCCCCAGAAATCTCATCATTTTCATTTTTATTCTGCTTACATTACACTGAGGCAACGCTGCGGTTCGCTGTGAAGTACCATTGAAATATGCATGCGCCAGAAACACCCTTCTCCTAAACTGTCACAACTACATTTTCCCCCTTTAAGGTGATCTGTATGGTTTCCATTATTAAAATGTCCCTTCCCAGCTTCCTGATAAGTACCAGGACAGGCAAATGAATAGAAACAGCTGGAACAGAGCCCTAGTTTGAAAATGATTTTATCTTCATTGTTTATTCCCAGACTCACAAAGCAGCTTTCTCGGGATCACGGATCTGTGTGATACGTGCACGTTGCTGGGGATGCTACAACTCTTCGCATCCTTGCCTCTTAGGGCTGGTCTACACTGGGGGAGGGGGGGATCGATCCAAGATACACAACTTCAGCTACGCGAATAGCGTAGCTGAAGTCGAAGTATCTTGGATCGAATTACCTGGGGTCCAGACGGCGCGGGATCGACGGCCGCGGCTCCCCCGTCGACTGCGCTACCGCCGCTCGCTCTGGTGGAGTTCCGGAGTCAACGGTGAGCGCGTTCAGGGATCGATATATCGCGTCTTAACGAGACGCGATATATCGATCCCGGATAAATCGATTGCTACCCGCCGATACGGCGGGTAGTGAAGACGTACCCTTGGTACAACTGGCACGACCCTGCTTCTATTGAAGTCTGTGGAAATTTTGCCACAGACTTTAGTAGAAGCAAGATCAGCCCAAAAAGAAGGAATTACCAGTGTTCATGGAGAATCTGGCTGCTGTGTCCCAGCAGGTTGGCGTTTTGCTCTGCGGTGTTAGTTGTCTTCAAAGTCACACGTGCCGTGCCGTAAGCTGGACCCAAAGCCTGTTGCAAAGTGCCTGGACTCTGATGCAGCCGGCTGACAAGTCTGAGGCCGATTCATTTACATTTTAAAATGGTAGCTTTTCATGGATTAAACATAAAACTGAATAACCCAATAGGTGCAGTAACCCTGGTGGTGGTGATTTTTATATTGAACTCCATTCATTTGAAGCTGTTGCCCATGTTATCCGTTTTCAGTGTGCTACAGATTTTTTGCACAGATGGCTACAGCATAGAAGTAGCCAGTTGAAGAGGGTTTGAAAACTGGCAGCTGATCGGGGACAGTTTGAGTGCTAGGCACCTAAGAAGGTGGGGGAGGCAGTCTGAGATAATTGGCTGAACACATTAGCTGTAAGAACAAATTCAAAAATTTTATTAAGATGATGTTAAAAAAAAAGTGAACAGAGTTTGAGCATAGAAGTTTCTGGTTATCAGGGAATAACGTACAGATTATCGAGGGTGCAAAGTTTGGTTTAAGATCAGGTAGCATGAGGAATACATAATCTGCAATATCCCCGATTGGGGGTAAAAGGTTTACTACTGCTAAAATGATCCACGGTGACATAGTTAACAACACTGGACCCAGAACATTCATTAGGAAGTTTCAGAGATACCAGCCAAATAGAAATGAATGAAAGTTTCAATCTAGACTTTCCCATAGCTTGGATGTGTTTTGAGGCGGGAGTGTAATATATGAAAAGGAACTGAGTACCTAGACTGTAAATTCTTTGGGGCAGAGATTGTCTTTTTGTTCTGTTCATACAGGACCTAGCACAGTGGAGTCCAGGGGCCCCTAGATGCTGTGGGAATACAAATAATAATACTGTTATGTGTATGTATCACTGCCCACTGTTAGATGGAATCAGAATAGCTCAAATGTGTTTCATAGGCCCTGTATTGCTAATGAGGCTCTCCTTGAACTCAAGAGGCAAGGACTATTCTTTTTTGGAGCTGAAGGATCTAAGTTTTATCTTTTGCGTCTACCACCAAGACCTAAGCCGCTATAAATTTGTTACAATAGGTAGAATTTGAGTGATATGTGTTTGTGTTTGCCTTTGCCTAAATCATTCTTCACCTTGGTTCGTTCCTGCGATGTTGCCCATATTTCATGACTCGTGCTGCTTTTGAAGCTCCTGTCTCTCAGGGTCCATTAGCGTGTCTCAGCCCCACATCTCCCGGCCCTCGGAGAAGACGCTTGAGGATATTATAAGAATGCTGAATGTGTGTGCCAGCCGTCTATGCTGGGGAAGGGCCACCGGTATCAGCCTTTTGATCTTCAGCAGGTTCCAGAGACAGGAGGTCATACACATTCCAGATGAAGCGCACAGGCTGTGCCAAAAATTGTAACAGCTAATTGAAATCCAGGAATCTCCTTTGTGTTCTGCTTGGGGTGTAGAGTAGATGCAGCTGTTTGATGTTGCCAGGCAGACCCAGCCAGTCATACTTTGCACTTTTCACCTGTTTTTTTCTAAGTGCAAGTCCACATTCATGCTCCGTACCCAGGCAGGCAGGAGAGAGGCCTTCCTTGCCCATTCAACTTTATCAGCTACACTATTGCTGTTTCATTTACACCCTTTAATCCCTGTGTGCTGGGCCCCAGCTCCCCGTCTTTGATAAGACACTTGTCTTTAAATTTGTTGTCATTGACGAAAACAAACAATGGAAGAGGACCTGGGGAATGGGCCCTGAATTATTCACGAGCTAGTCTTGGTGTGTGTGGGGGGGGAATCGGTGCTTTCGTTATCCACTCTGCCTGGGAACGTTTTTAACTGTCTTGGGGATTTATAATACTTCTGCTTATTCCAAGCTGTTTCATTCAATACGAGAGAGCAAGCAGAGAAAAATCATATTTGCCCCATATATTTTTCTGTGATGACTTCAGTGAACAAATAATGATGCATTAAGCGAGTCTGGTAAGGGTCCCAGCCAAATGCCTGGCCGTAGACAGAGAGTTCTAGTTGGTAACTTAGAGTTAAGCTAAAGGATAGTCCTCTTCTCCCTTGGATTATACTAGGTCAGCTCACTAAAGCTCCCTTCACATGCCCATGGCTCCAGCTCCACTTCAAATATCTTTTCTGGTTTCCCCTTTCCTCCTGAAGCAAATGTAACCACCTTCCCCTTTTCTCCAAAGCCCTACACAATCAATCTCCTATGTAGAATCATAGAAGTGTAGGACTGGAAGGGACCTCAGTAGGTCATCTAGTCCAGTCCCCTGCACTCAAGGCAGGACTAAGTAATATATAATACTGTACATATAATGCTCTGGCTCTCGCCTCTATTCATTTGTCCTCTCAGCATGACCGACAACCCCCTTGGTTTACCATCTTGTGTTCTTACTTCCAAATATAACACTCATTTACACACCGGCTCTCTGTCCCACTCTAGTAGCTGAAATACTCTGAGTCCACTGCAGCCTGGGCTAACAGCTAACAGCTACTGTGTCTTCTAGCTCAGGTCGTCAAAACTCATGTTTTTTATCTCCAGAGGTCACGGGTTGAATCCTTGCTGTGGAAATAATGTGGGGTTTGCGTTGGAAAAAAGAAAATTCTCTCCATTCAGCAAACCTGTTTGTTGCAAAAGCCACCCTGACCTTTCCACAATGTTCTGTCTCCTGCCTGTTCTCTAAACGGCTGAATCGTGCTAATATGAAGACAGAAATTGGTAGCCTTGTGCAATATTCTCTATAAATATGTAATTACAGTCTTAGCAAAATGGACCCTGTTTTCTTGCTAGTGTTTAATAGCTCCTTTTGGAGCTGTTACAGCCTGTGATTTAAATGTGTAAGAGACAGTCTTTAAAGCCAGCATCAGAACAGCCCAACCACCCCAGGGATTAAATTTGTAGCGTGCATTTTTCTTTCTGGTTTCCTTCATTGGGGGCTTGGCAAAGCTTATGGCTATAGGCTTGTCAATTGTCTCTTAGCTAGGTACAGTATGCACTAGAGAAATCCCACCAGAGCCATATTTCAGCCACGAGGCCTTGTATCAAACTGCGTGCTTATAAATGAATAACTTAGCTCTAGTTTTTATACAGCAAAGACTGGCAAATCTTCCTTGGCTGCAACTCGCAGGGAGAAGCATTCAGCAGAGCTGAGGATTTTTTATTTTCCTGCGGCTTTATTCTTTGATTCGTTGACTAGCTGTTGATGCCAAAATATGAAAAGTCATTTAAACAGGAATCCACATAAAGTCACATACTGCAGAGGAACTTGTCTGAGAACTTTTGCCTTGCTCTTCTTCTTTGACACTGCTTGTGAGTACGGTCAGAAAGGTGGTTATGTACAAATGGACCCTTCTTAGTCATCCGATCACTCCAAGCAGGGCCGGCTCCAGGCACCAGCTTACCAAGCAGGTGCTTGGGGCGGCCACTTTGGAGAGGGGCGGCACGTCCAGCTGTTCGGCAGCAATTCGGCGGACGGTCCCTCACTCCCGCTCGGAGCGAAGGACCTCCTGCCGAATTGCCACTGCAGATCGCGATCACAGCTTTTTTTATTTATTTATTTTGTTTGTTTGGCTGCTTGGGGCAGCCAAAACCCTGGAGCCGGCCCTGACTCCAAGTCACGAGGGCTGACTTTACTGATAGAATTGTGGGGGGGTTGCTATTGTTGGCCCTCCCCTACAGCTAAGGAAACAAGCTGAGTTCTGTTCTATCCTATGTATCATTGACAAAATTGCCAACTGAATTTGATTGAGGGATTCCTTTATTGATGATGCTGTCAGAGGCAGAAAAAACCCAGCTTGATCTTCAGATCTTGACTTACGAATGGTGCAAATTTGATAGGGACATCAAAGAAAGAGAATAGAAACGGAAATCCACAAGGTCATGCTTCGTGTAGAGCATTCCTGACTTGCATGTATGACTGCAGAACTACGAGCAAAAGGGCAAAACTTATGCTTGTGTAGCTGAGTCACGCAGAGGTTCCAGATTGACTGACTGGAAAACGATCTCAAATCTGCTGTACAACGCCACCCAGAGCTTCCAAAATTATGCAGATCTAACAGCTATTGTATGTTAATTCTTCATCCATGAAACAAAAAAGATGAACAAAGGAACTCAATCCCCTCTCTTAACCTGTTGCTTTGGCTGCACCACTTAGCAACACACTGCCAAAGAAATCAAGTTCATCACCACCTTGGGGAGAGCCGTGTGTGTCTGCTGAGACCGTGGTGGATTTGTACAGGCACCAGTTAAGAAACTGTGCTCCTTACAGAGACCAATTTGCACAACTTCTCTGTAGCCTCGATGGGTCAGTTGGACAGCCTGCCAGAGCAATTCTGTCCTGCTGACCACACACAGGATGAAATTGTTTAGGAGAACTTTACAAGACAAGCATTTTTACTCCAGCCTTTTAAATGAATTTAGGTTAGTCTCTTTGGTAGCATACCTGGATATAAGAAAGCAAAGAACCCGTGTTCAAATCTGGTAAAGACATTTCAAAAAGGATTGTGTGGCTGAGGGCTCGGCTTTGGCATGCCAAACCTCTCAACAACATAATCTTCCGGTTGCTGGTCAGGCCCCTGTGTGTAAAAGGAATCAAGGGTCTTCTCCCAAATCCCAAACTCACTGTCACCATTGGCCCTCCTGCTGGCGGTCTAGAAGGAGACGCTAGAGACTGAATCAGCTGTGAAGACTGAATTATTCTTCCACGCTAGAGGTGGTCCATGATGGGGTAGCGTGTGCGTGCGTGTCCATTCACCACTTGTGCTGTAGCACTTCTGTGGATACCGAAGTGTCTAATCTGGGGTCTGTTCATGACTATATTGGGGAGGATGTACAAAAGCACTCAGTACTGGCCTAACTGCTCCCACTGAACTCAATGGTGAAACTTCCATCCACTTCAATAGGCACAGAGCTGGGCCAGTGCTGAGGTACAGATCACCAGCACAGTTCCCAGGAGTCCTCTTGGGTTAGGGTGACCAGATGTCCCAATTTCATAGGGACAGTCACGATATTTGGGGCTTTGTCTTATATAGGTGCCTATTACCCTCTCCCACCCCCGTCCCAATTTTTCACACTTGCTGTCTGGTCACCCTATCTGGGGTAGTGCTCTGTGGAGCTACGACCTTCTACCAGCTGAGTTTCAGCCCTGAGTGCGTCTGAAAATCCCACCCTACCTGTTATGGTAATAAATGATTGTTCATTTGTTTCCTCCAAGGATTGCATGGTTTTCCATGTGGCGTTTGTATAATATTCCAGTATAGAGATGTGTAACAAAAAGCAACATGACTAGACAGAATTGTTAACTAGGCCCCCTGCATGAGATGCACCATAGGCAAGAAAGATGTTACAGCATGAAGGATAAAGACAAGATCGTTTTCCAAACCGCTGGGGAGCCCAGCCTGATTCACAGAGATAACAGACTGACAGCACAGAAAAGAAAATCACTGACTGCTGCTCAGAGGTTTCCTCACGAGGCACAGACTCCCTGCTCTCCAGCGTGAAATGCCGTGATCTGTATTTGTTTGCTGAAGATATTGAGGCAAGAGTCAGCCAACAAACTGGCTGTCATTAAATACTGATCTTTTTTTAAAAAAAATAGATGGGCAGATGTTTTGGAAGGAGAGAGTGTTTTAACTGCACAGCCTGAGTGGAAATAGGCTGGAGGAAGGTGGTTACTCAGTTGTCATAAAGCCCCCAAGTCTTAAGTCTCCAGTTGTGGTTATCATCTTCACTTTCAACCCTCTCTCTGTATCTTCAAGCCACATCTGCTGACTTTACTGACATAAATAAGCTCCCAGGACTATCTCAGCCCTGCAGAGCAGGTGCAGTTATGGAAGAGCAAGCGAGGTTCTATTCTACCTCATCCTACAATGCTGCCAGGTGGCTTCTGATTGCAGAATCTTTATAACGAGGCAGGATGAAAGACAGGGTATGGCTTGATTTTTCAGATCCCTGGGTTGAGTTTTTCAGCACTGGCAGCTAAAAAAATACCCTTTTGACATCTAAACCCAGCAGCTTGTGAGTTGGGATCATGGAGAGAAGCTAGATACGGAACCCCGTGAGGCCAGATTTTCAAAGTCACGTCTCTGATGGTAACAGCACTTTTACATTTTGCGATGGGACTCATTGTTCAGTTAGGCTAGACACTGAGGTGAATGCAGCAGCACTGGCAGTAGCTATACCTTGTATAAGGGCATTTCAAAGCAGTTCTAATACACATAATAATGCTTAGCGCATATAGTATGATAGTGCCCAAAGGCCCCAATCACTGTACAAACACAGTCGAAGAGAGAGTCCCTGCCCCAGCTTTCAAAACATTACTTGATTAATACCCAGAACAGGTAAGTATCATGGTCCCCATTTTAGTGAACAATCCAACAGCTGCAAACGTCAAGTTAGGGAAAGTGAGGCACAGCCGGGTCGAGAGATTTGCCAACGGTCACTCAACAAGTCAGTGTAGGAACTAGAACTTGAAGCATACTCTTCCATGGCCCAGGTCTATGCTCTACCCATGAGATGACATGGCCTTTCTGATGGGATGAAGTATGTGGGCAGCCATTGGTCTGGCATTAGTAACTTAAAGGGATCTGGGGAATTTTATTCGAAAACTTCTCTTGGTCAAGAGCAAAACACTAATCAAACATTAAATTCACCCATCACCTCCCTGCAGGGTGACGCCAACAAGTCGGACACGGATGAGGACAAGACCTCTGCCAACTTTGATGAGGATATTGAGAAGCTGAAAGACCTCTGCGCAACAGGTAGGAATAAGCTTGAATTTCCTTCTGCAGTGTGCATAGCTAGGCTATAACTCTGCTTCCAGAGGCCCTGTAGAATGGTTTAGGTCAGTGTTTCCCACACGGTGGGTCCCAACCCACCAGGGGGGCCTGGTGGCACTCCCTCTCCCCAGCCACCTTCCACCCCCCTCTCTGGTGCTGTGACATCCCCAGGCAGAGGCATGGGGAGGGGGTGGGATCTCCGTGGCAAGTGCAGTGCGAAGGAAGCTGCCGAAACCAGCGAGCAGACAGCCAGCAGCCTGGTAGCAATTGCAGCCCGGCTGTGGGGAGAGAGGGGCTGGCTGGGGCACAGAAGGGGGAGCCAACCAGGAGGCTTGGGCTTGGGACTAGAGGGCTGGGGAGCGGGAGGAGCAGGTGCAATGGGTCCCCAAAAGAGACAAAATACAACTTAGTGAAAAGTTTGGGAATCTCCAATTTGGGAGCTCTATCCCTGTTATCTCCCCTTGGGGGCAGTACGTTTCACGTGGTGACTCACCTGGCTGTTATGCCTGTGGGGCGGTAGTTTTGCATTTTCAACTATTCAAAAAGCGTTTCAACTATGAAAAAGACTTTCCAGTCTTCACAAATACGAAGAGAGAACGTGTGTTGCTTTTCAATATATTCTTGCCTCAGATGTTAAACTGTATTGGCTATTTGGTCACATTACATCTCGTCCCCTTTTAATTTTCAGCGTGGGGTTTTGTTAGGAGAATTTTAAAGTGTCTTTCGGGCCTGTAGCCAAAATTCATTTGACTCAATGAAATGACAATCATTTGGCGACCAAATGGAATTAATTTCAGGTAGAAACAGAAGTATTTGAATGGTTGGGGTCACCAGTTGAGAGAGCTGGAGCAATACTAGGTGATTTAACTGCCCAGTCATTCAGCTCAACTGGAAAATTCCAAATATTGGGTTATCAAATTCAGCTTCCCTGCGGATGGTTGGCGAACAATCCACAGGCTGAAATTCCTTTGTATAAACTGTTTGCAGAACCACTTCGAATAACAGGCTCATTCCAGGGCAGGAAGGAAATTGCCATTTATTCTCAGGGAGCTCACAAATAGAATCATAGAATATCAGGGTTGGAAGGGACCTCAGGAGGTCATCTAGTCCAACCCCCTGCTCAAAGCAGGACCAATTCCCAATTAAATCATCCCAGCCAGGGCTTTGTCAAGCCGGACCTTAAAAACCTCCAAGGAAGGAGATTCCACCATCTCCCTAGGTAACCCATTCCAGTGCTTCACCACCCTCCTAGTGAAATAGTTTTTCCTAATATCCAACCTAAACCTCCCCCACTGCAACTTGAGACCATTGCTCCTTGTTCTGTCAGCGAAGGGCTGAATTCTCAGAATAAACTGTGGACAAGGAATAACGTGACCATTTCCAGTCTCCATAAACCTCCTAAATGCCATCATGTGTACAAACAACATAAGGGCATTAATGATCCCATTACAAACCCATTGGCCTGTAAAATGTGTATAGACAGAAGGATCTTGTGTGGTGCAGATTAGCAGATTTGGGACTTGATCTTCCACCCCTTGAAGTGATTGGCAAAGCTTCTATTGACTTCAGTGGTTTATGCTCAGGCTCTTTGTGCATAAGCAAATAAGCAAACTAATGCTAAAAAGACAAGGGTACTGCAGGACAAAAGCAGGCATCAGAGGAGAATTAGCAGGGGTAATAAAACCCTTGGCTTTCTCAGCGCAGTGGAGGTGGAATCATTTCCTGAACTACCTGTACCAGTGTAAAATTGTTCTTCTCTCCTACGTATGGCAGATGGTCCCATCCTCTCCCCTCCCCCAGACAGCAGATTCTGCAATCATTAAACCGAAATCCACTGAGACAGAATAAATTAAGAGTTGCTCTCAATTCCAGACCTTGTATTTGAATCTAGGCTTTTGATGACAGAGTATTACTGCACTCAGTAGTGCAGAAGGAGTTTTGTTATATAGATTCTTGTTTATCTTCATCATGAATACAGTTTCTGCAATTTTTAACGAGTACATTCTGTTGCTTTCTGAAAAGATCTGATGCTGTGTTGCCGTGTCTCAAGGAGAGGTCCATTTTCCCTTGCCATAGAGCTGAAACAATATGATGTAATTGCTCCATTTCTTTTTATTAACTAGCAGCAATTATCAGGGAAAAGTAGTTCATGAGATGATTCTGTTGTATGAGGATTGCTCCTATAGACGAATGCATGTTTAGAAACCCTTAGCATTTCCTGTCCCTGGAATGGATGACTAACGATCACAGGGCACATTTGTACAGTGCCTTCATCCCCGAAGGAATCCAAAGCCCTTTACAAATCATGAAATCTCCGCACCACAGGAAGAGAAGAATAATTTATCCAGCTTGTAATTTGGCCAACACATGAGGACTAACAGCCGTTTCTCTTAGGGGAAAAATAATAGCCATACAATCCACAACTCCAATCCTGATTGCTCCTGGGCGCCTGAACCTCCTTTTGTAGTCCAGGATGAGTTTCTAACTCAGCAAATGCTGATGGCCTAGCGGACAGAGCGCTGGACTGGACCTCAGGACACCTGGGTCCTATTCCTGGCTCTGCTGCTATCCTGCAAGGTTACCTTGGACAAGTCACTTGGCCTCACCATGCCTCAGCTTCCTCCATCTTTTAAGTGGGGATAATGAGACCAACCCCTTTTTAAAGCCGTGTGAGATCTACTGATAGAGTGCTAGGTAAGCGCTAGGGATTAGTATTAAGATTGGGCCTTCTGAATGCTCCTGTCCTTGGCCTTCTATCTCCTATGAAAGACCAACCCGGCATTGGTGGCACCAAGGAATTTCAATTTGATCTTCCATTCAGTGAAGTCAATAGGAGACAAACGGGGGTTGCCCATTTTAAAAGTGCTGGTTGCAGTCCTCAGCTAAGCTCCCGAGCGGAGGCCTAACTGCAGCTCGCCTTCTTTCCAGAGATGAAGATGTACTCCCTTGCCATCACCCCAAACGGTCACGTGGAGGGCAGGGCGAGCATACCCCCTCCCATCATCATGCGCACTGCTGCTACTCCCATGCCAACGCCAAAGTGCTCGCCGCACATGGATTCGGTGCACACCTTCGTGGACTCAAGGAGAGGGAGCAATGCTTCAGTTGATCCACTGAGCTACGATCAAAAGTCCTTGGTATGTTACCAGTATTAGCAGTTTCCCCCTATTATCTGCCTTTTATATAACACAGAGGGAGATATAAATGTATAATATTATAAGCAGGGCTGGTAGCACTGCCTCTGATTAAGGTTGCCCAATATTTCCCATTATAAGACCCTGTTTTCAATTGCATATAACTTTGAAAAACTCTAACCATTTGGGCTGAAATTTTCCATGCTGTGTATCTGCCTCAGGCTGAATTGTTTTGAGAAATTGCAGCCAAAACAGTTTAGCCATTTCTGAGAGGGAGGCTGGGAAAAAATACATTGTTTCTTCCCATGTTAAAAAATTCGGGTGACCTTTTCTTTGACCAGCTTTAGTGTCCCCGTGCTTTGGAGCTAGGATTTTAAATTTAGCAGGGGGTGGGTCATGGACTTGCCCTTTGCCATCCTTGTGAAAAGGCTTTCCCACAGACAGCAACCTCCTGGTAGCCCTGACTCATCCCCAGAGCAGGTCCAGCCTGTGCACTGAATGAGGCAGGGGTCCTGTGGGAAAAAATAGTAAGTGATCATGTAATTAAAGACGGTATCGTAATGCATACACACAAAAAGACATAATTAAGGTTGCACACTGGCAATCTTCATTTTGGCATTTACTAATTTTTGAGTACTTGATTTTGCAACCTTTAATGCTCTTTTAACATTTTGGGTGAGTTTGGTAACGTATCTAGGTTGTGTATGGAGCTGATCGCGAATCGGAATTGCCATTCTGTGGGAAATTCTCAAATTTGTTTTCAGACAAAAATTCGAAGTATCTAAACCTATCACAGAATGAGAAGATGTGAAAAATTTTGATTTGGAAATGTCATAATGTTTTGTTTCAGGTAGACATTAATCTCTGCACGGCCTGACCTATCACGGTGTTTGATGGGATTTATAGTTCTGGGTCCCGCAGTCCCCATTCCCCTCTATTGGCCCAGCTCCCTGGTTGGACTACATCTCCCATGATCCATCGTGGTGACTTCCTATCCCATGATGCACTGCGACTCAGCAGTAATTTTTCCTACCCTGGGTTGGGTGGTGGAAATGAAGTGATCGGTGGGAAGATGAGATCAGACAGCAGGGGGCATGATGAAATAGGGCAGGATGGTCATAACAGTGGATTCGGGCTGCAGAGAAGCAGTGGGGAATCCAGAGTTGCAGACTGGACTGTCAGGTGCAGCACTGGATAGCGTGTGGTCTGTCATCAGGAGGGCTGACGTGACAGGGAATGCCTAGAGCAGTCAAGGTGAGTTGCTGGTGCTGTAGTCACTGGAGAAACTAGGGTCTGGGGGCTTTGCTGCTTCATCCGCAGAAGGCTTAAGGAAGAAGAGGTTACTGGGTGCTGCACAGGTGGGGCACTGGGACTCAGTGCCCCTGAACAGTTTCCCTTGTTTACGATGGAGGTGTCAGGAGAGGGAATGAGCTGACTGGATGCAGGCAGCCCCAAACATTACACCTGGGCACTCTCTTTGAGGGGTTTCATTTGGCTTTTGCACAGGCAAACCACTATGGTAAGAAACACGTTCTTCCTGGAATGACTGCACAGCCCCCGGGCGTCTCAGAGATGAGCAAAGCATCTGTCAAGCGGAACTAAAGGGTGGTGGCTCTGCAGGGCCCTAATTCCTTGTGGCAGTTTAATGATTGGCTAGATGTGAGGCCCACCTGTGAGGCCGGAATAAACCGTCTTGGAATGACTGCGAAGGACTCTGAATGCTTGTTCACCCCTCGTACGGCTGCTCTGCTCTGTTCTTGTTTATTATACAATGGCCCCTTCTTGAGGGGAACAAACAGAAACCAAGAGCTGAAATAATGGATTATCCTTAGGGAATAACCATCTGAGGGGAGAGAGATGGCTGGAATTACTGAACAGGCAGGAGATTTTGTTGCACTCACAACAGGGCAGTGGGTGGGAAGGCGTGAATACAGAAGGACCAGAGTTAATGGACAAAAAGGGGTTTCTATCTCTGCTTATTGGCCCTGTTTTTCACTATGTAACTTCAATATCACGTTGAAATCAAAGCAGTGGCGCATGAATGCACTTCATGCAACGTGCTGAGGTAGAACCGTTATCACCTTTGGTAAGCTGCTTAGCCAAGGTATTGCTTCTGAAAAGAAAACAGAGATGACTCTATAGTTTGTCTTGAGTTTACATGGGATTGCTGGCTCATGGCTCGAATCAGGACACAAGCAGCTACCCAATGGAACAGCACTGAGATGAACCTTAATCGAAACCAATGCGAACGCTTAAAGCAGCCAGCTCTGTTTCTGTGCCGGAAGGAAAACGTTAAGAGAAAAGATTTCTTTCTAGGCTTCGCTGCTCTGACCTTGAACGCTTTCGTCCCAGGAACTATTCAGCAATGCAAATTGCAGTTACAAAATAATCATCATCAGAAATTTACTGGGGGGGCGGAATCCATTTGAGTACATATTTAAGGAAAAATAAGGCTACTGTCTGGGTAAAATTTTCAAAAGCACTTAGGTGCCTAAGACCCATTGAAAGCCAATGTGATTTAGACACCTAAATCACTTATGGACACATTTTGCTGCCAGAGTGGTGTACAGGGATCTTAGTTAGGGTAAATGAGAGGCAAGCCCTTAGGAACCAGTTGTGTGATTTTTACGGACACACACAAGAATGTATCTCCCGTGACTGATCCCAGCCCTGCCATCAAGTTGGTGTGGAGCAGTCCCACTGTAACTGATTTCTCTGAAAAACAAGACTACATCAAGTGTTCTATAAAAGGGCTCTGTGACCCCAAGAGGGGATTCCATAAAATCCTCCTTGGCTGGGCTCCTCCGCTTGCCGTGAGACGCATGGATCTGGAGCAGATGCGGAGCCAGCCTTGAGTTTTCATTAGTTGTGCCCAGTTTACATGGGGAATGTTTTAAGACAGGTATTGAGTCAGGTATGTGGACTCAGACCCCAGGCCATAGTGCGTTGAGTGTAATTTCGGGGGGGGCAGGAATCAATAGCTTTTGTCATTCTGGAAAAGGGGAAGTCCTATGGAAGCCTTCTTGGAGCCTTTCTAATGTGGCTGGCCTGCACAGGCAGGACCCTGGGTGCTTAAAACCTACATGGGATTCAAGAATCCTGCACTGCGAAGGGTTCTAGCCATGCAGAGGGTGCACTTTAAAGGAACACCTTCGATGTGGGTTCACCTGGGTACCCAGGTATATGGGAGTCAAGGAGATGAGAGAGATTGCAGAAAAGCACTCAACTGGAACTCCAGCCTTCCCAGTGTGGGGCCCCATCCAGCAGCATGAACTTACCTTCTTAGCCCTTAACACCACCTGCAATGTTCCCTGTCTGTTCTTAACTGAATGACTGTCTTGTCTCTGGAGCCGCCTGGCAGTTTGTGCCATAAAGGCTGGGCTAAATTCCTTTCCCTCTGAGCCGTTTCCTTCCCTCTTCTGCTTGAGGGTGAAATCTCATGTGTTGTTCCCATCTCTCAGTCCAGCCTCCGCAGCTCGCCGTGTGCAAACTGGGGACCCAACAGCAACTGGGGAAGCCGACGCTCAAGCTGGAACAGCCTCGGCAGGGCCCCAAGCCTCAAAAAGAAGAACCAGTCTGGGGAAAGAGAGTCCTTGCTCTCTGGGGAGGGGAAAGGGAGCACGGATGATGACTCTGATGATGCCAAGTCCAGCACTGTCAGCAGAGCCACCCTGCACCGCCGGGCGGAGTCCCTGGATTACAGAAGCTCCTTGGACTTGCCTGAGCTTCTCCAGCTCCCCACCATGCGCCACTCCCTCAGCATCAACCCCATGGCCATGCTGCCCACAGAGTACCAGGACTGCAATGGCAAAATGGTGCATGTGCCCAGCGAGTTCTTCCTGCGCATCGACAGCCACAAGGACGACCTCTTGGACTACGACGACGACATGGACGATGTAAGTTGCCGTGGGAATCGGGCAGCTCTGGGGGTAAGGGAGCCTTTCCCCTGTAAGGTGCTTGTTCAAATCCTGGGCAGAGATGTTACCACCTACTGCCTCGTGTAGATGAAAGAGTCCAGTTCCTCGTGAATTGGCATCCACTTCCCAAAGAGTTTTGTTTGCGAACAGGGGGGTTCTGTTACTGTCTGATCTGTAGGCAAGGTGAAGTGTCCAGGCGATGGGCACCCACCTGGGTGAGCTACAATCCCTGGCTGTGGTTGAGACCCATCTCAACCAAATTTCACCCCAGGCACCCTTGGGTGCCCAGAGCAGCTTGCAATGCCCTTTGCAAGAGCAGCATTAACCCAGCTGCTCTCCAGCACCAAGCTGGACATTGTTAACCCTCCACTGTGACCTCTCCAGGACCTGATTCCTGTTTCAGGGACTTTGCTCCAGAGCTTCTGTGAAGGGAGGATAAAGCTCAAAGGATTCCAGTCACTGCTGACACCCGGTTTGAGTTTTCAGATTGGAGTCGCAACGCTACAGTCAGACTCATCTCTGAAATAGAAAAACTGGCCTCATGTCAGCCAGCATGGCGGGTCAGCACGTAAACCGGTGTCGATGTAATTACAGTGACGCGGTTAGGTAGCTTAGGCACAACATTTTGGTATTGCAAAAAACAAAACAGGATTTTCAGTGCCTCTGAATAGGGGAGTTTAGGCGGATGCTCAAAAAATTCATAGCCCTGGGGGATTAAATTCATTAATTAATAAGCACTTAGTGCAACACCATGAAGCTTGGAAGCCCCTCAGTCCTTCTGTCTGGTGGGAAGATGAAGAGACAAAATATGACTGGATTGGTTTCAAGTGCAGCGAGCACCCCGCGGCTCCCGCTCACTTTGGGGGAAGCTTTGAGGGAGTAAGGGCTTCAAGGTTTGGCCATGTATGTAGGGTTCATGGAAGTTTCCCTTCCTCATGCAGAGAAAGAGCATTAGATCTTTACCAGCCTGCGTCAGTCCCAATCCCAGCTGCTGGTCTGAGCTTCAGATTGCCCTGTAACAAGGTTTCTATTCTACCTTGGGCTGTACGTGTACAGTACTTCCGTTGTGTGGGGCTCTTATTCATTTCCCTGCGAGCCTGATGGGACGGTAGGAAAGATGGTGTTTTGGATAGGGCTTTGGATTGGGACACGGGGAAACCTGAGCGCAATTCCTGGCTTGGCCACAGGCTCCATTTGGACCTTTGGTACGTCACTTTACTGTGGTGATGGGGGCCAGATAAGGACACAGATAGAATTTGGCTGTGAAAATGAAGACCTAACACTGCCTTGTCCAGAAA
This sequence comes from Terrapene triunguis, assembly GCF_002925995.2. Lineage (NCBI taxonomy): Eukaryota > Metazoa > Chordata > Testudines > Emydidae > Terrapene > Terrapene triunguis. The sequence continues at coordinate 6,174,928 of NW_020664444.1, forward strand.
CCACCTATAGCGCAAAGAATTCAGAGGGTCGTTTGAGAAGGGCAGAGGGACCCCGTGGGCTAAAGAGCTGGGAAAACTAAAGAAAAGAGCAATTTCTTTGATCTCTCCAGAGTTACTGCTACAGGATTCGTAAAGCCCTGGAGCCCTACAAACCGGAATGGTGCAAGAATCACGAAGACTGGTCCCTCTACTTGTTTTCTCCTCAGAATCGGTAAGAAACCCCGGTCCACTGGGTGGGCAGGCAGCTGAAAACTGGGGCTTGGGAGAAGCTCATTCCGTTGGGCAGGACAAACCCAGCCCCAACTGAGGGGGAAGAATTCTGTGAGGGAATCCTCACAGGGCTTGTGTTTCTCTCTCCTAGCCATTCGAGTGGGTTTTACCACAGGAAGGGCTGTTCTAGACTCCAGTTTTAGTCAGCCCTTCCGTAGGCAAAACTCTTGGTTGGGGAAAGACTGAGTGAGAACGTCCGAAGTCGGCCCCTTGTGCTCTAAGTAACGTTTCTGTGATAGGCAGAATCACTGGACAGGGCCGTCGGCACCTTGGCAGGACGCTGAGGTGACTTATTAATACAGTTAAAATTATAATTGTTATTTCTTTCATTGATAACGAGTGCAGCAAACTGTGCACAGGAAGGACCTATCTCAGCACGCTGAGGTAGTTACCATCGAAGGATTTAAAGGAGTCTCTCAGGAAAGGAAATCCCAATCAGAGGGGTGAGTTCCAAGCTTGCTGACCCAGACTGGCTTCTGGCCATGACCTCTTCCGTTCTGCCCCTTTTCCCCCAGGATTCGAGCGATGTGCCAGAAGGTTATAGCCCACAAAATGTTTGACCATGTAGTTCTGGTCTTCATCTTTCTCAACTGCATCACCATTGCACTGGAGAGGCCCGATATTGACCCCCACAGCACGGTGAGCAGCCCCCCCATCCCTTTTCCTGCACCCTCAATAACTTTTCCCCAGCCACATCGGGGAAGGAACCTGCGGGATGGAGGATGCTGGGTTTCTGCTGTTTAAATGACTTGCCTCCTGCTGTTGATTTCTGTTTTACAGGAGAGGATATTTCTGAGTGTCTCCAATTACATCTTCACTGCAATCTTTGTTGCTGAGATGATGGTGAAGGTAATTATGTGTCTGCGCTAAACCTGCCAACCCACAATGAGGTCTGGCCTCTGTGGTCTGAGAGCTAAGATGAGCTGTATTTCACTGCACGTCAGTGTCCGTCATGTACAGCAAATAAGCAAAAGGCATGAGGCCACAGCTTAAATAATTTTCTCCTACTGGTTCTAGGTGGTGGCCCTTGGCTTCTTCTCTGGGGAAAATACCTATCTCCAAAGCAGCTGGAATGTCCTGGATGGGGTCCTGGTCTTTGTATCCATCATTGATATTATCGTCTCCATGGCATCAGCAGGCGGGGCTAAGATTTTGGGTATCCTTCGAGTCTTAAGATTGCTGCGGACCTTGAGGCCTCTCCGGTACTTTCACACTGGGCAAAATGGATGTGTGGGGTTTGGGCTTGTCTTCATGGCAAGCTATTAAGCGTCAAGCCATGGTCTGAATCTACAGTGGAAGTCCAAGTACACAGCTTGGCTACTGCTTCTTGAAAGCACAGTAAGCTAAGCTCCATTCCAGGACTTTCACTGTGTTGTAGCAGTGTCCACCTGGGACATTACTGTGCAGCTAGGTGGTGTGCGGTAGATTCACACCCGGACTTGTCACGCTGTAACTTCCATGTAGGTGAGCCCTTTGTTTTGTTTTGATGAATCAAGAACTTTGAAGGGAAAGACTTGATTCCTTAAGTGACTGAAACTCTTCTGAAGCAAAATATCCTCTTGAAGCTAGTGCTCAGATAGCACGTTTCATCCAAAGACCTCAAAGCGCTTCACAAAGGGGGTGAACATTGTTCCTCCTTTACAGGTGGGGAGAATGAGGCACAGGTTGATGAAGTGACTCACCCACCAACAATAGGGCAGGCCTCCTGAGTCCCAGTAATCTATCCACTGGGACACACTAAAAATACTGAATGGTTTCACTGCAATGCATGCACCATGTCAATTGGAATCGTCATGATAGCGCATCTCACTTTATGGCATCCTTGCAAATTCATGATGAAAATGCTCTGATAGAACAATAGCTGATAATGATGGGAAAACTAATGGTATTTTACTGGGCCATAAAAAATTATTCTCACTACAAATGAGTGTTAACAGAAATTGGCAACGCTGATTGTAGTGAATCTGGTCTGGGATGGAAAAACAAGTAATTGCTCTAGTAGAGGGTTCTTCCAAAGTTGTAAAATGTCAGTCACATTTCTGGATTAACACCAAGCCAGGATCCTTCTCTGTTTCAACATCAGAGTCATAAGAAGTTATGAAAAGGGCAAGGTTGTGTTTTCGTGAAGATTTCTGGGCCAGCTTTGCAGTCTCCAGCCTGGTTTACACACAAGGTTGAACCAATTTAGCTAACGGTATGATTTTAAACCACTTTAGTTAAACTGGTACAGCCTCCAGTGTGGACTCTTATATTGCTGTGAGCTTGGCTTTGATCTGTTTATCTGGCATTGATCAATTTACAGACCCAAGCTTACCCAGTATAATCAGTCTGAAACCAATAAGAGTGTGTCTGCACAGTAATTTAACTAACTTGTTTTTTTAAACCAATTTAAAATAATCCAGTGTAGACAAGCCCTCAGCGGCGATGGAGAAATATCTGAGCTTTCAATTGCTTATTATCAGAAGTGAATAAATGTGAACACCAAATGGGTTTCGGTCCATCTGTTGTTTATGCACACATCAGCACCTGTGAGGAAGACCAAAATGATTGGTACTTTGTCTTCACCACTATCTAGAAGAGCTGATCTCGTTTGGGGCAGGAAGTTTTTATCGGACTCGCACTGTGTGTATGATGAATGCCTTCCTCACACTGCCTTTTTATCATAATTTTACATATCAGGCTGGCTTCCTAATCAAAGTGACATGTTACACTGCACAACCTTACAGCCATTCCCAAGTGAGAAGGTCACATTGGCTGAGAGTGAATTGGCAATTAAACAGGTGCTGGCAATAATTTGATAAGCTCCAGCTTCTGTAGTCTTTCTCCTGTGTGTGTATATCTAATACCACCTAGACACAATGTAGCTGTTGGCTAGGAAGAGGAAAGGTCATGTTTTCAATATTTGAAAGAGGAATGAAGGGAATTTGCATTTTGTTTGATAGCACAGTAATAAAGGGACAAGGAGAGTATAAATACTTGGGGAATTCTTATCAGCTCACTTTGCCCGTGCCCATTTTGCATCATGCCCGACAAAAACACATTCACTTTCCCATGAAATTTCTTTGGAAACAAGATAGGTGGCTCCAGAAACGTGGGGTCCTTAGGAAAAAGAGCCGTTTGCCTCTTCCCATCACACTAGTAAGCCAGAAACAATCTGGCCCGTTCCTACCTAAGCAATGGCTTTTGTGTATTTGCTAGTTATTTTCTAGGTGACAAAGAGGTGGCATTAATGTTTCCATCTAATTTGTTGCTTCGGTCTCCCGGTCTGTTGTCTGAATTTGTCTTTATTGCTGCCCTCTTAGACTGCAATCTCTTCAGAATAGGGACCATCTCTTTCTTTGTGTATTTACAGGGCCTAGTGCAATGGGGCACTATCTTGGCTTGGCCTTTTTAGGCAGTACCGTATTTCACAATGGTTGTGGTGGATTCTCCATCATTGGCCATTTTAAACAGGAATGATTTGGGGGAAGTTCTACGGTCTGTGTCATGCAGGAGCTCAGACTGGATGACCACAATGGTCACTTCTGGCCTTGGAACCTATGAAGAATAATGGAAATCATGGCACAAATGATGTATGAACAAATACAAGGGACAGAATTGGGAAGAATTAGTTCCAGAGAATAATTCAACCTGCTGTATTCCTGAAGAGCCCACCATTGACTCTGGTGTTACTTACATAAGCCTTGTGCACTATTATTCCAGAGACCATTCAGTTTCTCTGCTACATTATTCATTTCTAGCTTGAGAGAACAAGAAGCTACTTAAACACTCCTCACTTAGAGGAAGTATAAACCTTCTGATGTTACCTATTCACTGGGCAGCCCCAGGCTTACAACATCTACCTTTTATCCTCCGTCCCTTCTTCACACATCTCTGCTTGCCTAAATTATCAGCCTCCTGGGCATTAAAGTGTTAACTTAGCCATGCAAAATGAAGCTACCAACAAGGATCCTGCAACCCCCTCTCTTAAAAAGTTTTGACATTTCTCAATTGAGACATCCAGCCTCCTGGAAAAACTCCCCGGGGCTTGTGGTGCTGTTTGGGCACAAACACATTTCTCAGACTCACACAGGAGATCCTTTCTCTAGGCACTCACATGGAAAAGAAAAACACCCAAACTTTCTGTGCTGCTGTAAACCATGCCTCTGGATCCATGGCTGCGCTCCTCTGCAAATAGAAGGCAGTCGGTGCTGCCCATTAATGACCCCTTCTTGTTACGGAGCTGTCAGCCACAAATCCCTTTTGTCTCTGAGCCAGTTCCCGGACCGTTTAGGTAGGAAACAACCCCCCTTGTATGATAAAACACCCCTCCCCTTTATAAATGGTGTCTTGCGGTTCAATCCCGCAAAAGGGGCCGAGCACCATGGGCCCGAGGCAGCCAAGCACTTACGCCTGTGCTTAACTAAGTGCTTGAGGGATCCCACTGACAGCAAGTTGAACATGTGCTTAAGTGCCTGGCTGGATTGGGGCCAGGGTGCTCAGTACGTTGCAGGATTGAGCCCTTGGTTCATTAGCCTTCCTGAGCATTTCCAAAGATGGAACATCTGAGTAACGTGTGTTCTAAAGGTCTGAGCCCAAGACTGCGAGCCACAACTGCAGTGCTCTAAACCTGCCTCTGCCTTCAGAAATCCACCAGAAACAGACTCTCTGTGGCCTCGCTTAACCATCCTGCGCTTGAGCTTCTCCAGCTATAAAATGGAGGCTAAGACTGCTGTGCGTTACTGTCTATATGCTGCTAGAAAGATTTTACATGCTTGGTATTTGGGGGCAAAGTTCAGGCTTGGTATAAGGCCACTGAACGCAACATCTGCCGTTCCAGATCAGATGAGTGGTTCAGTATCCTGTCTCTGAGGGTGGCCAATATTTCAGAGGAAGGTGCTAGAAACCCTTTAGTGGACAATTGTGAGAGAGTCCAACGGAAGGCAACGAAAATGATCAGAGGGATGGGGGCACATTACTTATGAGGAGAGGCTGAGGGAACTGGGCTTCTTTAGGCTGCAAAAGAGAAGAGTGAGGGGGGATTTGATAGCAGCCTTCAACTACCTAAAGGGGGGTTCCAAAGAGGATGGAGCTCGGCTGGTCTTTGTGGTGGCAGATGACAGAACAAGGAGCAATGGTCTCAAGTTGCAGTGGGGGAGGTCTAGGTTGTATATTAGGAAACACTATTTCATTAGGAGGGTGGTGAAGCACTGGAATGGGTTACCTAGGGAGGTAGTGGACTCTCCTTCCTTAGAGGTTTTTAAGGCCCGGCTTGACAAAGCCCTGGCTGGGATGATTTAGTTGGGGTTGGTCCTGCTTTGAGCAGGGGGTTGGACTAGATGACCTCCTGAGGTCCCTTCCAACCCTAATCTTCTATGATTCTATGAAACAACCTGCCCATAGGAAATATTCCTTCCTAACCTTCATCAGCTAGTGAGACTGGCTTGTGCCCTGCAGCAGGAGGGTTTATATCCCTTATACATTTTTATCTTATCTAATGTAACTGTGAATGTTCTCATTGTCTATAAAAACGTCTAATCTGCTCTGAGGCCCTGCTACATATTTGATCTCAGTGAAATCTCACGGCAGTGAGTCCCACGGGTTTAATTAGGCATTGTGTAAACTAAGTCTTTCCTTTTTGGTTTTCAGTTTCAACTTCACCCCCTCTCTGTCTGTTACGAGAGGGTAAATTGGAGCATGCAACTGACTCTATACCCAGGGCACCGTGCATAATGTTGTTATGCAGCCTCGTTATTTTTTTTTTTAATTGCCGCACAACTGTATTCTAAGTTGTGATTTAAAAACAAAGGCCTGATTCGCATCTATACTACGGCCCTTTAAAGCACACATGCACTCCCGAATGGTGGGAGATGGCCTTGGCGTAAATGAACACCAGGCCCAATGTTTCCAGCTCTCACGCGTGCAAAGAGAACTTTCAAAATGTGAGCCAAGTGCAGCCGATGCAGAGACAGCTGCCTGAGTGTCCAAAGAGCCTTAAACACTAGCCCTGAGAGAAGGGCAGGTCCGTGAACACTTATCTCTTTCACAGGGGTGTGGTGAGGCTTAATTCATTAACACCTGTACAGCGCTTTGAAATCAACTGATGAAAGGAGCTATAGAATAGTATAGCGTAATATACTATATGATAGGGTACCATACCAGTACGTATGGGGGATAAAGAAGGGTTATATCAGCCTGACTGCCCACAAGGAGGAGGAGGAGGCGGAAGAATAAAGATGGGATCATGGGGGCTAGACTAGATGGCCCTGGCGGTCCCTTTTAATTCTATGGTTGTATGAGTCTAGGATGAGTGCCAAGCTTTGTTCCGCTGCTTTCCCCCCAGAGTCATCAGCAGAGCCCCAGGTCTAAAACTGGTGGTGGAGACCTTGATATCGTCCCTGAGGCCTATTGGAAATATTGTGCTTATCTGCTGTGCTTTCTTCATTATCTTCGGGATCTTAGGGGTTCAGGTAAGACTCTCCCTCTGTAACCAAGCGCTCATTCAGATAGTCCCTTCTCGCCCGCCAGCAAGACAGAGAGGCCATTCAGAGTAGGCTTTCCCCTGCTGTGTGAGGCAAGCCGGTCCAATCCCTCCAGGGACCCGAAATCCTCTTACCTCAACAGAGGGGCTTCAGGCTTTGTGCCTGAAGAGGGGTACCTCAGCTGCGGGGACAAGGGAAGGAATCCCAAATTCCAACCAAGGCAAACAATGATCTGTCATTGGAACAGAACCAAGTGCCCCTGCCAGGCTTCCTGAGATATTTTTTCCCCCTCCTCTTCAATTTCAGCTTTTTAAGGGCAAGTTCTACAGCTGCGAAGGACCAGACACCAAAAACATCTCCACTAAAGCCGACTGCACTAGCATGCACTACAGATGGGTCCGGCGGAAGTACAACTTCGACAATTTAGGACAGGTAAAGTAGTTCTTGTTCCGAGAGGTTTGTGTGTCATTGTCTGATGGGCTCTTCCGAACAGGTCCCTCTCCAGCATTGGCCTTCCAGCCATCTCATCGGCAGGTCCCCCGTTTAGGCACTGGTCTACGTGAGGGGGGTGGGGGCGGTCAACCTAAGATACGGAACTTCAGCTACGTGAATAGCGTAGCTAAAGTTGCCGTATCTTAGGTCGACTTACCTGGCCGTGAGGATGGCGGCGAGTCGACCGCGTCCACTCCCCCGTCGACTCCACTCCCGCCTCTCGTGAGCTGGAGTTCCGGAGTTGACGGGGAGCGCGTTCGGGGATCGATTTATCCCCGTCTAGACGTGATAAATTGACCCCCGATAGGTCGATCACTACCTGCCGAGCCAGTGAAGACCTGCCCTTAGTTTCATTTATTTAAAGGTTTTATAAAACCCAGGAGCTGAGAGTCTGGTCCCATTATTCACCCTGAGTAGTGCCATTACTTCAGGGCATCACTCCTGGTGTAAGGTACCGTTCAGCAGGAATACGGGGATTGCAATCTGGCCTCCAGTGTGAAATAATACCTTGATTTTAAAAAAAAAATAATAATTTAATCCGATTTTATGTGTTTCAGTGGCATGTATAAATAAATAACAGCACTGAGCAACACTACACCTAACCCACAGGTCAATCCGTTATGTAGCCCCCGGTGGGATCCACCGAGGATGTTTCACCCCTGGGCTCTTTAACTCAAGCATTAGCAGTTGATGCTTTAGCTCTGGAGGTCCCTGGTTCTCTCCCCACTGAGTTGAGCCAAATGATGGCTGTCACATGCTCTGAGCAGAATCAATAGCATGACCTCACATTTTCACTCACGCAGCATTGCCAACTCCTGTGATTTTTAGCATGAGTCTCGTTCTGGAACACCCTTCCAATGGGAACAGTGGGGGCAAACAACCTCACTCGCTTCAAGATGGCACTTGACAAAATTATGAACGGGACTATATTACAGGCTTGCCTGTAATAGGAGGGGACTGTAGTCAGTGACTCAGGGGTCTCTTCCAGTCTTATGTCCTATATCCTATGTTCCTATTTTCTCCCTTAAAGCCCCAGTACCTGGAGTCAGTTAATTGTGTGAGAATCTCAGCTTTCATTTTTTAGAATATTTAGTTTCTAACCTTCGTGTTTGCAAAGAAAAACTTGAAAAAAGTTACCCCCTCCAGATTTTTGTACACTGGGTATGGGCAATGCTGCCAACGTAGCTGAGCAGAACCTGGCCCTTGTTTATAAGTTCATGAATGAATCTGAGTGGAACTAAAAATGAAGCTAACCAGTCAGCTTTCATTGTCCAAGCTCCGTTAAATGCAAAAACCAAACCAACAGCTTAAATGGTTAAAATCACCGTAAATTCCATTTTAAAAAATTATCTCCATTGGGTTATGAATTGTTTTTGCGGGTCATTTGACTCTTCTTGGTTTCATTCCCTCTTTAAGGCTTGAAATTCATTGTGTTCCCCCATCAACGTCGTCTGCAAATGTTGATTGTTTTTCTCCCCTATGTACTGAAGGCAGAGGAAACTGATATGACTAATATGCATCCGAAGAAGTGGGCTGTAGCCCACGAAAGCTTATGCTCTAATAAATTTGTTAGTCTCTAAGGTGCCACAAGTACTCCTGTTCTTGATATGACTAAGTAATTCTGCCATTTCTCTTTGGTCCCTATGGCCCTACCTTTCCACTGCTAGTCTGAGAAACTCAAAGAGCAAATGAGTCCACCCCTTCCTCCTTTAAAAGACCAAGAGGAGGTGAATAGCAGCAGGGCTGATCTTTATATTATTTCTTTTCCTTGCAGGCTCTGATGTCCTTGTTTGTCCTCTCATCCAAAGACGGCTGGGTGAACATCATGTATGATGGCCTGGATGCTGTGGGCATTGACCAGCAGGTAGAAACAAAAGACCTCAAAAAGTTTTACGAGTTTAGTGTTCGTGGTCCGGATCACTATGCACAGATCACAGCTGTTATGAGTAACCCTCCCAGGCGCTCTGCTATGGCGCCGATTCCAGTAGGGGCGTCCAAAGCAGCAGCATGGACCTGAACAGCCTGAGAACCGCAGCTGAGCACTGACGGGCACTTCAATCAGGGCTCAGTTATCCCCTGGATGCCGTCTGGGTGTGATGGGTGTAATGGGGCCCCAGTTCAACAGATGTCTCCAGAAGGAATTCTGGGAATCTCACCTGGAATTCTTCCTAGAGGTCCCAACCTCCCCAACATGGCAGCTACCCATCCCTTTAAAAAGCTACAGCAAACTCCTCACTCTATGCCTGGACAGCTTGGGTGCCTGAAGTACAGCCCTAGCCCCACCATCACCGCAACTTCCCTACCCTCTTTCAAGCCCTGAGTGTCCATGGAACCACTAAGAGGGAGCAGGGGCTACGTCCTCCAGTGGGACTCTGGGCAGCCCCTATGCAGCAAGGTTGGGAAGGAAGCTCTTTGTGTACCTACGCAGGGGCTGATCAGAATCTTGCTCCTACTCAGAAATGGTTGCAATGGCCCATCTAGTGCAACTTTCACGAGTGACATGGAGCCTGTCAAAATGGGCATGTTTTTGACACATGAATATGCAGAAGATAGAACCCACTGCCCACAGGCAGCTCTGAGTCAGCCCTCTTCCTCCCCCGGCATCGCTGAACTGCTGAAGAAAACACCATGCGGTGAAAGCTACAAATCATGTCCTAAGGACAGATATCTTGGGACCCGAACACCAGCTCCAAGGGGCCCTGAAAACATGTTCCATTCCACTGTTGCTTTAAGGAATGCATGGTGAACATGAATGTATTGACATGAAATAGAAAATAATTGGGGATGTTAAAAAGAGGTGCTACCGAATTTGGGTGTTGGGAGGCTTAAAGCATTAGCAAAATTGTCTCGAGATCCTTACGTGAATGGTACCATGTCGTAACAGCGATAACCCTTTGTACTTAGCATCTGCAGTGTCCAAGGATCTCAGAACAATGGACAAACATCAGTTAAGCATTAATGTCCCCCTGCAAATAATAAATTTGAGCCTCTCTTCAATTAAAACTATTTCCATGCCAAAAATTGGGATCTTGCGAGAGATTTTTTTTTTCCAGCCAAATTATGGTTTTCACAAAAGAAGGTAAAATTTCAGCAGGGGAGAAAATGGGTGAAAGGAAAACTTGCTGAGAAACAGCCCATGGGTCCTCCAAGCCCTATTCTCCTACCCATGGGAATCCACCACTGACTTCCCACTGCCACTGGACACTTGATATGTCTGTTTTACAATGACACACACTTTTCTCCTCTTCTCTCTTGCCCTCTCCTGCCTCCCATCTCTCAGCCCGTCCAGAACCACAACCCATGGATGCTTCTCTACTTCATCTCCTTCCTGCTCATCGTGAGCTTTTTCGTGCTCAACATGTTCGTGGGGGTGGTGGTGGAGAATTTCCACAAGTGTCGGCAGCACCAGGAGGCAGAAGAGGCCCGTCGGCGGGAGGAGAAGCGGCTGAGGCGCCTGGAGAAAAAGCGCAGGAGTAAGGAGCTATACGTGTCTGGTCGGTAGACTGCATTACAAACCAAAATCTTTCTGAGCTCTGCCTGCTTCCAAAGCAAGACTTTCGTTTTCCTTTGGTTTGGTTGACATGGGACTAAAAAGGCCGCTTTGTTTATTTACTACTTTGGCGACGCCTTAAGTCTCAGGGCTACACAGTCCCTGGACGTGTTCTCTATGAGTTTGATAAATGTTGCCCTTTATGTAGACGGTAGGCAGAGTAAAGGCCAGCATGCCTGGAAAGCAGAGTCCTAGCTGAATTACTAGTGAGCCCCTCAAGACATGATTCTTGCATTGTCTTCAGGAAGCAGGAAGAAGGCCGTTGGGCGAGTGAGGGCTTTACTGAGTAAACGCGAGCAACGTTTGCCACGTGTGCGAAGGCAACTCACAAAGGCATCCCAGTGCCCTGGGGCTTAAAGTGTCGCCTGCATTTTTAAATTACGATGGTGGTGGTTTGATTTTTTTTTTTCCTTAGATCAAATAGTTGCGATGCTTTTTAGGATCTCGGCGCATGGCCCCGCATGCCACGCACATGCTGCATGAGGGCATGAGCAAAACAGGCTTGGGGAGAGGAACGGAGCCCCAGTGCGGGGTAGTCGAGACAAGTCTTCTTGAATGGAATCCATTAGACAGGATGCTTGCCTAGCCACCTATTGCAGGAGACCTTTAGCACGGAGTCATGATGTAGGTCTTGGACAGGCCTTCTAAACACGTTGGATGGAAACAGTGGCCACTGGAGAGTCATTAGGGACCTACATAGCTTTGATAAATTCTGACCGTGGATTTCTTTTAGGGATGGCCAAACCAGACCAGAGAACATCAGAACCTGCCTGAGTCTTTGCCCATTTCTAGAACTGAACCTCCTTGAAAGATCCCCAATGTTTCAGCTCATTTTTCCCTGTCGTAATTTTTCACCTTCACTGTCCCTGCCAGGTTCCAGCTGCAGATAGGAACTAGCAGGGAGTTGTTTGGGTATTCCCAGCATGCCCAGCTGCAGGAAGCAATAGAAACGTCCCCAAGAACCTGTCACACATGATTCCCAGCCACATGAGCAGACCCAGGAGACTAGTTTTGAGCTGGTTGAAATTTGTCATACCTGAGTGGAGGGATACGCCCCAAGCTGCAGTTTCTTAGTGGAGCACAGACGGATCTAAGAGGCAAGGTGCTTTCAGCTCCACCAGGATCTCTAGCACTTTGTCACGTGGACTGTACCCTTATCATTATTCTGCCTCACATAACCTCCTGCAATGGCCGAGTGCCCCTTAATGACAAACTGCCAGCAGTCTCCTAAAACATAGAGCAATAGGCATCAGTTTTCAGCAGGGAGAGCTGCTGTTAAATCAAAAAGTTATGTCTCCGCTGTAATGACATGGCAAGCAGGTGGCTGTGCTCATTGAAACCTCCGCCCCAACCAGTTTCCTCCTTCCATCCCTGAATCTGATCTGCACTTGAGCCAGAAGGCGGTCTGCCTACATCTCCGACAAAAATTTCCACTTTCCCCATTGCCTCTCTATTACTTTGTCACAGGAGGTTTCAGTGCGAAATAGCTACACAATGAACTCGTGCTGGGCCTTAATCAATGGCAGATTGACCTGAAACCAAAGCAAGGGCTGCGTACTTTGGATTTGTAGCTAGTCGTGGGTCAAGTGGCGTGGCTAAAATAAAACCCAGCCCAGCTCAAACCTTCCAGCCCCAAATGCCAACTGCACCTCTTTTGAGATCTGAAAAAGTTCAAAAGCAATCCAGCTTTTCTTGTTCACGCATCTGAGCTTCCAGGTCCAAGCTGGGGTTAAAAGCGGAAACCTGGGGATCCCAGAAGGCTGTTCTTGCAGTATTTGTAGCACAACAGGAGCCGTAGGTGATAAAAGTGTTGGGGGACAGCTAGCTTCCATGAGACTTCCAACCCAGTCACCAAACTCCCGAGCTTTAGAGGTTGCTCATCATGCTATGGGGCCAGGTCCTGAGAACTAACAAACATGTACAATTCCCATTGAAGTCACCTGCAGTGCAACTCCTCTCTCAGGAAGTCACCTGCACTACCCAAAGAAATCAGCGCCACTCCGGATTTAGCCCACCGTATTTTGCAATTTACTGCAAGAAATCTTTGAGTCCAAGAACACACCCAGTAGGATTGCCAGTCCACATGCAAATACAGCCAGCTGTTTCCCAAAGAAATCCATAAATAATCAAATGTACCTCACTCTATGATGTTCAGGAAGATAAACTTCAGCTAAAGGAAGATGAAGTGAGGAAAAAGCAGATACTCCCTTTGTAAACTTCTCCTCCTAGACACTATATCTTTAGCAGGCTGAGACACTCTGGAGATAATGCCACCTACCTTTAAACTCTGGGATTAAGGTCTGATGTGTAATGAGTTTGGTCTCAGCGCTGTTCCCATTGGAGAAGAGTCCATGTCATGAAACTCCTATGGCACAATGGACAGCAGAGAGCTTCTTATGCTCTAGGAATTATTTTGGGGAAGTTCTGTGGCCTGTGCTGTACAGGAGGTCAGACTAGGTGTTCACAGTGGTCCCATCTGGCCTTAGACTCTATGAATCTGAAAGTTGAATCACCTCCCTGCTCCAGAGGGTATGGTTGTGCTAAGTCATTGTTAATTGCACTGGCAAAGTAAATTGAGGTATGATCACCCAACAGTTTCCTAACTCTACCTGGTCTCTGGATTTGGGGTTTTTAGCTTCAATTCCTGCTAGCCCCGTAATCACGAGGACGACGGACAGTTCACCTATGTTTGCAGTTATTTTTTGGAAGGCTGACAGTGTATTTTCCTTGCTAGTAGTGTCGCTATTCTCACACCTAGCTTACTTCCTGCGAGGCAGTCCCTCATGCAAACTGACATGAGCTTGAAAACAAATGTGGCTGTGGAACGGGAGGCAGTTTGGGAAACCACAGAATCCATGATAAATTTGTGCATCTGGATGCCTCTCTCTCTTTCAAGATGCAGAGAAGACTTGGCCCTTTCCCAACAGCAGCTGAAGGATTATTAAGGACTTTGAGTTTCCCTTTTAAGTATCTGCAACACTGCACTGCATGGCGAAAAGTATTGGACTGAAATCCCTGGGGACTCATGGCCAGACCAAGCCTCGACGCAGGACTACAGAACAAAACAAGTTTCACCTAAATTTTCCCACCAACATGCTTTGACCCTGACCTAGACACAGCACATTTGGGGGTAAGAGGGAAGCTTAGCCTCCAGGGCCCACTCTGGTCATGCAGCTCTCTGCTGAGATGCCAGGATGGGGTTGGTTTTTTTTGTGAGGTGCACACTTCTCCATTAGGAACTGGCCTGAGACCCACCAAACTCATTAGAACATAAGAACAGCCATCCTGGGTCAGACCAGTGGTCCATCTCGCCCAGTGTCCTGTCTTCTGATAGAGGCTGATGCCAGATGCTTCATGAGGAATGAACAGAGCAGGGCAATTATCAAGTGATCCACCCCCTGTCGTCCAGTCCCAGCTTCTGGAAGTCAGAAGCTTAACCATCTTGGCTAATAGCCATTGAAGCATCTAACCTCCATGAACTTATCTAATTTTTCCTTTGTACCCGGTTATACTTTTGGCCCTCACAACATCTCCTGGCAATGAGTTCCACAGATTGACCATGTGTTATGTAAAGAAGTATTTCCCTTTGTTTGTTGTAAAGCTGCTGCCTATTAATTTAATTGGGTAACCCCTGGTTCTTGTGTTATGTGAAGGGGTAAATAACACTTCCCTATTCTCTTTCTCCACATCTCCTGCTTCAAAACATCAATTCCTTTATTCCTACCCTTGGAACAGAGATCATGCAAGGTCCTGAAGCCCCCTCAACTCCCAGTGGGAGTTTGGGTTGCTCAGCACTTCCCGAGGGGCCCTTGGCAGCTCACACAGTTGGTCCAGAAGAAGCCTCCAAACCATAACAAGTGGAACTTGTAAGCAAAGAGCAGAACTCACCATTAGTCTGTAGAGAAAATGGGCTACAGCACAGGCAAATGAGAACTATCCTAATCATAGGTGGTTGCTGTGTCTGGTGGTGGGTTAGGTTGATAACAGGTTGTCCCTGGCTCACTGCTTTGAGGCCGAGCAGAGCCAGTCCCTGTCTACGTGAAGGACGCTGTTGAGTTGCTTTCCCAGAGAACTCCACAACCCATCTTAATTCATATAGAAGCCTGGAAAGGGCAGCAAGGAAAAAGCCTAGGAGATATTTGTAGACCGAGGGCCCAGGCGCTGCACAGATGTGGAGTGTAACATTTCCACCAAGCGTGTGCAGTGAGGAAGACAGCTCTCTGGAAGGGAATCGAGGCAGACGGAGCAGGCAAGTTGAGCCTAAGTGTTTCATCACATGCAGGGCCTACAAGAGGTTACCTCAGATCAGCTCATTCTCGCGCGCGTGCTTGGAGGATCCCTTCCTGACAGCGTTCGGACTGGCGAGCTTTGGCTCGGGAAATGTTTTTTTAACCAAGTGAAATCAAACAACGGTCACTTTTTTAAATTATCATTTCAATTTAAACTCCGATTTAAACCGCCAAAATGCCACCCATGTTATGTCGGTTCATTTAGAAGACTATGGGTTTGGCTCAAAACGTGGCAGACTCAGAAAGATGTGACGTGTGGCTGGTGCCGTGTGGACTTTCTGTGTGTGTACGTGGCGTACCGTGCCTGTGAGGTGATGCAGTGACCGTCTTGGCCTGCACAGTGCTGTGCGCTGTTGCCGTTTTGTACCAGGAGGGGGAGGGGAGAAGAAAATGGGTAGCTTGGCATTGGAAGGAAGGTATACGGCAAATCCAGCCATGCGGGCGAGGGAGCGCAAGCCCGAGTCAAGACGGTTCAGCAGCCAGCCACAGCTTCCCCTGGGGCTCAGCTGGGCTGCAGGGGCCGTAAAAACAGGACGAGTATGAGAAGTCTTGAGATGTAGCCTCTTCCCAGGAGGCCAAGGGGTGACACGCGTAACATACCGTGGGCAGCAAAAGGAGGCTGTCGCTGGCAAATATACAGTCTGGCCACCTGTCTGTCTGGGACTAGCTTCCGACTTGTGTCTGTCTAGTTCTCTGTCTGTGTATGTAAAGCAAGCCATATGTTGCGTGTCCTTAAGTGCCTGTGTATATCTACCTAGGGATGTGTATGTACACAAATGTAAGGTAGAAGCACAGCAGGCTTTGGCCTACGTCTGGGAAATGATTAGCAGTCTGGGAAGGGGCAGCTTGCTCACCGCCTGCCTATGGCACAGACAGAGCTGGCTCTGTGGGTGAATGTTAGATAATTATTGTCTAGCTCCAAGGGCCGTATCAGGGCAACATCTGCCAAGGGTTCCGATCGTTTGGAGACTGTGCACCATTGCTACAGATCCTGCCCATACACTGCCACACCCCAGAAGGGGTTACGTGAACCCAAGGCCCAGCGCCGACCCCCACCCCCAAGCCAGTGGGGATTTGGATGCAAGATGGTCTCTTTTCTTCTCCCCAGACCCCTTTCCCTTCCCCCCCGTAATGAGGCCCCCCCATCAATCTCTTGCTGCCTTAGATTATCTAATCCCCTGCTCTCCTCCTCTGCTGCCAGTCCTTTTGGAGCTGGCCCTCTGCCTGTGAAATCCCTGCACTAAGCACTTCCCTGGTCCCGGTTGAACATCGGCAATGGCAGCCTGCTACCTGCGTCGCTTCCTCACCCGGCCGCCCCGTTTGCACGCAGCCCGGCTGGGATCTTCCTCAGCTGGGTTGGGCTGCAGAGATTCAGCAGACAGTCTCTCTGCCTCCCCCCTCGCTATTCCCACAGCAGGATCCCAGCCAGGGATGGGCGGACGCGGGTCATGATACTTTCCCTCCAGCCATCTGAGCCAGGGCCCTAAGCACCACGCTCCCCCTTGCTACTATTCACCTTCAGCTAGTGTGGCACCCTACCCCTATCCAGCAGCCTCCCCCACCCTTCTAGAATGCCTGGGGGAGTGGGAGGATGTTGGGGTGCCTGTAGTAGGTGCTGGGGCAGCTGGCTGCTTGTGGGTGGGATAGACAGCCAGATTGCCTCTCTCCTCCCCTTTCAGTGCTCCCTACCCAGCCCCCCATGCCAGCGGGGGGAGAGGAGTTGGTGGCTAGCAGGAGGGGAGCGCCATTCCTCCCATTTGCCCCAGCACCTTAACAAAAAACTTCCTCCTGTGACCAGTGTCACTCGAGAAGCACCTCGTGACTTGGCAGTGGGGCTAGTGGGTCTTAGGGAGGCAACATTCCCAGTGAGATCAATGGGCGCTGGGCCTGACCGAGATGCAGTAGCGACTGCAGGGACTGGCGGTGATGATTTGTATGCAGCATACTCAGCTGTGAGAGGCTGATATTGACCGGGAGAGTGCCAGGCAGGCAGTGATTGATATTTAATGAGTTTATTGTAAGCAGGAGAGAAAGAGGTTTAGAATTCAGGACCAGCAAGTCCTGCACACAGCTGGCCTACCAAACACTGTTACCCTTGTCCACGCTCTCCCGTTATTTCTGTGCCCGTGTTACATCTTGTGTTACATTAGTGTCTTCCTGTGTATTTGTGCAGCGCCTAACACAACAGGGCCCCGATCCTGACTCGGGCTGCTGGGCTTCACTGTCATATAAATACTAAGTGTGAATGAGCTCTTAGGTATCTTTGCATACAGGTGACGCTGGTGGACTGGGGGTCAGGAGACCTGGATTCTAGCTTTATTTCTGCCACTGTTGCTGAATAACCTGGGGCTAGTCACTTCCTTCTCCGTGCCTTTGTTTCTCCGCCTGTGACAGTGGGGATACAGATGCCACCCTTTATAAAGTTCTTTGAGATCTATGGACTAAAGGCACTACTTAAGTGTTAAATATAATCGTGCTGTATATTTGCCGGCTAACTGCCCTGGAATGAAAAAGAGGGAGGGAGGTTGAATAAATAGGCTTTAAAAATAAAATGTGGTGGCTTTTTTTAAAAGCAGAACTATGTTGTGCCACAATGTAATTGTTAATGTGAAGGTAAAACTTCAAGATAAGCTAACGTATTCCTCCTGACACGATCACGGCCTCCATCAGATATAGCCACTGTATAAATAAAAGCGCTGTAATTTTATAATCCTGCGGCTCCTAACCTTTTGATGAGGCTTTCCGAAGACATAAAGTGAAACTCTCCTCCCCAGATTAAAAGCTTTGATTAAAAACAAATGGATCAGTTTGATCTCTTCTGTGTTCAGGACACTGGGCCAATTTCAACCCTGTTGTAATGGCTGAAAAGCCAGGGCACTTGAAGCTGGGAGGCATTTGGTCCATCAAATACAATCTGATGCCAGGTTAAAACTGAGTGGTGCTCCGCCCCTTCAAAGGCTAAACACAAGTACTTAAGACATCACATACAGAAAGGAGAGAGCAAGCTGGACTGAAAACCAAACCAGTTGGCAACAGCACTGGGATGGCCCTCGGTCTAATGATGAAAAGTTGGAGTTCGGTTTTTAATACTGTGGCTAGTTCAGTGAACCATGGAAAGATCAACTACTGCTGTGGACAGCCTGGTTCTCAGTTCCAGAGAGTACACGATCGCAGCTGACCTTTAATTGATGTCCATTCCCTTAGGGATCCTGGATGGACAAATTAACATCTAGACGTTTGTGGCATGTAGAAGGAAGAGGTTGGTTTGTTGAACAGATGCCAAAGCTGTTCCCTAATAAGACCTGCACTTCAACGTGCTGATCGCAGACAATTCTCCCTGAGGGTGATGAGGCGTTGGGGATGCTAAGCAGCATTCAGGATCATGTCCATTCTTTCTAATCCATGTGGTGTGTGAGCTCCGTAGTCTATAGCCTATTTGAGCTGTAACTAAAACTTGTGCACTGTGTATTTGTATGTTTCACGTCTGCCTAGGAACTTAAAAACATTTTGCTTATTTTTCCAGGCACCTTTCTTAATACAGGTATAAAACCAGCCTATGGGAAGCATGCACGTAAACCCACTTGGCTTTCTAATGTTTCTTGCAGAGGAGACTCATGGAGCAGCTTTTTAGGTAGCACTTGTAATGCCAACCTGAATGCCTTTTAAATAGGAGATGGTGCTTCATTTAATTCTCATGTCAGCAAAATCTCAAGCAGAGCAGTCTAAATATTCCCCAGGGAAGGTGAGATTCTAACTCATGCGATTATTAGTCAATGTCAGGAAGCTGGGGGAGAGAGATGAGAACGGTTCACCTCTTGTATACCTTTCATGGTCTCTCTCTTCCCTCCCGCGTTTCCACCCAGTCAAACCTTCAGCAATAATTGATAGAGGTAATAAGACTGCTTTTGACATTTGGTCACAGTCAGCTGGCTGCAATATCATCAGAGAAACCATTTCTATGGAAAAACCAAGGGAGGCTTGCATTCTGCCTGATGGCGTAATTAATGAAGAGCTTGACATTTTCCCACCCCAGCAATCCAGCATTCTCCTCATCTAGGCTCTTCTGTAGTTTCCTCTGTCTCCAAACTTTAGCAGCCTGTCCAGTAAGTGTGGGCAGCGAACCTTCAGATGAAACGCACGGTAGCCTGGAGACTATGACGGCATATTCTCCTTGGGTATTGGGAATACACACAAATGCATGTCTTTGATTGGACCGAAACCAAGCATGCAAATGACAAGCTGTCACGCTTTGTGCAGATGACTTAAAAATACTATATCTAAAGGAAATTGGAATAGACAGTGATTCGGCAAAGCTTTGAGCCCACGTGATTGGTGACTTTTCAGGAACTCTTGGTGTGTTCCTACTGCACCATTACATCAAAATACAAGCCTCATCATTGGTCAAAAAGAAATAGAAATGCAGCAAAAAACATGGGACTGATTTTTCTCTCTTGTTGGTTTCACACCGGTGTCAGTGGGGTTACTCCTGATTTACGGCAGCAAACCCGAGAGCAGAATCTGGCCTGTTGTCCCCTCTGCACACCCCTGCATGCCACATTTAGCAGTGCATGAGTAGCATCTCCTCAAATGGCCATTGCCTGGGTAACTGCACTCAGCATGATGTTGCTGCATGTGTTTCCAAATGTCGTCAAACTTTACCCTTGGATTGTCTTTGTATGTGTCTCAAAGTTAAAGTTCTTTTCCATCCATTAATTGGCTTAAAGAAGCTAGGGAACTCCAGTAGACTAGGAGTTTTCAAGAGCTTTTTCTGTCTCTCTGCCCACCTCACATTAAATGTCTCCCAGACTTCCAAGCAACCAGCTAATCCTTCGTGTCATCTTCCCACAATGCAGAACAGCACTACACATCTGCTGAGCATATCAGATCTATTGTACATACTGTACATGGCACCTTCATGCTGTACAACATTTATACACATACTGTACATCGTGGAGAGGATCCCGTATACTATACCTATAGCTTATCATGTATATAGGGAAAGGTCTTTTTCAATAGTGGGACAAGAAGCAAGCCTGTGCTGTAGCAATTTCCAGGTAGAGTATTTAACTCTGGACTCACACTTTATATTAAGGTGCATTATATAAATAGTTGATAAAGGGTTCATAAATGATAATCAGCTCTTTTAATAAATTGCTAATCAGTTGTTATAGATTGTTATAGTCCAAAAGGTCAATAGATGATCATCTGTAGTACCTTTTACTGATGTACTTATAACCATCTATAGCACATACTATTCATGTCCGTCACATGCTTGTAAGAGCTATTAATCATTTATTAACAATAAATGTACCTTTAGTATAAAGTTTGACCAATTTGGGTAAACCTTAGCCCTTCCTGCAAGCTGATTTTGCACATTCCCCAAGAAGGCAGTTCCAAATTTCCACATGTGATAAGCCTGAACATGCAATGTGCTTCCATGCACAAACTTAAATAAATATTTTTTTAATTTCAATTAATGCTTTTTATAGATATACTATAGGATTAGCCAAACTCAGCTATTCACAGCAAAGACCATCGCTCCAGTTCAACAAAATTTATGGGATTTATACCCGTAATCAAAAACAAAACACACAGAAAAATAATTGTGTTTGCTTTTGTGTTGTTTTTCCACCTCCACGGGCATTAAAATTAAGTCTAGGTGACCTTGATAAAAAAAAAAAGTTCAATATGTCCCCATTCCACATTTAACCACCAAGAAAAAATAGTAGCTAAAGGATATGGGTGGATCCAGTTCCTTTGAACCAAATTATTTCAGTTTTTGTGTTCTGATTCTGGCATCATCCATATTACCAAAAAATAATATTACAAGTGCCACTCCAGATGGAAGATATTAGCAAGGATGGGAAGATGAGTTCCTGGAGCCTTCTGAGCGTAGTTGTTCCATATTTCCCTTCTTTTAAAATAAACTCTCTCCTGCTTTCAACTCTTGAGACATTTAAAACTAGATTGGGCAAGGCATTAACAAAACTACTGTCAGAAACAATCCCGCTCTGGCTTGGATATATGGCCTAATAGGTCCCTAGATTTGGCCCTGATTTAGTTATTTGTATTTTTATGCTTATTAACTTTGAAACAGAATCAACCGGAAAGACCACAGTCAAAATCGATTACTACACACACAGTAAGATTACTACACAATCACGGGGTTGTATCCAGAAACTAGTTACAGTGGCTGTGCTCAGGCTTGTTATGTGCAATAAGTTTCTCAGTTAAAAAAGTTCTTGACCGAAGGCACAGATATTAAGTTCACGTGGCCACAGTCCAGCTATTTTCCTGGTTACTCCCCTGCCCTGGTTCTTAAATTTCAAAAGAACCTTGCGCTGCATAACGTTAGAATTAATGTTTTAATCACGTTTCACTTATAGCATGTTTCCTTTGGGTGACCTTCACTCCTGGGCAGTGGGACTAGAGTGTCGTCCTGCACCGGGTGAATTTCACCCCACTGGAGGCATACAGCAGAAGATGTCACACCTCCAAGCCCCTGTCTAGATACAAAAGAGAGAAGGAACTAACACTATTACAGAGCCGACCGTCTGCACTATTTGATATGCTAAGCCGCAGTCTTTGAATCATGGCTGCTTTCCGTTTGCAAATCTGAGTTACTTACAACAAAGTCATTGTAGGGACATTGTACAGAACATTCCACCCTACCTCCTGGCGATAGTTGCCCTTAACCTGGTCCCCTATGCTAATAACCATCCACCAATATGTGTTCCTCAGCTGCCTCATCCATCCTTGCATTCCCTCATAGACCATGCCTAGCTGGTAAATTCCCTTTCTCATCGAAGATGAGTCCAGGTTCCCATTCTCATTGACCTGCAAGTTGTCTGACTCTAGCTGAGTGAGAAGTAGAGATGCTCAGCCTGGTCCAGATAAAACAAAAACTGCCCTGGCTCTTTGCCCCAAACTGGAATTGAACCTGTTGTGGGTGTGAAGACTTTTTCTTCCTTAATTTCTGTTTCCAGTCCTGCCTCTTGCACTCCCTGCTTCCAACCAGAGGGGGAAGTGCCTGAGCTTATATGAGTGAGGAGGCTGGTCTCTGGTCTGACTAGAAGTGGTAAGTACAATGAAATCTTGCAAGAGAGAACCTGGCCTTCCAAGTTATCCAGTACAGTTCTGTGGGCCCAAGAAGCCTGGATTGTTCTGATAAGGTATCTGATCCTTTTGCGTGCTTAGCTGAACTGAGTCTCCGAAGGGCCGTTGTCGCTAGTTGGGAGGCCTTTATTCATTCTATATAAAGCTCGGTGTGTTGTGTCTGCTCAAAACTCTTTGGAAGCCTCTGATCCCAGTCGGTTCTTAGGAGCAGCCCACTCAGTGCCCAATTGTGTGTAAGAGACAACAGTCAGGAAAGGATGTTGGGTGATACCTGCCAACGTGCCTCACCCTGGTAGGAGGGAAACATGGTCATTACCTTGCGTTTGTTTGTCTCTTTCTGCAGAAGCCCAGCGCAGACCCTACTATGCTGACTATTCCCCGACGCGGAGGTATATCCACACCCTCTGTACCAGCCACTATCTGGACTTGTTCATTACTTTCATCATTGGGGTCAATGTCATCACCATGTCAATGGAGCACTATAACCAGCCCAAGGTAAGAGCCACGTGCCCTCCTTGGAGTGCAATCAGACGGCGTGTCAGAGCAATTAAGGACCGTATCCTGTTCCCTGAATATCATGGGAGTATGACCATTGATGTCAATAGTATCTGAATATGGCCCTAAGCGAAAACTGACACGAGAGCGTTCCCTGTTCTTTGAGATGCTTCTGAGGACATGAAGTATTTGGTACAATGCATTCATCAGCTGTAGCCCCATTTCCAGCTTTGATTAGGGCCAGCTGTACCATACTGCCAGAAAAGAGTCACCTCTTGAAGCAAAGGGCTTGATTCTCCTCTCGTGTAAACGGGTGTAAATCAGGAGTAATGCCTTTGAAGTCAGTGGAGTTACACTTGCGTAGGGGTGAGATCAGAATCAGGCCCACAGAGTATTAAATGGACTTTTGCCTCAAGAGCGATGAAAGAAAAATTGCCCAAATAATTAGTCTCCTGATTTTAGCAGTGTCCTATTGACATTTGCCATGTAGTTTTTCATTACCAGGTGGAGTAAAATATGCCAATGTTCTAGAATATTCCATTAACTGATGTTAATATGCAATGAACGAGCTCAGGGTGGCTTTCTTTCCTCACTGAATTTGGAAAAAGAACAGGAGGACTTGTGGCACCTTAGAGACTAACAAATTTATTTGCGCATAAGCTTTCGTGGGCTACAGCCCACTTCTTCGGATGCATGTAGTGGAAAATACAGTAGGAAGATATATATATACACAGAGAACATGAAACAATGGGTGTTACCATACACACTATAAGGAGAGCGAATTTGGAGTAAATCAGCTCTGTTTACATGTAGTGCTTTTGCCTCAGACACCATAAAATCCCTTTCTCTTGATGAAGCCTTAGGCATATGTGGCCGGGCACCTCCTGTGTCTCATTGGCTTTCTCCCTCGTGCGGTAGGAGGACTGGAATAAACCCACCTGACTCCAGAGGTTTTTCTCTTCACTCGGGTTGTTTTTTCCTTTATTTACCTGGTGGGCCTCAGAGTAGGCCCAAGAAGTTCTCTTAAGCAAAGCGAAAGATGAGACACGATAAATCGATCCCCGATAGATCGATTACTACCCGCTGATCTGGCGGGTAGCGTAAACGTGGCCTTAGTTTCTTTCCCTATAGGGAGGGGAGACAGCCGTCTCTCATCTCTCCCCTCCCCTCTCTCACCAGAAGAGGGTTTTTTAAAAGTCACTGGCAGCCCTTAACTGGCCTCCCGTGTCTCTAGTTAACCTGAGTTAACCCTTTTTCAGCTCCTAGGACAGTGGTCCCCAAACACTTTTGTCTATCCCCCCCCCTTACCTCATTGGTCGTTTCCCCAACGCCCCCACCCCAGGAGACACAGTCGGGAGCCAGGACCGGGGCCGACCCTGCAGCTGTGGCCTTGGCTGGGAGTGGGGCCACAGTCGGAGCCAGGGACTGCGGCAAGGAGCAGGCCCGTGGTTGGGGTTGGGAGTAGGGTTGCCAATCCTCCAGAATTGTCCTGGAGTCTCCAGGAGTTTAAGATTCATCTGTAATTAAAGATTATGTCCTGTGATGAAACCTCCAGGAATACATCCAACCAAAATTGGCAACCCTAGCTGGGAGCTAGGGGCCATGGCCGGGAGTAGGCCCATGGTCAGGGCCAGGAGCTGGGGGCTGCGGCCGGGAGCGGGGCCAGACCTGCAGCTGGGGCCGGGGGTGGGGCCGGAGTGGAGCTGGAGGCAGAGCGGGGCTAGGTATTGCTCTCTCTCCCCTCCATCCCCCTGTGGGAGCTGGTCTGGGTCCCGCCGCACCTCCCCGAATGTTCCTCCGTGGCCTCCTAGGGGGGCATGTCACACAGTCTGGGGACCAGTGTCCTAGGGAACAGGGCCTTCACCAGTCTAGGGCTGATGTATTTGCCCTTCACCATTCTCTTAGGACTTGTCAGGACTGACTTTGTCACACATAAATCTTTTGGCTTGTCCATCTGTATTACAGGAGCATTACATAGTATTATCCCTCACAGCTCTCCTGAGTCTGTGTTTGCTTTTTAATAATGTAAGGTTTGACATGTCACCTGAAAATGATTCTCTGGGAAGCTACGCCAAGATACACCAAGCCAGAGGGTAGTGTGTGTGTGTGTGTTTTATGCCACCTGTACTTTTCTGCTCCTGTAATTCCTTTACACAGCAGCCTCTGTTTTATTTCTCCTGAATCCGATCTCACTTACACATGTGTTACATGAGTGTAAATCAGTGGAGTTCTTCTGGGTGTACACCAGTGTACATGATACAAGAACTGGACCCAGAGCGAGAGAGACCTTAAGTTAAATAATAAATGGCCACATTATAAAAAACAAAGGTGTCTATTTTATTTTAGGCAATATAATTAGAATCAAAATAGAGCAAGGCAGGCGTTCAGAAATGCCAGCCCTATTACATCTGTACAACTTTCAGATCACATTTCCAAAAATCAGCAGAAGCCTATCCCACGCATCGGGGGAGAGCAGTCGCACAGATGTCACTAGGAGAATTTTGCCCTGAAATTAAGCCATCTCTGAAGTTCTGTGTTCCCCTGTCACCAAAGCAAATGAGCTTTTCTTTTCTCTAATATTTCCGTTGCCTTTTTGTTACCTATTGTGTCTGGTTTTGTTGTTCATTTTTCTGATTTGTAAGAAACCTGTGGCCACATTTGACCAGAAAACAACCCCAGTCAGAAAAAAAAAAAAAAAAGCTCTTTTACTCTATTTTAAGATTTGAGCAGTGTGTTTTTTTGCTATTGTTGGCCTCCAACTCCAATGAAATCCATTATAAACAGTCATCATCTTAGAGTATAAACACTCTGGATTCCTGACTTCCGAGAGCGGCTTTATAGAGGGAGCGAACATTACACCAAATATGGAGATACTTTGCCCATCACTGGAGATGTAACATTTCGAGAAGGCAAGATTTCATCTGTCTCCATTATTATTTATTTTGCTGACTGTATTAAACTAAGCTGAATTCCTAGGAATAGCCACACCGGAATAAAGCAGTGATCCATCTAGTCCAGTATTCTGTCTCTTATCATAGCCAACTCTAGATATCTCAGAAGACGGTGTAAGATATTCATAATGCACCTTATAACAAAATTATAGTAAGTGGGAAAGGGGTTGAATTTCCTCTTGTTCCTCATGTGTTCAGCAGTTTATGCCCTGAAGTCTGAGGATTGATAGAGAGCCATTGTAATTTTTGGACTAGCTAGTATCACTGCTGATGATGATCTTATTCAGCTCAACGTCTAGTTGTTTTTCAAGTTTTGCTATGGTATTTGATGCAATAATAGTTCATAGCAATGATTCCACAGGCTCATTCTACTTTGGGTTAAAAATAGAGGGCAGATCAACCCAAACAATGCAGATCTGGATCTTGAAAACTCCCAAAGACTGGGGGGTCTGGAGGCCTGGTTTTGATTAGGGTCCATCTTTAGTTAAAATTTAATTATTTTTAAGCAGCATAGAAGCTTGTCTTCTCAATTTCCATGTCAGAGTGGTTCTTTTAGGGCCTAATTCTGATCTCACACTGGGGCAAATCAATAGTAACTCTTATGAAGTTATTGGAGTTATACTGATATGAGTTGCAAATCAGGCCTTTAAAGTCTTATTCATTCATATGCAGAGCACCTGATTCTAAGTTTCCAAGCATCAGCTGCTTTATCCCTCCATTTGTGCTTGGCCCTTTCTTTTATCTCTACCTCTACCATCCTCCTACCTGCCAAGTGCTTTGTGGTGGGACAAAGGTAATGCAGCCTGTATAGAACTAACGAATGCCTTTCCTTTCAGTCCCTGGATGAAGCTCTGAAGTACTGCAACTACGTGTTCACCATCGTTTTTGTGTTTGAAGCTGTTCTGAAGTTGGTGGCATTTGGTTTTCGAAGATTCTTTAAAGACAGGTGAGATTATTTTCAACTCCTTTGTGTTTGGCCCAGGGTCTAAACCAGAAGTCAGGCAATTGAAGCATTGTTGTAAAAATAACATAGTTGGATACAAGAATCTCTATGCTGACTAGCTACCAGAGATGTCTCGCAGGAGTCAAGACGTTATCAAAAATGATGATTGACACTACTGGTCACGCTTTGTAAAGGGAATAGGAAATAAGTTTGTTCTTAGACCCTTTCACTGACTCCACCAAAGAATGTATCACTGCTTAGTTATGCTTGGCCTTGAGGTGACTGTCAAGCCAGTACCCTTAATACATGCATGGAAAAGACTATTCTTAATAACCCAACGGCACCATTTCCTGCAGAACTGATGTCCTATCCAATCTAGACTAGTCCGTGGGCAGCCTGCAGGATGCTAGCTAAGTAAACCCACCAGCAATGGGCAAAGGAAGACGCCCTCAGCACTGTTGTTCTCTGACCGCAGCTACCCAGAAGCATAACTTCACATTTTGCTGCTCATTCGACCGGATACAAACGTATGTGACAGTGGGCTGCAATTTGGAGACCTGCTGAAGAGCCAGATATGTCAAAGAGCCTTATTTCATGCTCCGCTTCACACAGATAGGTCAGATGCTGTTCCATTTAGTCCTGGGAACAGTTTGTGTCCCTCGTTTATCCAGACGGCTGATACATGGTGCTAGGCTGCCATGAGCAAGCCTACTTATCAGGAAAACTCCTTAAGAAAGTAGCTTGATCTCTTTTAGCTAAAACAAGTATGAGTTTTTAAGTTGCATGTTGCTCTATTTCCGGGGAAGGTAGGGATACCAGGAACAGTGTAGCATAGTATGGTTCCAACTTTCCTCTCTAAACTTTGGGCCTGAGCTGGAGTAAATCAGTTGAAATAAATGGTGTTTTGCCAATTAACACCAGCTGAGGTTCTGTTCCATCAATCCTGGATCTGAGAGGGGATGGGGTTCTGGCCTTGCCCACAGTCCTTTCTATAGGAGAATACAATGCCACTGTTACTGGGCATCATCCTAACAACTCTGTCCATGACGCTCCTTTGAAGTGTGTGTTTTTGTCTTTCCCACCTGCACCCTGCTAGGTGGAACCAGCTGGACCTGGCCATAGTTCTCCTCTCAATCATGGGCATCACGCTGGAGGAAATTGAAATGAATGCCGCGCTGCCTATCAATCCCACGATCATACGCATCATGCGGGTGCTACGCATAGCAAGAGGTAAGACTTGCCTTTCCAGCCTGGAGCCTCTTCAGCGACAATGCCTGATCTCCGGGGTGATTCCATAGAAGCCAGTAGGGTTGCATCAGGGATGAATTCGGCCCATTGTTTCATTTCTAGGTCATTTGAGTTTGATTCAGACCTAGGGATGGAGCCGGGCTGCAGGGTTTTGATTCAAAACTGTAGCCTGATCTATAGATCATGGATAAATATTCCCAGTTATCACTTTGAGGGATGACAGGTTCTTGTCCCAAGATCTGGCCCAGTATTATTAAAATTATTATATAGTTGGGACCCCCGATATGCACAGGTGCAACATGCACACTATAGAAACTTTTTTATATTTACAAATAAATAATTTATTAATACATTTAGCAAATAATTTATTAATACATTTACACACACACTAACTCAGTAAGGTAGATGGAGATAATACAGAAAGTACATCGGAACATCCATACTCACACCATCCTTTGCAGAACAACTGAAATGTTAGCCATTATCTTCCTCATCCCCGTCACCCTCCTCATCTTCCCCAGTGGCCATCATTCTGGCCCCTCCCAAGGGCTCCATCTCTCTCTCCTACTGCCCCAGGTTGGGGTGCCACTTTTATAATATGTTACGCTGATGTTACCATGTCTAATGCATATTCAATAGGGGTTTCTCCCCTCTTCCTTATTTGTATTTCCTCCCCTTACCAATGTTAAGGTGTCCTTCTTCTACAGGTTAGTCTATTTATGATTTCACCCCATTATCATATACGTCAATTCATTGCCATGGCACTCTTGCAGTCCGATGTTTCGTCCAAAACCTGCCAGAAGCCAGTATTAGTTCATGTTCTGTGGTTGACTGATGTCTTTATGGACAAAATTCCCCCCTACGCTCTACTTCCAATTCCCCCAAACTCACAAGTTACCTAAGTTTGTCTATGCCAAAGTTCATAGGCCTCAAGCCTCATGCTAACTGCTGAAGCCAATGACTTACAGGATACAAGCCTGTAGGTTCCTTGCATTGCTGCTGAATATAATAAAGCAGACTATAATGCAAAGCAGTGAATATAATAGAGGTAAGCTGGTCCACTGGGCTACAAAACCCAACATGCCCAGATTTCATGGCCCATCTCTAATTCAAACCCAGGGTCCTAGACCTCTTGTGGGAAAAGATCTGCAGTGGGAGCACACAAGAGGAAGAACTGGTAGATTTCCCCCATCCTAGTCTCCTCCTTAGACGAGGGGGATCATACCAAAAGTGAGGCACCTTTCCTAGACTTCAGCTGCAATGGGGCAAGGAGGAGAATTGACTTTGAAGGTTACTGTCTGCTCCCATTCGCTTAGGAAAGGACACGAGGGAGTAGGCCCAGAAGTTCCCCCATTCTCTTGTACGTACCATGGAAGGGAATATACTTAGATCCCTGTCCCTGCATGCCATATTTATAAACGTAGGGCCTGATCCTCCTCCTTAATGGGTGTAAATGTGGAGTCACTCCACTGACATTAATGAAGTGGCTAGAGAGAGGAGAACTCACCCCACAGCGTCTGTTCCACTCTTCTTCCTTGAATAGGTTTGTGGTGTTTACATAAAAAAGGTTTCCCAGCCCTGGTGCTTCAGCTTTGTTTCTCGTTGTAGTGTTGAAACTGCTCAAGATGGCCACGGGGATGCGAGCTCTCTTGGACACAGTGGTGCAGGCGCTACCCCAGGTAAGTCCGGGGACTTGATCCACGCCAAACAGGTACAGAAGAGTTTGATTTCTCTTGTGGATTCAGTTTTTGTGCTGCACCTTGCAGGAGATGCTGGTCCTGGGGATAGTCTTCGTATTCTACATTGATACAAATGGTTCTGCTGAGAACCGCAGGCAAACATTCTGCCCTCGGAGACTGCAGGGTAGATCTTGCTCCCCGATGTTCTAGCCCCTTGCGTGCTGCAATCCCCAGGAGTTCTGGGCTTGGCGACAAAAGCAGAGTGTTGGCGTTAGAGGTCAACCGTGCAGACCTAAGAGCAAAATCTACCCCTCAATCTTTGTAGGCAAAGTTCTTATAAAATACAGAATTGGGGAGTCAAGGGTGGACCAGTGCTTCTCAACTGATGCATCACAACTCCTGGTTCGGGCGCAGGGCGCTGAACGTTTCATTACAATTACAAAAGAAAAGAAAATTTCCAGAATAACTGCAGGGCAACCAAAATCTTCCATGTTTGTGAGCTCAGATGTTGTGGTTATCGTAGTACCTCTGCCCCTTTCATGTCTGCAAAGGTCACCCAGACCCACCACTCTCTCCCCTACTCCCCACACCCCCATATCCTGGAAGGTCAAATATTCTGCCAACTCTCAAAATGCACACCCCAATAATTACATAGGCTTAGCATCATTATCACTGATCATAGAATCATAGAATATCAGGGTTGAAAGGGACCTCAGGAGGTCATCTAGTCCAACCCCCTGCTCAAAGCAGGACCAATCCCCAACTAAATCATCCCAGCCAGGGCTTTGTCAAGCCGGGCCTTAAAAACCTCTAAGGAAGGAGATTCCACCACCTCCCTAGGTAACCCATTCCAGTGCTTCACCACCCTCCTAGTGAAAAAGTTTTTCCTAATATCCAACCTAAACCTCCCTCACTGCAACTTGAGACCATTACTCCTTGTTCTGTCATCTGCCACCACTGAGAACAGCCGAGCTCCATCCTCTTTGGAACCCCCTTTCAGGTAGTTGAAAGCAGCTATCAAATCCCCCCTCATTCTTCTCGATGCATGGTTTGCTCTTACTTCTGTCATAAATGGGAGGGGTCACAAACGTTTTTGACTTGGAATAAAGGGAGACAACCTGAAAAGACTGAGAGAGATTGGGGTAGACCGAGGAACCTGCTGATGAAAGCATTGGAGTTAAAGGACTCTAAATGTGCACTAGATTGACTGTCAATATATGATGATTTCCTTAAAATCCTGAGCTCCTTTATGGGAGAATCTCCGCTTTCATTTTTAAAAGAGCAAGTGTCTAGCTCTCATGGTTGTTGGGGAAAGCTTGAAAGTATGATCCCTAAAAGGTCAAAATCCAGAAGGCAAATAAAAAGAATCCAACATTTTGTGTTAGGGGGTTTTTTTAGTTTTTTTTTTCCCCAAAAAAATCTCATTATTTTTAAGCCAATCTCATGATTTTTTTTTTTTTGGGTCACCTGGCTCCTGATTTTTGAATGCCTGCGGTTGACAATCCTGCCAGTGCTGTAGAGGAAAGTGTGATTTTCCACTGCCCTGTGCCTTGTGCTCTCATATACACCTGAGCAAAGTGGGTTTAAAATGCTCCCAGATCAGAATGACAGCATCTTGCACCCACTTTATTACAGGCATTAAGTGCTGGTACAAGCCTGTGGAGAACTGGGCCTGGGTAACTCATACAACTTTGTTAGGGCTTATCTACACAGGGAAATTTACCAGTGGAACTATACCAGTGTAATGATACTGTATATCTACTGTATCTACTCTGGTATAACATCCTATGTGCCTGCTGCTTTTAGAATAAGTGTGTCTACATGGGAGTTGTACCGGCTAGCTACAGAGGTTTAATTGTACTGGGATAGTAATAGAGGTATAATGGTACCGGCATCCGGTACATTTCTCCATATAGACAAACCCACAGTCTCTCCAACCTGAACTGAAAAACAGAAGTTTCTTTTTCTTGGAAAGCTCTGTTTATCCTTCACCGCTGCCTCAAAAGATGTTCTTAATCTAAGCCGATTGCTCTTTGGTATTCAAACTTTGCTTTCAACAATGGGCTTTGGCTGAGAAGAAAGCCTGGACTTTACAAACCTGACCCCTGCGTTGGCATTTCAAAAAAGCAATGTATTTGTGTATATTCTTTTTCTTTTGAAAGCCCATGTCATTACAGAACTTTCTTTAAAAAAACAAAAGGGGCGCTTGAGGCCGGGCTTTTTGCTTGTGACCCGCAAACCAAATTTTGTGCTAATGTGAAATCCCTGGGAACCCTGCTGATAAAACCGCCACCTGTCATTAAAGTAAAAGTTGGGGAAAGGAGGAAGGGGACTTGGAAAATCTTTCTCCCCATCTTCAACCCTAATAATGTTGCACTGCTTACAGCTGCACCCAGGATCCGAAGCGCAAGGAGACATTTCTGACCCTAATGTATCAGTCTGCGTAACTCTTTGGCGCCTGCTTGTTAAATGACTAGAGAGGGGAATTCCATTTGTATGGGTGCTGCTGCAGCTTTTGAAGACGTCTGTCGTGGAGTTGGTTGAATTAGCCCTTTCCAGCACGCTCATGCAGTACTAATTATAATTAATTACCAAATGTTGGCATTACAATCGATTTCGTTTCCTTTTTCGAGGGTGATTTTCGTCCATTTCCTATTGGTTTGTATTACTTATCGGGAGAGCTGAGCTTGATCTCCCCCTGCAGAACAAAGCACCCCTGAACTTTGGGGATGCTGGCCTTTGAATCCACGTTTCGTAGCTGGCCCACTGAGATGGGGAGTCATCAGGATCCAAATGCATGGACTCAGCCTGTGCCAAAATCCGCAATCCCAGTTCATTAATATTAATGAACGTCAGAATAAGTGAGCGGGGAAGAGAAATCCTGCTGCCACCATAAAATACCTTTCTCCTCCACTAGAACTTCCAGACTGAGCATCTAATGAAAACCCTCCGCCTTAAAGCCAGGAAGAGTTCCCATCATGCACTGCTCTTAAAGTGGTAGTCTAGGAGAAGTGAGGCAAAAAAGCAGTGGTCAGGGGAAAGACCTTGAAAAGGTGGTGGTCCCCCACCCCCGCGCCCAATCACAGCCCCAATATTCATAATGGGTCAAACCCCCAGCAAACATTTTGGAGGTTCAAATCTAGATCCAACTCTGTGGCTTGGGCCTGTCCTTGTCTGTCTGTTTTGTGGTGGTTTTACCTAAGGCATCATCTCTTTTTCAGTGATGAATCTGTGTTTTCCAATTTCACAGCTCAGTTGACCAATCAATAAAGATATCTAGTGACGTGGCCAGGGTCACCACAAAGACAATATCGATCTTTGCCCCGCTGCGCTATGAGCGTCCTAGGAGAAGAGGAATTTTTAAAAATGCAGAATGAGCAAATCATACAGTGGAGGAGAGTTAAAAAAACCCAGTGAAATAGCCTCATTGGCAGGGGAAGAATCCCTACTGTGGACTTGCAGCATTTACATATATAGAGCCAAATTCTGCTCCCAGGTATGCTAATGCAGATCCCAAAGCGACAGTGTTACTCCAGGTTAACGTGAGTTAAACTGACATCATTCACGAGACATTACTAACCATAGCTCAAGTTTTCCATCATGATCATTTAGTCTGACCTCCTGCATAAGCCAGGGCAAAGAACTTCATGATGCAGTATCTGCATCAAGCCCATAACTTCTGTCGGTGATATAACATCTCTTGTAGAAAGATATCTTAGTCTTGATTTGTAGATTGAAAGTGATGGAGAATCCACCACATCCTTAGGTAACTTTTTCCCATAGAGAGTTAAATACCCTCATTGTTAAAAATGTGCACCTTATTTCTCTGAATGTGTCTAACTTCTGCTTCCATTGGATCTCATTATGCCTTTTTCTGCTAAATTAACGAGCTGTCTTCTGTCAGAAATCTCTTCCTTATGTAGGTACTTGTTGACTGTGGTCAAGCCACCTCTTAACCTGCTTTTGAATCAGCTAAATAGATTGAGTTTCTTATCTCGCACTGTGTGAGGCGGGTTCTCCAGACCTTGAGTTCTTGTAGCTTTTTTTCTGAACCCTTCCCAGTTTTTCCACATCCTTTTTCGAGTGTGGACATCACCCCTGTACACCCCCTCCCAGTAATGATGTAACTAATATCGTATACAGAGGTAATACCACTGCCCTACCCCTGCTTTGAAATTCCCCTGAGTATATATGCAAAGATTGCTTTTGCCCCCTTAGCTACAGCATCACACTGGGAACTCACATTCACCCCAATTCCTTTTCAGAATCACTGCTTTCCAGGCTACAATAACCCATCTTATAAGTGTGACCTACATTCTTTGTTCCTAGATGTACGACCTTGCATTTTGGCTGTGTTAAAACCCGTGTTGTTTGAGTGAGCCCAGCTTACCCAGGTCAGTCTGTATAACTGTTCTCATATAAATCGCCGGTCAGAAAGCGTTTGCAATCAGTTGCCAGCGTTGCTCCTGATGGAGGAGGCAAAACGAAATTCAGCCCTAGCAGTGCTATCGGTAGCACAATGTGGGCCTTTGCTGTCAAAAACACAAACAGAAACAGCTGACAAATACATAGGGCGCAACGAATGCCATTTTTACATACTCACTTTTCGGGCCAGAACCACAATTTACTAAATACCATTAAAGAATCTACTGTGGAAGTGAGACATTTGCAGAAACATGAGGCACAATAGCGCAGCTAAAAGAGATCATTTGTTGCAAGTTGAACGGTTTGATTTTCCTTTGTATCCCCCACGGTGGGTTAGATTCTGCTCAGTCACGCAACTCTAATTCCGTTGGAGCGACTCTAGATTTTCACTTCTGTGGCTGAGAGCAAAATCTGGTCCAATCTGTCTAGAAGATCTGGGTTCTTTTTTTTACTTCATCTGTGGAATGCACATTAATTAAACCCAGGATTGGACAACATACCCCCTTCTTCTCTTCAAAGCTTGGAACTCCGTACAACAGAGATTCCGTGCCAAGAAAAATGTGAAGAACTCCCTGTTCCATGCTTCTTTCTGCTGAAGGACAGAGCCTACAGTTTGCTGCTGTCTGGGAGTTTAACTCTTCTAGGGGCAGCAGCTCCCATGGTGATTTTGGGTGCAGCTTTTAAAGGCATTACTACTGTTGTCTAAAGGGGATTATATGATCTAAACAATAGTCGAGTGTTACCATACCCTGGAAATATACGGCGCTCGTAAAGGCCCAGAGAAGGGGAACAAAAATGACTTGAGGGTGGGACCTGCAGCTGACAACAGCTGGGGGAGGTTAAATACTCAGTGCTGATGTGGAGCCCCATTGAAGTCAATGGAGTTTTTCCTAAGTCAGGTCCATGCTTGGCCCTTAAATTTGTTTAGCCAAAAAAGGGAGTCTTGACTGAATTATTCCAAATGATACAGGCTGCAGTGAAAAATGACCAGTCCCTCTTTTTTAACCCTGTCCCATAATAGGGGAACAAAGGGGCTCTTTTGCACCTCAGGCCATTCTTGGCCACCCATTCTGAAAAGAACTGTTGGCTTATTGGCACTAGACGAGATCAGTGGTTAGCTCCCAGCCGGAAGGAAAGAAAAGTGAGGAGAAAAAGAAAGGAGGAAAAGTCGGGGGTGGGGGGACAGGGAAGAGAAGCAAAAATGTAAGCGAGTCTAGAACTGGGCCAAGAGACGTTGGCGGAGCAATGCTTCGGGGGGCTTTGGTGGAGCAATGCAATGCAGTTGACTGCCCTGAAGTAATCGTGTAGATACGCAGAGCACTGCAGCCTCCCAGGCTGTCGATCTGGCACCTTCGCCTAGGACTGGATCTCACACAGATGATGTCCCCTTTCCAGGCTGGCAAATGTGTCCATTTCATTCTCTGTCTAGTGCGTAAATTAGCCGGCATTTCCCTAATTCCGGAGTTATTGCTTTGCATGGCGGGAGCTGGCAGGAAAAGATCAGGACCCATTGTCCTGGGAAAGGATTGGCAGAGGCTTAGCTTTGTGAGACATTGCTCGCCACAGGCATCCCGGGGTGCCCCTGGGCGTTGTCTGCAAGGACGGCCGAAACGCCAAGGGGTGGGCTGGCAGGGTGGAAATAATTGAGTCAGAGCAGCGAGAGGTCCTGGAGGTGCTGACGCAGGTTTCAGGAGCAGGAGAGAGGAGGCCCTTGAACGCCTCTCACGGAGCCAACCGGCAGAGGGTGGAGAGGAGGAGGTCAGTCACAACGCTCTGTAGGGCTTGGTTTTGACTCTACATCCTGACAGCTGTGGGCCGGGAGCTAGCATCCTGCTCTAATAACGATCATATTCGCACTTCTGGAGCACTTTCCATCTGAGACTCCCAAAGTGCTTCGCCCAGGAAGGTACGTACCAGTCACCCCATTAGAGACAGAGGGGGAATTGACACACAACGGGCCTAATCCACAGCCCATTGAAGACATCATGAGACCACCCTTTGACGTCACTGGGCTTTGGATCAGGCCCAGAGAGAGGTTATAAGACCCACTTGCTCCAGATTCACACAGCAAGTCAGTGGCCTCGGAGGGAGCAGAATACGGGCATGAGTCTCAGCCTCGACATCTTTTCACCAACAGGGTGGGCCCAGCTCAGAGGAGACAACGCTGCCACCTCAGCATAGCCTCTGCGCTGCCTGGGAGGCACTGGGCCTCCCCATGGCTCCCAGTGCAGGGCTGCACCTTCAGGGCACAGCTGAGCCTTTAACGAAAACAGCCTCCGAAAACTCCTGTGAGGTAGCGCGCAGCTGTATCCTCGTTCTGTGGGTGGGGAAACTGAGGCACGCAGCAGTTTAAGGTCATCAAAAGGTCTGTGGCACCGCCGGGAACAGAACCCTGATCCCCAGCCCACTGGTGCTTAGCTACCACAGCAACTAGATTTGATTAAATCGAATAGCTGGAACCAAAAGACGCCCCTCACTGCAGTACTAAGGACGGTGATGTCCTGAGCCGCCAAAGCAGAGCGAGGCCCCAAGCCATCCATCCCAGTGCATGCTAAGCCCATGCCTTTGGGTGACGTACTCAGTTCTATGGAGTCCTCCTGGATGTGGTCAGTAAAGCTGCTGGGCTTCCCCCTCGCTGCTCACCCTTAGCATGTTAGTTCAAGGCTCCCAGTGGTTGGAGATACAAACGGGAGGCGAATAGGGTGTCAAGTGACCTGCCAGAGCCATCCGTGCTTGGGTCTCCCTTGACTGTGTGGAACAGCAGCATCCCGCTCCCTGCCCCCCAGCCCCACGCCGGGGAAGGGACCAGCCAGGGGGATGTGTGCGCTCTGCGGACTGTCCCCCGTAGCGCCATGGGGAATCCACTGAAAAGGCTAGGCAAGTTTAGGCTGAATTACCCTGTCTGGGAGCCTCTCTGTGCCCAGCAAAGTCCCTCTCCGAGATGTTCCCCAGCTAGGGAGGTGGGACCGGGCTGCTGGGGAGAGAGAATCCGGGGGGGAGAACAGATGGCCCTCTCCTGCCCCGATCTGCGGGCTCTGTGGCTGCATCCCCCGTTCGTTTCATAGGGAGCAGCTCCACAAGACAGCCTCCTGGGGCTTCCCTTCCCCGGGCTCCTCCCCACCCTGACTGCTCCCTGGCAGCGCGTGGCCTCTGCCCATTGACATTGGAGCCGCAGCGAATGACTGATGACGCACTGGCTGCCAGCAGGGGCAGACGGGTGGGTTATTTGTTGCTTTTTACACCGGGTTCAGACAGGCCCAGCACAGGTCAGGGGGAGGCCGGCGGATAAACAGAGCCTGTGCTGAACTGCCAGGGCAGAACCGCCTTCAGTAACCCTGCCTCAGGTCACTGGCTGCCAGGCCAATGATTGCTGGCTGTTGTTAGAAGATTAGCTGGCTCAGGAGTGTCTGTTGCTCCTGGAGAGCCCAGTGAAGGCATCCCAGGCCCTGCCTGCTGTAGAAGAGTTTCTGGACGCGATCTCACCTGCCTTGTTCATCACAACAACAACAACAACAACAACGATTCATATTTAGCCCTTCTCTAGTGCCTGTCCTCTCTGGCTCTCCCGAGTGCTGGGCTGACCTCAATTACCTCCCGACAAAGGGACTGTAGACGGGTATGTTTAGTTACAGAGGTGAAATGACTCACCCAAGGCCATGTACACAGTCCCGCTCCTATGCTGTTCTGCAGCTTTCTTTGGCCAACTTCCCCACTCCCTCCCTCCCCCACCTCCTCAGCTGGAATGGGCCTCTGATTTCTTCTTCAGACTTCAGCATCTGCAGGGGCAATGGATCACCGAAGCCCCCTCTTTCCAATAGCTTGAGGCACGCTCCTGTTTAACACAGCGCCATGACGTAACAGACAAACAAGCTCAGGAGTAAGGGGGAAAGCTGCTAAGTTCATTGCTCACCATGTGCAGCCATCAGCCAGACACATCTCTGCACGTCGGGAAGGCTGCGCGGCCACATCAGGCAGTTTTTACTGGCAAAGTCTCGGCTGGAGTCGAGCCGTTTCTTGGCTCTCCTCTTTTGCGAGCCGGGTGTCGTCGGGGTAGTGAAGCCAGGGCTCGCTGTTAGAGATAATATCCACACATGTCATCTTCAAAGCTCATAAACTGGTGACCACAAAACATGACTTGGCTAATTGCGCTGGCATTACACTGGGAGATTTTCCGAGCTGCAGTTCTGGTGTTTGTGAGGAACACTGTTATTCATCTTTCAATTGACACATCACTGAAGCTACAGGCCGATCTGTATATGGAGGAGTAGGATACGGGAACCACCAGTAGGCTATCTTGGATTTGTAACCCTCTTCCTTATTCCCCTTCCCTACCTCTGCTTTGTTTTCCGTCATCACATCATGTCTCTACTTAGACTGTGAGCTGGGTAAGCCAGGGGCTGCCTCTTTTGCCTGTTTTGTGGTACCTAGCACACTTTTAAGCACCATAATTAATAACAGCAGCAGAGCCGTGAAAAATGATTGAGAATCTGCCACCTTATAACCGATATATAAAATATAAAAAATCCTATATATGAAACCGATCTAGGAAATACAGAGCAATTTTTAAGGCTTCGTGTGCATTAAGATTCAGGGTAGTTCCTACTAAGTCACACTGACAGATGGGTTCAGTGAGCTCCAGCAAGCCCAGAGGGAACTTGCAATGGAAGATCTTGTGGGGAAGCCCCAGGAACAGCCAAGCTCAGGTAGGAATCCTTTTGAGTCTGAGTTACCAGTTAAACCCGTGAACAGGACAGGGATAAGTTTGGACACCGGTTCAGGGTCTGTGTTTCTTCTTGAGGAAGAGATAGGGACCCTGCCCATTCTCAGTTGGCAATGAAACCCAGAGCTGCATTCACAGACTGCTTGCTTAGGCTGGGGACCCTGGTTTTTTATTTTCCATTAGAAGAAACGCTGCAAATGAGATTTAACTCAGAGGGTTTTACCCATTGGCTGGCAATTTAACCATTGATTGCAATAACAGGACACAGCCAGGAAACATTAAAGGTCACTGTTGACCCTCCCCTGGGGTCAGAGGGAGCTTTTGAAATAAGGCAGGTGCCTGCGTAGGAATTGAGGCGCCTCACTTCAGTGTCTTATTTTTGTAACTCTTGCCCTTAATCACCATAAAAGAAACTTTATCAAACCACTAAAGGGCTAAAAATCCAAACCAAGGCCCCGATTCAGCCCAGCACTTCAGCACATACTGAACCAAAAGCACATGCTTAAGTCCCATTCTGTGCTTGGTGGAATTGGGCCCTAAAGCCGCACACTGAGCAGGTGGGGGTAGGAGGGTCCTACGCAGACACCGACAGTAGCTAAGACACAAAACACCTGTGGGTGGGGGTGGCTGGAGTGGACAAAACCACCTGAAAGAGAGAGGGTCCCCGGAAGGCTTCTCTAGAGAGCGGCCCAACGATTAACCACTGGCCATTTTGTTTCCCTTTTTTTTTTTGCTTGTATTTAAAATGTAATGGAGCAATTATGGTTGTGACCTCAACTTGCCTGACCCTTGTTCTGCTTTCTTCTTATGTAGGTAGGGAACCTTGGCCTACTTTTTATGCTCCTGTTTTTTATCTATGCTGCCCTGGGAGTGGAGCTGTTTGGAAAGCTAGGTGAGTAATGTGCTTGACACTGTTTATTTCATCCAGTCGATATTTATTTGTCTCTCTCCGTTTCCTTTGTTTTCTCCCTCTCTCTCTCTCTGGTCCTTTCTAGCTCTGTAGCTCTGAAGATTAAAGCTTTCTCTTGATCTTGGGGTCACAGCTGACACATGAGGATGTAACACAGACCCTTTCCACACCACACATACACACACGCAGAGAGTTCTGACCCTGCTTCCAGCTGCAGAGGAACTGTTTACTGCCTAAATATAATAATCTTGCAGGGATA
The DNA here is from genome assembly GCF_002925995.2 of Terrapene triunguis. Lineage (NCBI taxonomy): Eukaryota > Metazoa > Chordata > Testudines > Emydidae > Terrapene > Terrapene triunguis. Next base: position 6,214,736 of record NW_020664444.1, read on the forward strand.
TAGTCACTAAGGCGGAAGTTCGCTGCTTACAGAGTTGGCTTAGAACCAGGTTTATGTTGGAGTAGCACCACAGTGAACCTCTCGCTCTTCAGATCTTCCGCTGCCCTTAATTATTTCCTTTTCCGATAGGTTTTGGGATTCTGTCTTGTTTATAGATTGTTCTCTAAGAGCCGTTTCCCCCTTTCTCAATCATCACAAAGCATCAGCCGTCTTAGCGACTTACGCCACCGACATCGTTTATTTACCCTGCTCAAGGGAGGTCTCTGACACTGCAGAAGAAATGGCTAAATAGTCACATGCGTACTGCCGGCCAGAAGAAGAGCAGGAGGCGTTAGACAGGAAAGGCAGCATAGTCCTGCTTTGCTCCCAGATTCCTGGGTCCTGGGAAGAGAGAATACCCCCATTCGCTCCCCTGGTCGGTGACTTCCCCATAGGATGACCAGATGTCCCTATTTTATAGGGACAGTCCCGATATTTGGGGCTTTTTCTTATATAGGCTCCTATTACCCCCCACCCTCTGTCCTGATTTTTCACACTTGCTGTCTGGTCACCCTATCTCGTTGACCAAGTTCAGGAGACACTGCGATCAGAGGTGTAACTGCAGCGCCTAGTTTGGATTGAACTAGCTCAAATCACAAGAGTCGTGAAGCCGTGGCAGCACGGGTTATACAACACCGCCCGGGCCCCTCGAGAAGCTAGCTCACGCTGTTGTGGCTTTGTTGCTATTGTTAGAGCTGAGCTAGCTCGGGCGTGTCCGCACATGCTCCAGTCACCCTTCTGACTGCAGTGGAGACATAAGGTACTTTCACAATGTGGCTCTCTGGCTCCCTCTACTGGATGGACCACGTAGAGGTCTGTGGGTCCGTGAACGCTGCAGCTGGAAGCATGTTTCCCAGCTCGGGTAGACAGACACACCCGCATGCTAGCTTGCTAAAAATAGCAAAGTAGCCATGGGGACAGCGTACGCGAGCCACCCAAGTATATATCATGGGGTCCAGGGTTTATACTCGGGCAGGTAAGTCAGGCTGCTACCCATGAGTTGCTGACAGAACAAGAAGCAATGGTCTCAAGTTGCAGTAGGGGAGGTCTAGGTTGGCTATTAGGAAAAACTATTTCACTGGGAGGGTGGTGAAGCACTGGAATGGGTTACCTAGGGAGATGGTGGAATCTCCTTCCTTAGAGGTTTTTAAGGCCCGGCTTGACAAAGCCCTGGCTGGGATGATTTAGTTCGGGATTGGTCCTGCTTTGAGCAGGGGGTGGGACTAGATGACCTTCTGAGGTCCCTTCCAACCCTGAGATTCTATGATTCTATGATATCCCCGCTATTTAGCATGCTAGCGTGAGCAGAGCTAACACCTGTCTGTCTGCCTGGGTTGGGACACATGCTCCCAGCTGCAATGTCGACATACCCTATGAGTCAGGTGATTGCTTCATGCTAACAGCGCTGCATCTTTTAGCTCAGGAGGGAAAGACCATGCCTTTAGAAGTGTGCAGGCTTTTAGGCCCCGTGTTCAATCCTCACAGGTTACAACCCACCTAAGGGCATCACCAGCCTTCCATTCAGCAAGTCCAGGAACGCAACAGAGAGACTCTCTCCTAGCCAGCTCCACAGCACTGTCCTCTTTCAAGTGTGATAGGGCCAGGGGGCAAAATGTAAGAGTCACATCCCGAGCGTACCCTCGGTATCACAGTCACTGATTGGGAGTCCCACACACATTGCTTGGCAACCCTTTAAAGCTTTGATTTAGGACTCACTTTTGCATGTTATGATTCTAACAAAGCTTCAGAAACGTCCAGAGCAGCTGCTTCCTCAGCCCGTAGGGATGGAGAGGAGGGGCTGATCATTTTCAGATGGGCTTGATAGGGTTACAACCGTGCTTAGGGCCCGACTGTGGTATTTATATGAAACAGCAGGAGCTTCAGAAAGCTATGCAGTTAATGATGCTGTTACTCCAAAAGCAACCTATTTTGCACTGCTGTGATGCTTTTCAGTGTATGGATTTCAATGTACTTTACATATATGTATTCCCCATAACCCTGACTGGGAGATCGGGAAGTGTTAGTAGCTCCATTTTACAGAGGGGGAAACTGAGGCACAGAGAAGGGAAGTGACTTTCCCAAGGTCACCCGACGAGTCACTGGCACAGCTGTGAAAGGATCCCTAAGTCTTCTGACTCCAAGTCCCATGTTTTAGTTATTAGACAATGCCTCTTGGGGCGTTATGTGATCATTCGCATCATTGCTCTCTACTGATATGTCTAAATGACGGTTGTTTTTTTAAAAAATGGTATTACGGTAGCAGCTAGGGATCCACCTAGATCCAGGCCCCCTTGTGCTAGATGCCGGACACATACAAAGTGAAGAGGGTCACTGCCTGGAAGGGTTTCCAATTTAAATAGACAAGACAGACAAAAGGAATATTTGTATATTCCCATTTTACAGCTGGAAAAACTGAGGCCCAGAGCAGGTAAGTGACTCGTCACACAGTCCGCATGTGGCAGAGTCACTAATAGAACCCAGATCTCCTAGGTCGCAGATCAGTGCGTTACAACATCTATGCTTGTGCAGCAACTCTCCAGAGAGCATCATTGAAAATGTGGTGATTCCTGTGCCAGGTATCTCTGGTAGTGGCAGTATTTATTCACCTATCCTTAGACAGAAGATACCTGAATACCTTAAAGACTATGCAGCCCTCTCTGCAGTTCTAAATCCATGCTGTGTTTCTATGCACACTCCATGCCAGCCCTGTGCAATAAACAATTGCTGTGTGTGGTTTGAGATTGAGACTTGATCCCAGCTGTGACGAGCACCCAGCCAGCCAGCGGACCACTTCCACTTCCTGACTTTTATTGGGAACAGTTTGATTTTCCTTTTCTCAAGCACGGCTGGGCCATGTCTGCCACAAAAAAGCCCTGCTCCCTCCTCAGTGAGGTTGGTGGCCGGGCTTTTTTTTTTTTTTTAAATGCACTTCAGAAATAAATGACTAATAATGAAAGGCTTTTGCAAGAAGGATTGCTGCCTGTCCTAATGAAAACTTAATGAGCCTGTGTTTTATGTACAAGAGGATGTTTGGTGTGTGCAATTTACATTCATTAGGATATTAAATCTCAGGGAAAAAAATATCAAAATTGCTCATGTTATTCCGGTAAAATATCCCTTATGGGAAATGTGCTCTGTTTAAAAAAAAATAAAACAAGATAATGAACACAATGGAGAGAGTAATAGTCAAGCAGACAGTGCAGAGCAGCAAAGAGGGAAAGTAGTGTTCGTAGCCATTTGGGGAGAGTTAGCTTACACGTTCTGATGTCTTTCCACTTCATTTTCAGCGTGGTATATAGTTAGCACTGCCTGTTAAGTGGGGGGCAGGAGGAGCGAAAATGCAATCAGGTTTGTACCTAAGGCAAGTTACTTAATCTGCAGGAGGTCTTCGGAGATTTTACACACGTGCCCAGCAAGCCGGACTACTCCGAGGGGCACGTCTTCACTACCCGCCGGATCGGCGGGTAGCAATCGATCTATTGGGGATCGACTTACCGCGTCTAGTGAAGACGCGATCAAATCGATCCCCGATGGCTCTGCCGTCGACTCCGGAAATCCACCGCGGCAAGAGGCGGAAGCGGAGTCGACGGCGGCGCGGCAGCGGTCGACTCGCCGCCGTCCTCACAGCCAGGTAAGTCGACCTAAAATACGCAACTTCAGCTACGCTATTCACATAGTTGAAGTTGCGTATCTTAGGTCGACCCCCCCCCGTAGTGTAGACCTAGCCCTAGTCATAGACTCGGCTCTTCCATAGCACGTTTCACCAGTAGAGCTCATAGCTTCTTACACAAGGGGGCAGTATCATTATCCCCCTTTGTGGAGATGGAGAGACTGAGGTGAAGGCCACACTGACTAGAGTGTGACAGAAACAGTGCCGGCTCCAGGCACCAGCCCACCAAGCTGGTGCTTGGGGCGGCACCTGGAGGGGGGCGGTGCGGCGCTCCGGCCCGAGAGCGGGGCCGCGACTGGGCTCGCCGCCCTCCCCCCAGCGCTGCCTCTGGCCGCCGGGGAGAGCGGAGCCCCGGCCGGGCTCGCCGCCCTCCCCCCGGCACTGCCTCTGGCCGCCGGGGAGAGCGGAGCCCCAATGGGGCTCGCCGCCCTCCCCCCGGCGCTCTGGCCGCCAGGGCTCCGCTCTCCCCGGCGGGGCTCGCCGCCCTCCCCTGCCGAGGGGGGGGGCGGCAGGAAACTTTTTTGCCTGGGGCGGCAAAAAAGCCAGAGCCGGCCCTGGACAGAAATGTTGGATCTCCAAACCAGGACGATTGCTTGGGGGAGATTAGGGCGAGGAGAAAATCTGCTGCAAAAAAGCTTGTTGCCTCTGAGAACAGAGGAAGGTAGAACCGTCCCCGACGATCGGCTTGCGCTGCAACTATGAGCTACGGACAACATCTAGGGGCACGTGAACGTGCCCTTCTGAGCTCCAGGAGCACCCACAAAGCTAGGCTCCGATTCCAAGGCTGCAGATTGTAAGCTCCTTGGGGCAGATGCCATCTTTGTGTCCTGTTTGTACAGCACCTAGCACAGCGGGGGTCCCGGTGATACAAACTGTAAAAACATCCTGTACCAGATGAAATCATGGAATTGAATGAAAGAAAGAAACACTCCATGTAGGGTAAAGTCCCAAGAAGCTTAGTGAAGGTAGGGGTCTGGCAAGGGAGATGCCCCTACAGATGAAACCCATATGGTTCATCTTCCTCTTGTAAATCCCGCACCCTGCAGTGCTATTAACCCATGCTTCCAAAGCTCTCTCCCTCCCCTCCACCTTGACAGTGAAGTTGGCAAAGCACTAAATAATAATAATACCTAGCTCTTATATAGAATCCTTAATGAGTAGATCCCAAAGCACGGTCAGTATCATTTATCCCCGTTGTACTGATGGGGAAACTGAGGCACCAAGCAAGGAAGCAATTTTCCCAGGGTCAGGCAGCAGGCCAAGGGCAGAGCTGAGACTAGAACCCAGGTTTCCTGCATCTTAGGCCTGTGCTGTAGCTGCTTGGCCACACTGCTGTATTGTCAGTTGTAGCTGTTTGTGAACCAGCCCTGTTAAGAACTGTCTTCATTGTGTTGCATTTGCTTCTGTTCTGTGCAGACTGCAGCGAAGACAATCCCTGCGAAGGTCTGAGCCGGCACGCAACCTTCACCAACTTCGGCATGGCCTTTCTCACCCTCTTCAGGGTGTCGACTGGGGACAACTGGAATGGGATCATGAAGGTACGTGCGCTCTCTGGCCACGCTGCTGCCAGCTTCTCCACGCTCCAGCTGTTCTCTGCCCCCTTTCCGCCACGGAACTGGCCAGTGTGAGTTTACACCACTGCCCTCTATGGGAGGAATCCATTGTGTGGAACAGGCCCTGTGCTTCTAAAAGATACCAGAGCTCCCCCTTTAGCTCATGTGGCGGGGTTGTGGCCTTAGACAGCTGATCCCACTGCACCCACTTACCCCATCTCTATTCTGTTTCCTGCAGTAGCTCAGCTGGGTGTCTGGGGCATATTGGTGTGTCTCTAACGTCAGTACAAAATAAAAGGAGCTAAAACTCCACCCTGCATATGGAGTGCTGATTCCTCAGCCTGTGTCTGGAATAATCTTCCCATTAGCTGCACAGTTCTGAACAGGCCGGCTTTGGAGTCTGGCTGTGGTTTAATGCTTGTTAGCAAAGCTCAGTCTGCTTCAAAGCCCTCCCTCCCTCTCTCTGAATCTCAGGACACGCTGCGGGAATGCACCAGGGAGGACAAGCACTGCCTGAGTTACCTGCCCATCATCTCCCCCGTCTACTTCGTCACCTTCGTCCTCATCGCCCAGTTTGTCCTCGTCAACGTGGTGGTGGCCGTGCTGATGAAGCACCTGGAGGAGAGCAACAAGGAAGCCAAGGAGGACGCGGAGATGGACGCGGAGATAGAGCTAGAAATGTCCAGAGGAGGGAGCACCCCGGCCAACAGCGGGGGTGGAAGTGGCACCTCTGCCTCGGACGTCAGGGCCCCCTACGGGAGCCAGGAGGCCATGAAGCCAGAGTCCCCCATGCGAGTGAAACATCAAGCCCTGGTAATGATTGACTCAAGGCCTGTGGTGTCTTCTAATGAGTGGGGTAGGGAGCTTCTGGTCAGGATCTGTTGACCAGCAGAGGCTCCAGAGTCTGTCAGAACCAGGGCCGCCCAGAGGATTCAGGGGACCTGGGGTCTTCGGCGGCGGGGGGCCCCCACCGCCGAATTGCTGCCAAAGACCTGGCGCTTCGGCGGCAGGTCCCAGGGCGGAAGGACCCCCCCGCCGCGGGTCTTCAGGGCACTTCAGCAGCGGGTCCCGGGGCAGAAGGCCCCCCCCCCGCACCGCCACGGGTCTTCAGGGCACTTCGGCGGCGGGTCCTGGGGCGGAAGGACCCCCCCGCCGCCGAATTGCCGCTGAAGACCTCGAGCGGAAGAAGCTCCGGGGCCCCGGGCCCCACGAGAGTTTTCTGGGGGCCCCGGAGCGAGTGAAGGACCCCGCTCCAGGGGCCCCGAAAAACTCTCGTGGGGGCCTGGGGCAAATTGCCCCACTTGCCCCCCCCCGGGTGGCCCTGGTCAGAACCCCAGTTATATCAAGCTAAAGGGACGTGCCACGAGGCAGTTCAAAAGGAAGGCAGCTTTTCCCGTGTCCCCCAGGAACTTAGGGCTTGGAAGTAGTTTCCACCCCCATCTCCAAGTCTTCCGACAAGTTGAGAGGCTCCCCAGGATGAAGGGGAATCTGGCTCTTTGACCTCCGCATGTGACCTTTCACCACCCAGCATTCCAGGGGGAGTTTTAACATCCATTTCTAGTAGGCATCAGCAATGGAGGAGCATCCCCGGTGAATTTGGGCTCAGAGAAGTAACAGCCCAAGTTGCATTTTATATGCACCGCTCCCCTCTTTGTACGTCATTTTATCGTGAACAGCAGCTGCAGGGCCGTTGGTAGCATAGGAGACTTTGCCCTGAGCAATCCCAGTTCGTGGGCTAAGCGGATGGCAGGAATTTCTTCCATGCAGGTGCAGAAATCCAGCTCAGGTTGATTTTAGTCTTAGCACATCAGCCTCTTGGCAGGATTTACAAAGGAGCCGATCGGAGTGAGGTGCCCGAATCACTTGAAATTCAGTGGGGGTTGTGCTCCAGTTTGAAAACCACCGTGCTTGACATTAGGGCACAAATCCAGTTCTGACCGAAGCTCTCACAACTCTCACTGACTTCAGCAGGACTTGTGCTCTGCTTAAGCCAGGCTGAATTTGGTCCTGGGCCTTTTCAAAGTCCACAGCAAACAGCTGATGCCGACTTCCTTGGTTAGTGTGGAGACATCCCCAGCTCCCAAGCAAGTGGCACTTTGAACTCTTTGACTCCTATTTACCCTCCAGAAAAACAGGGCAATCAAAATTCAGGTAGGAGGGGGGTGAGATTTGTCCCATCTCATGGTAGACAGTATATTGAAAAGAGAAAAATACAGGCTTGCTTTGCTCATATCATGAAAAATTAATCTACCATAAAATCAACAGGGGATTTTAGACTAAATAGTATTTTTTTTATTCCTCAGACTCTAACAAGACAGATAAAAAGTAACTTGGCTAAACAGTAACAGGGAAGACAGCATTTTGAATCTAGAGTTAATAAAAGTTTCTACCGGCAAATGAAGCACAATAGAATTGGTCGAATTTCTCCTTGGGCTTTGAGATCTCTGTGCTGGTCACACATTGAACACAGACTGATCACACTTTTTATAAACGTGGTCATGATCTGTCAATAGTCACTGAACAGATTGCAGCCCATGGGTTGTTCCCAAAACTGCTCATCTCACCTGCTCATGCTGTGTGATTGGACAGCTGAAACTTTTTAGAATGACAACTGGGAAATAACCAATCACATATTTCCTGGGAGGGGTTTTCACATGACTAATTGTCAGTGCAAAAATTTGTATAACTTTCAGGCTTCAAAAACATTTCCATGAATAAACTGGTGGCCATCCAGTTATTTGGGACTAGCCAGTAGTACAGTCCCAGCGAAGCAGACTTGCCATGTTGTTCAGTGTATTGGTAAAACACCCTTCCATCAGCTGGAAAACCCTCCATACAGCATGGTATTAGCAGGGTGAGTTCCCACCGTGATCTACATCTCAGGTGCCTCGGGTTGGAACAGATGCCTTATGGAGTTCCTGCTCCAGGTACCTACAGGAATAGGCCAGAGGCCTGTCTGAATCCAGGTCAAGAAGTTGCAAGCTAATGCTTTAACCCCCACCCATTACAGTCCTACGGAAACCCTAACTGGATAACCGTGTCCATCTGGTGTGGAATTTGGCTCCCCGTTTAGCTAGGTTCTCTGACATTCAGTAACTTTGCCCTGGGCTGGGTTGCATGCACGCCTAGGAGATATGAAACCCCTGGGGCCAATGGTCCCATTCCCAATATCGCGGAAACCAGGCTAGTGGCACATGGGATTAGACGTTTATAGTCCACTCTGGCTGCACTGTACAACAGGGAAGGAATGATCCAAGGAGCCTCCTCAACCCCCAGGCAGAGCCCAGACACAGTATAGTTTGGAGTCGAGCCGCTGTTCCCTGCTAGAAATGCCCCTGGTGCTGGGCTATCCAAACGTGGAAAGGGTGGTGAGAGCCCAGCCCTTCCGTGAGAGTTAGTGGAGTTGGCCAGGCCCAGGGGGCAGTGCCTGCTCAAGGCTGGCGGAGCTGCTCCTCCAATGGGCATTATCTGGGGAGCCCCCGGAGGGATCGGGAGGGGTCAGTCAGAGTTCCTCAAGCTGCTACAGGGCAAGGGGGTGTGGAGTTCAAGGAAATACTGTTCTTAGGGTAACGGGGCAGGAGACTCTCACACCTGGAGTGGAAGGGGCTTTTACAGTGTCTGGGCGTGATGGGACAGATGCCTTTGCAAGAAGTAATAAGACACTCCAGACTTCCTTGCCATTTGGACCCTTTTCTGCCTTCCTTTTCTCTTCCTTCCCGTTTCACACGGAGGGGGCAGGTGTGGGGAGAGCGTGTGAGCGCAGGGTTGAAGTGTGAACCCCATCCTTGCCCCGCTACTGATACCTTTTATCTTCCTAATTTTGTCCCCGAAGGAGGCACTGAGCTGTGAGAATGTGTCTTTAGCCATCCCAGACTCAGACCCGCTGGAGGGCAGAGAGACTCCCCGGATGGAAAACACGTCCTTCCGCTCTGTTCCTCACCACCATGTCCTGACACCTTCCCACAAAACCCCAGGCCGCGAGTCAGAGGTGAATGAACGACGGGCCATTGCTTCTGCGTTGTGCCATCATGCTTTAGTGCCGTGCAGCTGGCTGACGGTGTATTCATGTCTGCCTAGCGTTGTCCTCTTCCTGTCGCTTCACAGCTAGAACAGCCTGTTTCCGTCCTCTGTCTTCCATGCTGCCTTTGCATCTGCTGAAGCTGGGCACGTTCTAAATCATTCCGCTGGGGCAGGCCAAGGAGCCTGCATGGATTGCGTGTGACATGCTCTTTTTAGCCAAGAGAGCCCTGCACTTATTAGACAGAGGGAGGGGATAGATTGTTAAATAAACAGTGAGTCCTGCAAGTAACACTGTTATGTGTCTCACGCATGGAAAAGCTGCTCCCCACTGCCTCGATATGGACGCGACATAGATCATCCACAGCTGTTAAAATTGGCTTTGATTTTTCAAGTCGGTCAGCTGGTAACCTGTGGATTTTCGACCTGGCAGGCAGTTTCCACTGTGCGGCTCACGTGAGCATATTTTCTTGGTTAAGCTGGAGGGGGGCAGCAGGTAGAGATTTCTATCGATTTCCTGCTTTTGGTTGAATGCCGAAATTGATTTTCTTGCAATTACTGGGAACTCTTTAAATCTGTGCTGAGAAGGTGGAACGGCACAACCAAAGCAACACATGGTACGTAACAGTCTGGGCCCTGGCATAGAAAAGGGACATGACAGAAAAACTCCACAACTACTCCATGATTGATTGGTTGCACCTCATCTTATGATGGGCTCTCAGTGGGTAACTGACAGTATAGGAAATGGCCACGTTTCAGTGTGTCTTGGGGAAGTGACCCGTGGACATCCCTGGGTGAGGTCGTGCAACAAGAAAGGCAGGAGTGAGTCTCTTGCTGTTGAGAGCCATTCCTGTGTTTTGCAACTGAAATGACCTTTGTGGGATATAAGGGGAGGAGGTGTTTTCCCACACTGACCCTTCTTGCTTCTAATCGTCTTTCAAAACAGTGTTCAGGCTGGGTCCTGTACCAGATGAGAGCTCTTCTTAACCCCAAAGCAGGACTAGCTCTAGACCCCTTCAGCACCCACGACCAGGGATGGTGCTGTCTGCCAACTCTGTTCTGGATGCCAATGGACTCCTAACTGAAGTTCAGTGTACTAATCATTGCTGGCCTAGATTACCTTAAACTCTGCCTCTCCGTCTCTGACCCTCTGGCATCCTGGGAGTCGCTAATGCCAGGGTGATTGCAGGACATCTTTCTCGTGGGTCCTGCACCTCTGGAACTCCCTCCCACTGGAACCACATTGAAGTGTATACCTGTTTCAAAGAGAGTTAGTCTTTGCCCAGACTTTCAGCTGATTGAGGGCTGTGAAATTCTGGGCTCTTAGCCAAATGGCCAGAACTCTCTCTTCTCTCAATCTTAAATCAGTAGGCTATTGGGTTTGCTCTTGTCATTTGGAATTGTTAATGACTGGCCGTGGAAAAGGGACCCAAACACCATTTGTAACAGGTGCCTTAGGATCGTGTGTGACAATTACTGTGTTGTGGCAGCCTCGCAACATGACGATGTTTTGAGACATAACACCACACGGCATGGGAAACCCCAAGTCTAGACTTGCATGGACCTCCCAAAATCAAGCCATCCTGGCCTCATTAGGGCCATGCTGTCTCTACGTTCATTGCTCTACTGATGTCTGTAATTAGAGTGACAAAAAAGGCAAGCAGCAAACATCTCTGGAAATCTCTGGGCATCCCGTGGGTCAGTGGCATCTCCAAGCAAGTTCTGGGCTAAGACTGAGTTATTAATTGGAGGGTGAGTTTTCAGTGGGTAAGGCAGGAAACAATCTGTATGAAGAGAAGCCACTCTGAGAAGCATCTCTTGCTCTCTGCAGGGCTTCTGCTTCCTTGTCTTCTTTAACCTTGGCCACCTGGAAGCTAAGCTTTGATTTGCATCAAAGGGAGAATGCGGCAAGGGCATGTTGCAAAGAGAGGCAATAATTGGCACGTTGAATGTGTGCCACAAAAGGTCGAGGGTTCCTGCTGCTGTGCGGATAAGGTCCTGGCCGGTCCTAGGGCAGACAGGTTGTTAGCTCGGAGGAGAGTTAGAAAAAATGTCACCTTGTTAAGCTGCGAGAGTTTGAGAATTTTAAGTGGCTCCCGGTTCTGGCATGTACAGGCAGGAGTATTTGTTTTTCGCTCTTGCTTTCCTCCTCCCTTCCTCACTGTGGAGCCTGGAGTTATCTGTGTGGGAAGTGGCTGAACTAGCTCTGAGTGTGAGCTACATTTATTTAGCAGGACAAGCAAGAGAGAACAAAAAGAGCAAAAGCCACTTATGTGCCTTCCCAGGAGCCCCCCTGGGGAGTTCTGCCATTGCTTGCTTGCAGGAACCGTGCTCCAAACTCCAGGCCCACATCTCCTGCCACAGTCTCCTTTGCTTGTGGAGTATTTCTTTTTGTTTAAAAAAACATGGAGTCGGTTTAGGACTGGGGAAGAGGCTAAGCTGACAGGGAGCCGGTGAAGGGTAGGAAGAATGGGTGGGGCACACTGGTTACATACAGATTCCCTACTTGATCTACCCGTCCCTGCCACTGCATGTGCAACTAACATTAATGTTCTTTATTTAAGGCTAGATTATACCTTTGTCTCCTCTGGCTGTGCAGGGGATCAGGCAGCAGCACTGGGGTCTCCCAATACCACGGACCACAAGCCAGGCTGCAGGGAGCAGGAGGTGTCTCTCTCTCTCTCTCTCTCACACACACACATACACACGCACACACACACAGCATTCAGAGCTCCAGGAAGTTATTTCACACACACGTACACACAGAGGCAGACTCTTCCTGGGACAGCGCACCTGGACACTGCCCTGTCTCTTGAAGACACGGTGGCATGGATTTAAGCATGGGCTGTACAAGCTTGCTCAGAATCCTGGGTACATACTCACAGTGCTAGTCAGTGCCACGGTCTGGGTCACCCCATCTTCACTTCCATTTCCAGCTGGGATCGCTGGATTGAAGCTCGTGTGTGTATGCCTACCTGAGGTGCAGTCACGGCTCAGATAGCAGCGTAAGCTCTTGGGGTGAAATCCTAACCCTATTGAAGTTGGTGGGAGTTGTGCTGTTAACTTCAATGGGGCCTGGATTTCACCCTCAATCTGGCCCTTATCCAGCACCAAAGACATGATCCAAAGCCCACTGAAGTCAATGGAGGGACTCCGGTTGACTTCAGCGGGCACTGGATCAGACCCAGCGGAGTGCTAACTAGACACTTTAAAAACAAATATGCAGACAAAGGGAGCTTGTGTTCAAGTGTCATCGGATGTCACCATTTCTTAGAGTGGCATTACACCCTGGTTGGGCCAAAGTACGTATCAGGTGTGTAAATTTAATATGTTCATATTTAAAACTTCCTTATAAATGGATCTCTTCTGTTCCCATTGAAAAGGTCACGCATTGGCCCAGTGCCCAATGGCCTCCGTTATTGCAGTCTTTTCCGTTAGGAAGTGTTCTTTGCAACCAACAGTCCATTTTAAAGAATTTTAAACAAGAGCTTAGTTTCTATAGACAATATTGTGACCATTCTTCAGAAAATGGCTTCATGAGCCACTGTTTAAAACTATTGATAAAGGGAAACGACTCCTTTCTTGCCAGCACTTTTCTTCGTAAATGACCTTATGCATGCAGCTCAGGTGTTCACATGCTATATTATTAACTACAGTGACTCTGCTCTGCTCAGAATTGGCACAAACCTGATGCATTAACAGATTAGACCTGAAGGCCTGGGTTCCCTAGCGCTGTTGATCAAATCAGTATTCCTGATGCCAGCTACCCATAAATAATTGCTGCTTGATCCACTGTATTCTCAGCCAAGTTCAACAGTGTAAAAGCACAGAAATAAGTTGTCTCAAGGATTTGTCCTAAGAGGAGAAAAATTCATGAGCTGGGGATATGGAAAATACAGATTTAACCAGATCCTCAATGATATGTGGACAATTCAACTTTGAGACTTAAGCCCAGACTTTTCTAGCATGACTGAGGGAAACCCTACAGCTGGGAAGTAAAATGAATTAATTTAACATGCATAACTGGGGAAATGTTTTCAGTCAACCTCTTGGAGGCTGACATTAAAGGAAAAGTGATGTCATTAGTTGTATTTTAAATAATTAAATAAATGGTGAGGGAACGTGTCTAGTAGTTAAAACAGGGAGTCAGAACTCCCACCTCCGACACTGACTCACTGTATGACCCTGGGCAAGTCACATAAACTTGTCTCAGTTCTTCCCTCTGGGAGTGGCATAACAATTAGGTAAGTAAAGAAATTTAAGTCGCTTGGATAAAAGTTGCTAAATAAGGACAGAGTACAAGTGGTGTTATATAAATACATATTTGCAATATCAAGCCGTGATCCTGCAATGTGTAGCAGAGTCACTGGGACTCAGCATGGGCTATAGGATACACATTGCATAGGACTGAGGTCTTAGTGTATCTATAGGAGGTGGTCTATGTGTATTTATATGCATGATAAATGAATGACCAGAGACTTGTCACTGCTTGTCAGCATGGGTTTGAGTGTCTCTGAGTGGGAGTGGCCATTTTACCCATCTGTCATCAGACTAGACCCGGAGCTGGGGTGTAGGTTAAGACGTAGGTAATGCTTACCACTGTGGGAATTCCTAAGAATTGCAGGACACTTTCCGAGTTATTATTAAATTAACCGCACAATAAAAGATTAGGACTTGTCCACTTGGAAAGCCTCTTTCTCGTGCGTTCCCATGATGATCTGTGTTTCCTGTGATGTCAGATGCGTGTCAAGGTGATGGCTTCCTGGCTGATTGTTAATTGTTGTTCTGTTATATTTCAGACACATTTTGAGTGATTTACTTCTAAATAGAGCCAGTGCTGAGTAGAGCCTCTTTCACGTCCCACTGGAGCTTTCTTTTACCCAGGGGCACCAGAGACATCAAGCGAGAGGCATGTCTGCCTAGGGTTTTAAGCCTCAGTGCTGTTTCCAAGGGTGGCTAACAAAAAGGAGCTCACTGCAGCCTCACTGCCAGGGTGCAGAATAACCCAGTTTTCCTTCTCTTGCTAATTTGCAGGAAGGCGCTGCCTGCATGAGAGCAAAGAGAGAGCCTCAGAACTTCCTAACGGTTCGCAAGATCTCAGTGTCCCGGATGCACTCCTTGCCCAACGACAGCTACATGTTCCGCCCTGTGATGCCGGCCAAGGCCCCGTTCCCTCTCCATGAAGTGGAGATGGAGACCTATCCCTGCAAATCACAAAGAGGTACCACGGGGAGGGGATGCATTCTCTGTGCTCTTTGATCCTCCTCATATTGTATTTGCTAGGAACTGGGAGGATGTCAGGCAAACTATGCAAGGAACCAGAATCAGTTCATGTGGTGGTGTGATAGGAAGCTGAATAATGCAGTCAGTACAGAATAAATCCTTTTTATTGTCATTTGCTACTAAATTTACTTTATTTTATGCTACGTCTAGAATTTTCAGGGTGCTGTAGGATTTTATATTTAAAATGCATAACTGCCTTGTTGAAGTTATCTGGAGGAAACTGGAAGTTTGCATGTCTAGATAGGGGACCAATGGGCACCAGAGAGGTTGCAGGGTGCAGGTTGTGTGTCATGGAATAGCATATTATCTGTATGTTTCTTCTTATATGATCAGCAGTGAAATAGTTAACAAGGGTGCCATTTGTATTGCCATTATCAGTTTTCAGAGTCAGCACAGTATTGAGATCAATGGGGCAGTTCCAACTTCTCAGAGCTATAGTTTCAGACTGTCTGTAGACTCCGGAAGCTGTCACTCTACTAGATTACATTTAGGTCACGTTAGGAAGGTTTTTGTTATAAAGGCTACAAACCATTTTTCCCCCTAGGAAAAACTGAGACTGCATAGCACAGCTCTGTGATGAGAAGTTGTTTGTGTGGTAGATTCTATGGAATCAGAAGCTCCTTGGGGGTTCTGACAACACATTGAGACAACCACATCCAAATATTTTTGCCCTAAGATTCCATTTTCTCCCTAGTTATTCCTGTCCTGCAGGTTGGTTTAAAAGGGGAATGGGAGTGAGAAAGAACGTCTATCTCCCTAAAAACATGTGCATCTTGAATTATTGTTTTTGGCTCCCAAGAACTGATCCAGACTGGCTTCCTCTGACGCAACAGTATTTTAATGCAAGAACGACATGGACAGATGGGTGGTGGGATTACCTGGTGGGGCTGGCCAGGACTAGCCGATCTGTTCTGATTTCTCTGGGTAAAGTAACTCTCTGTTTGTTAAAAAGCCCTGGACACAGCTCAATGTTCTCTGTTCAGTATTTATGGTTGTTCCACCTGCCCTGGAAAGGGAAGTGCAAGAGCTTTGCTAAGCAAAGTGAGTGGTTGTTGGATTTCACTGCCGACTGACTGAGGCTGACTCGCCAATCTCTGACGCTGATGTGAACGAGGAAGAATTCCACTGGTGTCAGTGAAAAACTGGCATGAGGGGAGGATCTGGTCCACTATTTTGTAACCTTTTTCAGCTGGATTCCTCGGAAAATCACAAGAAATATCCCTACTCCTCACAGAGGGACTATTTTCCCTCCTCCAGTGACCGAATCCTACCAGTGTCCCCTCATGCTGTGCTGATCAGCTTACTGGGGGTGTACGCTGGGACTAGTGTTTGTTTCATGCATTTTTGTGGGCTTTTTGGACGTCTTAGGAAGCCAGTTATCAGACCAGAATCAGCGAGAGCTGCTCTTCTTCTAGTGATTTGGTTACTAGATGGGGAAAATGCCATGAAGTGGCCAGATCGTGTGTTCTTTCGGCCCCATAAACGGCTCCCTGACTCATTAAGAAAGCAAATGAAAAACACACAGATGCTGAGCAATTTTGGTTTTATTCAGCTCTCCAGAATACCGCAATTTAGGGCTTTCTTGGTCTCTCATCTAGGAGAGCGAGTTGGGAAAATTTCCATCAGAAGGCTAGTCCAAGAAAAGATGGTGGGGAGGGGGAATGTCATGAAAATGTTCACTGTGTTTATTTGGTTTGCCCACCAGCTTCAAAAGCCCCGCCATAACGCTTGCCTAAGAAAGGAAAGATTGGTAATAGGGTGTCAGCCAACTCGTTGGAAAGGTGTTAGCGCTGCATCCGGCGTGGGTATTTATGGTCCCTATCCAAGAGGACTAGATTAGCAAGTGCAAACCAAAATTGAAGGGTATTGGCAAAGTTTTGTGGGATCCCAGGAGGGGTCTAGCCAGAGGGGCTACGGGTCATGACTTTTGTGCAGTCACAGAGCTGTGGAGGAGCGAAGGACAGTCATGGGACTGCCTGCCACACTCCAGAGCTGAGGAGCGCAAACAGAGCTGTGCCTGGTTCTTTCAGTCCCTCTGAGGATGGATAAAATTCATTAAAATATTCCGTGCATATTCTGGGAAAAGGTCCAACCCCCCACAAAAAAAAGTGTCCAAAAAGCCTATTTTTCTCAACGCAATCAGCTAGCCGAGAGGCAACTGCAGACTGTCTAAATGGGTCTTGTCACAGGTCCAAGGTCACTGACCTCTGGGTGAGATCCCTTAGTGTGATGGATACTGTGTTTGTATGTGGAGCAGTGATGTAAAAACAGACGCTGGCGCGTGCGCTAATGAGGAACAGTAAATCCTGCTGCCAAAAAGCAGGCGATTCTTAAAACAAACGGGGAAACTCTGGTAAAGCAGCAGAAGTTGAGAGGAGGAGGTTGCTTTGCAGAATGAGCTGGGGAAGCAGGAACTGTGAGTGGGAAACTAATGACTCGAGGTTGATACCTGAGATTAGGGGGTCGCTTTTCAAAGGGACTGGCTTGTAGGTGCAGACAGAGAGAATATCTGCATATTCATCAAGGGCCACTGAGCCAGGGCTCAGCAGTCTCTGTGCTGTTGATGTCATAGAGTTTTAGTCCAGAAGGGGCCACCTGTCAGACCATCTAGTTCAGGGGTGGCCAACCTGAGCCTGAGAAGGAGCCAGAATTTACCAATGTACATTGCCAAAGAGCCACAGTAATACGTCAGCAGCCCCCCATCAATTCCCCCCTGCTCCCAGCGCCTCCTGCCCGCCGGCAGCCCCACCGATCAGCGCCTCCCTCTCCCTCCCCGCACCTCCTGATCAGCTGTTTCGTGGCGTGCAGGAGGCTCTGGCGGCGAGGGGGAGGAGCAAGGGCATGGCAGGCTCAGGGGAGGGGGCGGGAAGGGGTGGAGTGGGGGCAGGGCCTGTGGCAGAGCAAGGGGTTGATCAATGAGCACCCCCCCCCCCCACGGCACATTGGAAAGTTGGCGCCTGTAGCTCCAGTCCTGGAGTCGGTGCCTAGACAAGGAGCCACATATTAACTTCTGAAGAGCCGCATGTGGCTCCAGAGCCACTGGTTGGCCACTCCTGGTTTAGTTTGACCTCCTGTAATATCATAGGCCACTAAACATCACCAAGCCAACCACTGATTTAGACCAAAATATTACAGCCCTCAGGAGACTAAACTATTGTATGTCACAGGCAGAGAACAGGACGGACCGATGCCTGAATCCCCGGCAATGGTAGCAGATTGGTTAAGTGTGACCAGGGTCAGCTGAGCAGGATCTCCTGAATCAGTAACCATAGCAATAGATCATGTTTTGAGCTTATGTAACCGTTAGCTGAGGATCTCAAAGCTCTTCTCTTACATTGGGTCTAAAGTCAATGGCGAAACTCTCATTGACTTCGCGAGGCACTGGATGGGACCATGAATGAAGCCACGCAGCAGCACCCCTCTGGGCATTTAAGTGGTGGTGTCTCCAATTTACAGATGGTTAAGGGGCCGTAAGCAAGTCGTTGGCAGCCCAAGGAATAGAGCCCAGGTGTCCTGACTTACAGTATCCTGATCTAACCGCTAGTCTCCATCTGATCCAAATTCTGAAACTAGGCCGCTTCCCTATTCAGATCCAACCCACAGCCACATGCGGAGGTTGCGAGTATGGAGTTTCAACCCACTCTCCCTCTCCCTCCCAAATAAGCCCCTAGCACATGAAGTGACGAAGAGTCTCTGCTAACAGCTTAGGGCCTAGGACACATCAACTGAGCAGTATGCAATAGAGGGCAGGCCCACATATGAGACAGTTATCACTGGAAAAACCACATGCATTTAGACTGGGGTCCTGGTCCGTCACTAGGGCTTCTACACGCAACAGTAATACAAATAATAAACAATAATCACAAGCTTTTCACAGGCCCACCTAGGAGACGTGTTTATCCAGATGCGTTCTACAGTTGCACTACCCTAGTAGTGTGGTCTAGTGGTTAGAGCAGAATGGGAGTCAGGACCCCTAGGCTCTACTCCGACTCTGCCCGTGAGATATTGTGTGGCTTGATTTGGCTTGTCACTGAATTAACTTGTGTTTCCTTACCCCATGTCTGTGTGCTTTGAAATGCTTGGCGCCTGGTTCTGCAGCGAAAGCTCTCACAAACCCACACGTTACAACTCTTGTCCGGCAGCCGTGGCTAGTGTTCTCTCTCCTTCTGTAGGGTCTGTCACCTCCATCCGTTCCCAGCCCATGGAAACATGCTCCTCTCTGAGAGTCCCAAGGGCGTCGCTTCAGGTGACTGCTGTATCGTCTCACCGCGACAGCTGTGACGCATGGAAGATCCTTTCTCCACAGTCCACGTTGCGATCTCCCAGTCTCAACAGGCTGCTGTGTAGACAGGTAGGAGGCGATGAACTCTCCTCTCCCATCAGACTTTTTCCCTCTTTCTTTTTCCTCCCTCCCCTTCATCATCTTTGGAGTGACAGCGTTGTAAAACCAGAACAAATGGAGTTTCCCAAAGGCTGCGAGCAGACCAGGATGGGACAGAGTAGCTATTTGAGCACAATATAATCCTGGCAACATTTCCTATCAGTTTGGATGCCTTTATGATTTTGTATTTTTCAAATCAATTTCCCGTCTCGGTGCCCTGAGTATGTCAGACTCAGTACACACAGACAGATTCCAATTTCAGATCGGCCATGTCGGAGAGGCTGTGTTGAATGGGCATTTGAGGAACATACTTCCATGTTGTGCAAAGCTTCTGTTAACCCCCCATTAGTCAAAATAATTGCGGAGGTTGTTTGTTGGGCCACCTCCAGGCCTCAGATGCACACTGATCGCTCTAGTTGAACAGAGAACAGAGCTTGCAGTGACTGATTTAGAGCAGAATGTTTCTAATTCAGGTGCCATATGGCTAAATACACTTGGGTGACATAAAGCATTCAGCTGGTTTCCCGTTTTGCATGCAAGAGGCCTAATGGGCTCGCTCTATCAATGATTGGGATTGTATTAGTCAAAGCTGCTGGTGTTTTACTCGAGGCATTGCCTTTCAGTGTTTGCTAATGGTGGCGCCATAAAAGAGTACTGACTCTGTATAAGAACATGAGAACGGCCACACTGGGTCAGACCAATGGTCCAGCAGGCCCAGTGTCCTGTCTTCCGACAGTGACCAGTGCCAGGTGCTTCAGAGCAAATGAACAGAACAGGGCAATTGTTGAGAGAACCATCTCCTGTTGTCCAGTCCCAGCTTCTGGCAGTTGGAAGTTTAGGGACACTCAGAGGATGGGAAGTGTCAGAGGGGTAGCCGTGTTAGTCTGGATCTGTAAAAAGCAACAGAGAGTCCTGTGGCACCTTTAAGACTAACAAATGTATTGGAGCATAAGCTTTCATGGGTGAATGCCCACTTCATCGGATGCATGCCCAGAGGATGGGGTTGCATCCCTCACCATCTTGGCTATAGCCACTGATGGACCTGTCCTCCGTGAACTTATCTAATTCTTTTTTGAACCCAGTTATACTTTTGGCCTTCACAACATCCCCTGGCAACGAGTTCCACAGGTTGACTGTGTGTTGTGTGAAGAAGTAGTATACCCATATTAGAACAGAGACCGATGTTCCATCTGGTTTGGTACCTTAGCTCTGACAGTGGCCAAGCGCAGATGCTTCAAACCCAAGCTGTGTAGCTTGCATAATGTACCAAATAGTGCAATATTGTCCTCTGAAGAGAAATTCCTTCCTGACCCCCAGCTGACTCTGGTGCCTGTAGCATGAGACTTGATAGCATGTATTGGTACAGGACTTTATGCTGATTTACAGATAAAACAGGAAGGTTCAGAAGGCCTGGGAAGATCAGAGGCCTGCACATACAGGCAAGGCTGGAATACACCTGAGATATGACCTACCCACCATGGGTCTGTCTGTTAGCACAGTTGTTACCACCTTATACCAAATGAACCTCCACTAATGATAATTAGTCAGTGTGGCAGCTGCGGTGATGTTACCAGCTCTGAAACTCACTGGGCATAGGTTGATTCTGTCACATGCCACGTCCACGGCTAAAAGCGTGTCTTGTTAGCGCCCCTGAGAGAACGTTGTGCTCTTGTCCCATCTGTCTCTGCTTGCATTGCAGGAGGCCATTAGAACGGATTCCTTGGATGGGCAGAATACAGATTCCAAGGACAGTCTGCAAGCTGAGTCCAGCGAGAGCCTGCAGCCGAAGAAGCGGTCCCAGAGCAGCTTAGGTCCAGCTTTGCTCCATCCTAGCCCACTCTCCCAGCCGGGCACTCCCCCACATTCCCCGACGTCATCCTCACACCATCGACGCTCGAGCGTTCGTACCCGCAAGCACACTTACAGCCAGCACAGTATTCCGAGCAGGCCTTCCAGTCAAAACAGCAACCCAGCCAGCCCCGAGAACTCTCTGTTTGAATCCTCAGACCTGGCTGACGAAGAAGTCAGCCACATAAACAGCTCGGTAAAAGACTGGCAAGAGCAGCCGGAAATCAGGACCCGCTCGGTCTCTCCTTTCATCTCCCCGGCTTCATCTCTGGTCCCCCTCAAGAACTGCAGCACAGCCAGCCTGGCCGGGAGCAACGGCAGAGAGAGAGACTTGAAGAAGTTTTACAGTGTTGATACTAAAGGGTTCCTGGACAAGCCCAACTGGGCAGACGACCAAAGAAGGCACTCCATCGAGATCTGCCCTTCCATTGACAATGGAGATGGTAGCTTGGAACAGCCTGCGGAAGGGAAGCAAAGGTCTCCTGTCCACGTTCAGTCTGAGTCGGAGTATATCCACGGGGCTCGGAGGAAGAAGAAGATGAGCCCACCTTGCATTTCTATAGATCCTCCCATGGAGGATGAAAGCAGCGCGGCTTCACGTACCAAAGCCTCTGAGAACAGCATGCTGAGGAGAAGGACACCGTCGTGCGAATCCACCGCGTACAGGGACTCCTTGGACCTGGCCGACAACCAGCCCGGGGAGCAGGCTTCTAAAGCAGAACGGCGGGTCCAGCCCACGTGTCGAGGGGAACACCTGACAATCCCAAACTTCTCCTTCGAGCAGTCCGACCCCAGCTCCTCGAGCAGCCTCTCGGATCTCCTTTCGGACAGCGGCCAGGGCGCGCCCTCCAGCGGGGTGTCTGTGGACTCCCGGCCAGACGCCGCGGCGCTAGAACTGAAAAAGCTGGATCACTTAAAAACTCAGTGCAACAACCCTGAGAAAAACAAAGAGCTTCTAGGCGTTACTAAGAGCCCCATAAGGCGGCACGGACTGGTCCCTATGACTGTTGCAACAGATGAAGACATAGACGAACCAGTATAGCTTTGTAGGGGCGGGAGAGGGAAGTCTCAAGGGCTTGACACCGATGTGGTTTTGAAACAGCACCCCTGTGCGGAAGGGACTGCAAAGCCACATGTTCGTGGCTGATTCTTCTTCCCCCCAGTCACTCGCTCCTAAGCGCTGTCGGGGGATGGGTTTGCAAAAAGTAATACAGAAACGCCACAAGGTGTAGGGCGGGGGAGGGGGATATGCAAGCGTGTTTCTTTTCTAAAGGGAAGATGGAGTTGCTTTTTTTTTTTCCCCAGGTGGCCTCAATCACATTGATTTGGGTTCGGGCTGTGTTCGTTTGTTTTCTTTCTGTTTTGTAACCGTTCTCGACTTTTAAACTGGCACCATTTATTGTGTGGAGACGCCACAGTATGCAGACGTGCCCAGGAGACGGGAGCTGGACATTGTCTGTCTATCGGCAGTGATATAAATAGAAATAATGTATTTGTGAGATACAAAAGCTACAAAAAAACCACAAAAAAATACCCACAAAAAACTCTCTCTTCATAATGCACATATTTTTATAGAGAAGCGATACTGTTTTTTGCATTACGTCCGACTCCCCAAACAGGAGGTGTTTTCTTGGGTTTTATGTGGAAGTAATTATTAAGGCTGGTTTTTTTCCCCCAAATGTTTCTCTTCTTTCTTTGCTTTCATTCTTCTTTTCTCTCCTTCCTCTTTTCTCCCTCCACAATCATCCTGCTGGCTTCTATTCACAGCTGATGCTTTTTTGAAGTCTCTCTTTCTTTCCATTTATTTTACTTTGGTACTTTAGAGGATGTCCGCTCTAAAGAAAAAAAATAACCAAATCACTACTGAATTGTAGCCAGTGCAATAATAAGTTATTCATTCTTGTCTGTACAAACTGTCCTTTTTTATTTTTATTTTTTTTTTTTGCTTTTACTGAATTCAGGTTAAATGTTGCAATAATCTGAACTAATGTGCACAAGCAAAGCTTCTTGAGTTTAAAAAAGAAAAGGAAAAAAAAAAGAAATTTACAACGAGATAAAGGAAAAAAGAAAACAAATAAATAGTAAATTATTTAAGAAATGTATTTTGTTTACTGCAGTCAAAGTAAATTATTGATACAGTATGTAAAGGTTTTAAGAGTCGTCTTAGATGATGTTCTTTGTAAGCATTTAAGCTAACGATTTGTTTTCTTCATAGCGTAATGCCTTTGAAAAGAAGGTGAGATCAGTAATTGTATCATTTGCACTCTTTGTGTTCCTTTTCCCTACACACACACACACACACACACACACACACAGAGCCACACAAGCCCACTAGCACTCTCAATCCATGTGGAAAGGCCTCTTTTCACTAGCAGCATAGGATCAACAAGAAGCCACTAGCAGAATTAAAGTCATTTATTAACACCCCCAACTCGTATTTTTATTTTTCCTTTTTTAATCTTCTTTCCTCCCCCACTCTCCATCCCAAACCCCTTTCTCCATGCGACGGCTCTGCCAATGGAAAGCTGCTGCTGCTTAATGAAAACAATAAACCACACCAACACCGTGCGAGGGTGCGGGGCAAAATCGAGCGCCAGACGGCCACGACGGTGACAGCAGCAGCAAAATAATAATTCTCTCTTTTTTTTTTTCCGTTCCATGCCGCCTCATATTTATGCATTCACGTATATCTTCTGTTATTTATGCATTCATTACTCAGAAAAAATGTATCTTGTTTCACATGTATTAAACTGTATAAACTGGACGCGTGGCTTGACTTTCTGCTACACGGTCAGATTTAGCTGTTCTGCCAAATCCGGACATGTGCCAATCCTGCAACCCTCACTCTAGTGAGTAGTCCTGTTGACCTCCTTATCAATGAGGCTTGTGGGACAGTGGTGGCTGAAGACACAGGTGCTCCCCTGGTTGTGTCCGGGTCCCCATCTCTCTGGTTCCCAAATTTTTGCCGGCAAAACCCCATTTGGATGAAGTATTTCCAGGGGACCCCGGACTGCATGGAGAATGCCGTTCGGAAGAGCAAAATGGCATCCTCCGTGTCTATTGACCTCACATGCACCCTACATGCGAGGTCATGCTGTGCGAAGCAAAATGGCATCCTCCGTGTCTAGTGACCTCGCACGCACCCTACGTGCGAGGTCACGCTGTGCGACGCAAAATGGCATCCTCCGGACAGGAGGGATTGCCACCACCCCATTTGCTGATGGCACGATCCCATTTGGGGTCACGACCCACAGTTTGGGATCCGCTGCCCTAGTGCATGGTTGCTCTAGAATAGGAGCGTCTTTCCCAGCATGCCTTTCAGGTGCTGGCCCTTTCAGGTTGGCAGCTCCAAGCAGCTGCAGCTCGAAAGGGCCCATTTTGCCACTGGCAGCTGCCTCCATCTCTCCTGCACCTAGTAGGAACCTGTCACGTTTCCTTTTTCCGGTGGCTGAGAAGACGGCATGTTTGCACAGGACTGCTAGCTAGGGTCTACTCATGTGAGTAAGGTTTGCAGGACCCGGTTCCAAATTGCCTTTCCCCCAGCTGTCACCGGCATCAAGTATTCTTAAACCATTTCCAAGCTGCACTCATCTATAGCAACGCTGAACCAATGCGCAAATCCCTTACCTAGCGGGAGGAGCCTTTCCATATGTTCCGGCGCCTCCGTGCCATTGTTACACGGAGGCTGCTTCCGAGCACCTGTGTTGTGTAATTAAAAAGCAGTTAGGATTAGAGTAAATAATGATCCCAGCTCAGCGGGATGGCGAGGACTTCCAAAAATGCACCATAAAAGTAATTATTAATAGCACTTTGGGGACAGTGGCACACTCCCTTGATTGCAAATTAACCAACAGACTGGAAAAGCAAAAGCTCTCTGTTTTGAAGTGAATTCGGCTTTAAGGCAAACGCCACGTCCTGGTATATCCCACTTTTTCCCCTCCGTGCAGCTGTGCGTTACAGCCTTTGGCTGTAATGATTGGGCTTTGTTGTAAAAGACAATATTCCCCCTCTGACGCTCCCCCTAAAAACAAATGTGAGGAAAGAATCTCCCCCCTTGTGTTTTCTGTGGATTTGTAATTACAGCTCTGCATCATTAGAAGACTAAGAGGTTTGCTTGTAAAACGAGACAAACGGATCAATTCCCCACACTGCTCGTGTTCTGGCATGACAGCTGGCACCTGAGCGCCGCATACTAAAGTTAGCGATGCAGGGCCAGCTTCTGCCGCGGTGCGGCAGCCCAAATTGCTGCTACTGCTGAGACCAGCTCGTGTGTGACGGGCAGGAGGGGAAACTGGGGGACGTGGAGGGAGGAGGAGGACTGGGGAGGGCAACTAATGGATGGGGAAGTGGGATCTGGGGGGAACTGACAGATTTGGATACGGGGGAGCTATAGGGAGCACCCACATTTCAGATTTTATACAAATTTCATGCCAAGTTGACACTACAAGAAGGATGTGGAAAAATTGGAAAGAGTCCACTGAAGGGCAACAAAAATGATTAGAGGGCTGGAGCACATGACTTGTGAGGAGAGCCTGAGGGAACTGGGATTGTTTAGTCTGCAGAAGAGAAGCATGAGGGGGGATTTGATAGCTGCTTTCAACTACCTGAAAGGGGGTTCCAAAGAGGATGGATCTAGACTGTTCTCAGTGGTACCTGATGACAGAACAAGGAGTAATGGTCTCAAGTTGCAGTGGGGGAGGTTTAGGTTGGATATTAGGAAAAACGTTTTCACTACGAGGGTGGTGAAGCACTGGAATGGGTTACCTAGGGAGGTGGTGGAATCTCCTTCCTTAGAGGTTTTTAAGGCCCCGCTTGACAAAGCCCTGGCTGGGATAATTTAGTTGGGGATTGGTCCTGCTTTGAGCAGGGGGTTGACTAGATGACCTCCTGAGGTCCCTTCCAACCCTGATATTCTATGATTCTTTTATATTGCTGCAAAGTTTCCTCAGGCGACTTGCCTCATCAGTGTAGATGCCAGGGGCCAGGCCAGAGCCCTGAAAAGCAACTGGAGTTGAGGAGGGGGAGCCAGCCTAGCTGCCTCTATAGGGGCTGCTGCTCCATCAGAGGGTATGTCTACACGGCAGTCACGGAGCAGTGAAGCTGTGGCAGTGTGGACTAGCCGCCTGAGTCATCACCCCGGGTCTGGTGCAGGCTGCTCTGAAGGCCGGCTGCTGCCGCTTCACGGGGCTGGTACCCGAGCTGGCTGGATTAACGCTAGCTCGGGCAAGGCTCCACCAGCTGCAATCACAGCCAGACCCACCGAAGGCAGGGTGGAAACGGGAGCCCATCAGTGGAGTCGGAGCTGCCAGCCGCTGTGGCGGGGGATCAACCTCTCCAGGCAAGAAGGGAGAGTCAGCCAGGAGATATAGGCAAAGGGAGAGACAGAGACGGGGTGGGGGGAAGAACAGGTGTGTGGGAGGGGAGACTTGGGGTGCTCTTTTACAGATTCTAGCCATAATGTGCAGCGACGCTGATCCCAAACCCCAGGGCCCGGGGCAGACACCCCCATGAAGGCATCAATGCCGCGGTGCAGGTGTGACACCATGTCTGCCTGACTCACTGAAGTTGCAGAATCAGATCACTCACCTCAAATGCAGCCCTTTTGCTCAGACCCAGATTCCCCCTTGGCGGGTCCCTGCCCTGAAAATCCACCCGTAGAGCTGGGGCACAGCAGGGCAAGCAGCCCAGCGTCCCCGCTCTGCCAGGGGCAGGGTTAAGGTCCACCAGGAGGAGGGCTGATGTGTGTACCATGTAGAATGGCTTTCTGGCAGTGAGCTCCCCAGCCCCACAGTGTCCCATCTATGGGGTCTCTGCTGTATGCTGAAATAGAGTTTGCATGTGTCTGTTGGAAACTACGTTGACTGCTTTTAACTGCCCTGTTCCTTATTGTATCATCTGGCCTGGGGCACTCTCCCCTTTGTCTCGTTAATGAGTTGATTCCATTACTGAGTAATTCACAAGGAACGGGTGGTCCATTGACCCAAAGGCTATTACAGCAGGTGTGTTCCTAGGACAGGGGTGCATGTGTTTCTTTTTCCCTCATGCAACTTCTGCGCTGGGCTGAAGGATCTGAAACCAGGCCAGTAGTTATCAGCTGTGGATGAGGTGTTCATTGTTATTTTCTTGTTATTATTTGCATTGCGATCATGCCTGTACAATCGCCGAACAAAGAAGACAGTCCCTGTCCTGTGTTTAGAACTCGCTCAGGGATACTGTTAGCAG
The DNA here is from genome assembly GCF_002925995.2 of Terrapene triunguis. Lineage (NCBI taxonomy): Eukaryota > Metazoa > Chordata > Testudines > Emydidae > Terrapene > Terrapene triunguis. The sequence goes on from NW_020664444.1 coordinate 6,241,749, forward strand.
TGGCCAAAAGCTACGTTGGAAACGCTCACTGCTGGGTATTAAAGGCACCGTGTCAAGGTTGACAATGCCCCCCAAACCCTTAACCCTCGCTACACTCGTTCCTAGGTGGGTGACGCTGGGGTCATTATACCTAAGTTAAAGCCAGGGAAACTGCGGCACGTAAGCCCTATGTTTTCAAAAGTGTCCACTCATTTTAGGTGGCTCCATTTTTGGGAGTCCAGCTTGAGACACCGAGGGCCTGATGCTTCACAGGTTGCAGTTCTGATTGACTTCACGGGGAGCTGTGGGCTCTCCACAGAGCTGAAAGTCAGACCCTGGTTGTATCAAGTTTGGGGCTCCCAATGTTAGTGGGCACTTATGAAAAGATATAAGCCTAAGTCACTTACCCAGGGTCACCCTGCATCAGTGGCAGAACGAGGACTAGTAGCCAGGAATCCCGTCTCCCACTTCTCTGCTCTGTCCCCTAAGCCCCGCTCTACAAAATGTAGAGAGCAGGTTGGTGTGTTTGAAATTCCAGTTCCTCGGTTTGGTGAGTTTGGCTTGACTGCAGTTCTGTTGATAAATGCTGTGGGCTTTGAAGCAGATGTAGGAAGCTGTAAGCACCAACTTGACAAGTGGCTCATGTTACATAGTGTCACCCTATAGAGGTGAACAAAAACTTGTGAACATGTTATGACTACAAGAAGAAAAAAGGTTAAAAACACTGGGAATGGAACAGGAGCAAAGTATTTTGAAATTGACTGAGATCATCTGAAATAGAGATGGCAAAAAGGCCTACAAACCTTCCTTCTGCCCTACGCCTTTCCCAAAACATTTTCCCTGTGACTAATGATGATCAATGTATGGTAACCAGCTAGAACAACACTGGAGGAAAGAGAAAATGAAGTCACAGGAGATACCAAAGCAGCTTAATGATGTGGAGGCATGAATGATGCATCTGAAACCGGTATAGGACAGATTGGGGGAGAAATGGTAAAGGTCAGTGATAGCCTTTATCTTGGCTAACTCTCAACTTGTGGAGCAGAGGCATTTCTTTAGGCTCACCCAGGTTTTGCTGGTAACTTCTTCTTACCGGAGTTTTATCGCTGGGTTATGAAAGTCCACTCAAAGCAGGAACTTCTGGCATTATAAGGTCTTGGCCCAGAAAGGAAAATGTTGTTAGGCTTTTTTAGAAAAAAAAAGAAGTAAATAAATAAAAATAAATCTTGCCATTTAACCACCAAGTTGTAAGAACGTGAAGCAAAACGGGTTTCTAAGGCCATGTACAGCTGGGCTGCTGCCGCGCGTGTGGTGAAGACACCCTATGTACTGACGAGAGAGAGCTTTCCCGTCAGCATAAAAAACCCACCTCCACAAGTGGCAGAAGCTCTCCCGCCAACATAGCATTGTGCACATGGGCACTCATGTTGGTGAAACGTATGTCGCTCAAGGGGTGGTTTAGTCGCACACCTGAGCGACGTAAGTTATGCCGACATAGGCTGTGGGATAGACAGAGCCTAAAAGTTCGCTTTTCCTTCCCACTTGTATAACTTTTCAATGGTTTTTATGAGTGTGTTTAAGCTGAAACCCTTGTGACCGATGAAGATTCACCAGCCAGTCTAGCTGAGTGGTTTCTTTTCTCAAAAGCAAAACGAAGAATGAAATACTCTGAATTCGTTAACTGATCAGACCATCCACTATCGCCAGTCCAATAAGGACTGTTAAGGACTACTTATGGGGCCAACGTTCTACTGATCCTTAATGGGTTGATCAACACGACTATAGGAGTCCTGAATGCAGATTTATTACATTTGCTTATTAAAACTGCTGACTTACTACATTTGGAAACCAAACCTGGTGGGGTCTTTTCTTTGGGTCTTGTGCAGATGTGACTGAGAGTCTTTGGTTAGTGTGATGAGCCATGGGACAATTTACCTGGGGGGGGTAGATTCTCCATCCCTTAAGTCTTTCAGTCAACATTGGATGTCCTTGGGGAAGTTGGGCAGGAGGTCAGCCAGATGTTATGAGCTTGATACCGGAATCGCTGGCTGGATCTCAGGCCTGTGCTATGCAGGAGGTCAGACTGGATGATCATAGAGATTTCTTCTGGCCTTAAAACTTAGGTCACGTACAAAATATAGGTTCCTTTCTTACACACACAATGAAAAATCATATCAAAACTGGACCTGGAGGGACAAATTTTCCACCTGGATTTCAGCAAATCTCCATTCTTTATTTATTTTTGCAGGCCCAGTTATTTGCATCCTCACTTTCAGCCAATCGACACTGGGCAAATAATTTTAACCAGTTCAGCTAAACCAATTCTAAAACCAGACCGAGACATAGCATGGGACTGGTTTGACTCTCTTCCCAGGGAACAGATGTCTCTGAGTGACACCGCTGGAAATCTGGCTTCCACCTGAATCCAGGATCCAACAGAGTTTGTTGAAATCATTTTGGGAGGGAAAAAATTACCCACGTGTTTTTGAACCTCCGGGAAAGTTTGGTTTGGATGGAGGGTCAGACTGGGTCGGGGGAGGGGTTGATCTCAGCCTGCTTGTCCAGCCAAAGGATTAAATCTTGCCATGCAAGCATAGTGGACCCTTCTTCTTGTTTCTGGGCAGTTTATTAGCATGCTAAGGGTACGTCCACACTGCAGCTAGGAGCCTGCTTCCCAGGTTGGGTAGACACACACACTGCTCTGGCTAGCGCACTACAAACAGCTGTGTGGCTGGGTGTAGTACAGGTGGCAGCTGGGTTGCTGGGTGTAGTACAGGCGGGAACTGAGGCTATCCGCCCGAGTACAGACCTGCCCTGGCCCCTGGGTACGTACTCAGGTAGCTAGCCCAAGCCACCGCTTGTGCCACCCCTAGCTACACTGCTATTTGTAGTGCACTAGCTCGAACGGAGCTAGCACGTGTCTGTCTGGCCACACTCCCAGCATAGACATCCCCTAAGATACTCCTCCAATGGGGACTCTTGTTGTTGACAAGGCCTCAGCACCTAAGATATCCCACAGCAATAGAATATCAGCTAGACGCTCCGGTACCAATTCTTCACCTGCACCCGCCATTTCCATTCGTCAGCTGCTTTAACTCCCCGAGGGAAATGCTCCAGGCCGTGAAAGTTGAGCTCCAAGAGGGAGACTTGGCTCCTGGCTTTGTGCAGCACAATTGGCAACCTGCCGCTGTCTCCTAAAGCTCTGTGTTGTTCAGATGGCTCATCAGCTTCGAAGCACTTAATTCACCAGGCTGCGCTGAGAGCCCCTGACACAGGAGTATTTAATCCAGAAGTGAAGAGGTGTTCAATTGAACTCTAGCGCCAGTGGGAAAGCTTCACAAGGATGAAATTGCTTAGTTACATGTTCCGTTGGCTTTAGCATCTGTCAGAGCGAGTTGACAAACAGGCTCTCCACCAATGCTCCAGCTACCTGCCTTTCCAAGGCCTGCCTTGACCACAACAGACGCCGGCGAGTGAAGCTGTCGAGTCCGCTCGCACGTCCGCCGCGGCCTCTCTCGGAGCTTCACTGCTTCCCGTGGCCCCAGCCAGAGGAGGTGGGTCTGATTTTAGGAGCGTTGTCATGAGCGAAAAACAAAGCGTCTGAAATTAGGTTGCAGGAGCTGCTTTTGTGACCCAAAGAACTACTGTGAGAGCGAGTCCGTTTGATTGCAAGGAGAGAAGTAATTTTAAACCAGATTTGGTTCAGATGTGATTCGAAGATACTTATAGGGTCCCTCATTACTGTAGTATCAGAACACCTCGTGATCTTCAGTGTGTTTAGCCTCAACATCCCTGGGAGGTAGGGAATTGCTGTTATCCCCATTCTACATAGTGGCTCCGTGCCTCAGTTTCCCTGAGTGACTTGCCTCAGGTGAAGCATATAGCAGACCAGGGACTTGAACCCAGTTTGCACTGGTGCCTAACCACTGGACCATTCTTCCTCTCTGAGCATGGCTTTGTTTTCCAGAAGTCACAACTAATTTCTGGTCAGGTAACAGATTGGGGGGAGGGATAGCTCAGTGGTTTGAGCATTGGCCTGCTAAACCCAGGGTTGTGAGTTTAATCCTTGAGGGGGCCACTTAGGGATCTGGGGCAAAATCAGTACTTGGTCCTGCTGGTAGAGGCAGGGGGCTGGATTCAAGGACCGTTCTAGGAAATAGGATATCTCCATTAATTTATTTTGCTACATCTTATCTGTGTGAATATGCGGCTTTTTCCCCCCACCCCCTGTGCTGCTATAGCTAATTAAGCGAGCCATGAAAAATGTCCCGATAGTTTTGTGATACTGAAATGAATCCTGCGAAAGCAGCTGTCAGAAGCCCAGGGGCATAGGCCAACTGGGCCTTCTTTTCACAGATGCTCTGCATCCCTAATGCCCATTGATTTCCCTGGGAGCTGCAGGTGTTCGTCAGCTCAGGCCCCGAGCCTTTTGCCTCACTAATTCCATGACCCTGAGTTTGCTGTGGGAGCTGAGGAAAGAAGCCAGAGAAGGGTTGTCAGTGGGATCCTTATAGAGCACCTCAGACTGTTCCAAACTCTGGGATACATCCCTCTCCTGAATGCCCTTGGAAAGGAAGAAGTGCATACGAGTAAATCTTAGCCTGTCCTCCACAGTACTGTGTCTAAGGGAGAGGTTGCACCCCTCAGATGGTAAAACCCAGGGGTGGGGGCATATAGGAAGAAATGTCCAAGAGTCCGGCCCAAATCATTCCATCTGCAGAACCAGCCATCGCTCCACCAACATGCCTGGTGCATCCCTGCGCTCTAGGTCAGACAGCTCCGTGGTGCCGCTGGGCTGAGGAACTTTGATGTGGGATGGGATGGGGTCTCCTGTTCACAGGGGGGGGAACCTTTAAAAACTGGCTTTGCTGTCTTAAACGGCAGCTCGCAGAAGCCTGCCCTCAGCTTGAACGGCCTCACATCAGACACGAGCCCGGATGGTTTTGAAAGGCAAAGCCAAGCGCGCATTGTGTTCTCTTTCATGACCCGCGTGAGGGGAGGACTCCATGCATAATTCAGCTGCAGCAGCGCAGCACCTGCATGGGGTTACAGGAGGATGCGAGAACAGGGGCGATGCTGCTTCTGGGTGAATGGGCTCCAGCGGAGGGGAAATAACAGAGTCGCTGGCTGCAGATGTCTTGGCAGACACAGTAAGCTTGACTTTGAAAACCCCCCCGACGTTGCGTGTGCCAGCGCTGGCACTCGGATTCAGCGTCTTTCTTTCATCCTGCTTTTCATCCGGCTCCTAAAGCCATCCTGTTCCTCCAGAGTGGGAGACGTCGGCCATCTTGCAAAATGTTGCCTTCCCCTCAGCTTGTTCCTCTTCAGATCAAGGCATTGGACTCGAAAACAGCTCCGGGGGGGTCTCACTCAGTCTCACTGGTGCCTTAGGAATTGAGAGTGTGGAGGAGCTCAGTAATGTACGTCATGAACTCCCTTTTGTTCGGGGTACAGGCATGCTGCTACGGACGCAGGCCTGTGCACACGGACTTCACCTTTCTCAATCTGGCAGGGCCCAAGTGCGGGGGTGCTGGCACTAGGGGTGCTGGGGGTGGGGCGGCACCCCCTGTCTTGAAGTGGTTTCCATCATCTGCAGGGTTAACAGCTTGGGTCAATGGCTCTCAGCACCTCACACACACACACACACTATACAAATTGTTCCAACACCACTGCCCAAGTGTGAGCCACAGCAGCAATCCTGCCAAACCCAAGCATTCAAAATTCACCAGTCAGGCAGTGAAGAATCATGATATTGGCCTAAAAATAACGAGATTTTGGCCTGGTCTACACTGAACAATTAGACTGACCTAGCGCCGTTGCTCAGGGCTGGGTAAAATGTCATGCCCTGGGTGCCAGAGTTAAGTCAGCCTGACCCCAGTGTAAACACAACTAGGTCAATGGACAAATGCTTTTGTCAACCTAGTTTCCATCTCTCTGGGAGGTGGATTAAAGCAGTGGTTCTCAACCAGGGGTATGCGTACCCTTGGGGGTACAAACAGGTCTTCCCGGGGGTATATCCACTCATCTAGATATTTGCCTAGTTTTACAACAGGCTACAGAAAAAGCACTAGTGAAGTCAGTACAAACTACAATTTCATACAGACAATGACATGTTTATACTGCTCTATAGACTATACACTGAAATGTAAGTACAATATTTATATCCCCATTGATTGATATGGTAAAAATGAGAAAGTCAGCAATTCTTCAGTAACGGCGTGCTGTGACACATTTGTATTTTTATATCTGATTTTGTAAGCAAGTAGTTTTTAAGTGAGGTGTAACTTGGGGGGTACACAAGACAAATCGGACTCCTGAAAGGGGTACAGTAATCTGGAAAGGTTGAGAACCACTGGATTAAGGACCCCTTCCGTCAATGCAGGAAGTGTATACACTATGGTGCAACAGTGGCACAGCTGTCCTGCTGCCGCTGTCGTGTGGACATACCCTTTAAAACACAGTCCATTTGGGGTTCGTTTCAATTCAGTTCTGGTTTTTGAGCCCTTAGACTTTGCATTTTCAAGCTTTTCTCTGCAATCACGAGAGCTAGAGACGTATTTCTTCTTTTCAAGGCAAGCTGAGATTCTCAGGTACCTGACTCCAGGAGCTGGGGCTTAAAGAAAATGACAAATATTGTGAGACTAGCAATAAAATCGCAAGAGTTGGCAACACAAGGTCAAGAATTCCAGGTCAGCAGCGGGCACTGTCTGCCCATGGAAACCCTTGGACATGATCTGGCAGGCTCTCAGAGGGTAGCTGGCCCTCTGAAGGGGCCAGGGCCTCAGCCTAACTCTGACTGGCTCCACAAGGGGAGATGAGGCAACTCAGGTTGGCCTGAAACTAATTAACCCACTAAGTAAGTGGGAGGCAGTTAATTAGGCAGGGAAGCTTCTGGCCATGATAAAAGGAAGCTGGTCAGGCCAGAGAATTGATGCTCCTGGGGAGAGGAACAGTCCCCAACACAGAAGAGCTCCCACAGGAAGGACTTCTGGGGGGGAACCTGGTGAAGAGGGCTCACCAGGAAAGGAAACCAAGGAAGAACACTCCCAGGTGGGGGAGGTTCTGAAGAGAGGAGGTACAAATGCCTCAGCAGAACTCGGGCCCCATAGAAGGACTTCACCAGGGAGCAGCAGAAGCCCCAGATCAGAGGAATTATATGCTGTCCCAAGGAAGGGTCATCGTGATTTGACCTCTGTGGGCACCTTGATCCAAGAGGAGAAACCTTTCCCCAGCTGATGACAAGAGACCCTGGATCCAAAAGAGGATTCCGGGTCAAGAGAGCCTCACGGGTTTGGGACCTGGACATAAAGCTGACTCATCCTCCTCCCCACTCCAGTTAGAGATGCTGAGTTGGAGGCCTGTTTGTATAATGTTCCACATTTGGGTTAAACAAACTAGACCCCCAAAAGGGCACCGTTCAATATACATACGCCTCACTGGACTTATTGAAAACCCCTGGGGAAACTGAGGCAGAAATGTAATTGTGATCCCATGCTGAGCCGCCCAGCGGGCCCCCACCCTGCAGGCCTTTGTCCCCTCAGAGGCTGCTGTACTTGGAAAATAATGGCAGGTAATTGCAACAATATCAACTCCCAATATAGCCTCTTTAACCCCAAAGAATGAAAAACATCACTGTTGTTTTATTTATCAAGTCCTATTTGCATATCTATCCAAGGATCTCCCATCATTTTACAAACAATTAACTAAGCCTCTCAGTGCAACACATCCCTCCAAACATCAATACTTGAGGCAGGTAGGTTAATAATAATATTTTATAGATGGGGAAACTGAGGCACAAGTGGGGCTGGAAGTGCCTTGCCCCAAGTCCTGCAGGGAATCAGTGGCAGAGCCAAGAGCAAGTCTCTGGGGGCTTGGCTCCAAGTTAGATAGCTTGGTAAGAATGTACATAGAGTATGGGAATGAAGAGCATTAATATGGCAGTATCTGAATTACACAGACATGCCTCTTTATGGTGAGAAGAAAATCCTTCCTTTTTCTCCATATATATTGGAGGTATTTGTAACTGATGCATCGGCAATGCCTTTTAATCGTGCACAGTCTGATAGGCTCTTGAGAGATCCGGGTCAGCTGAATTTGTACAGCACTAATACTACATCTCTTAACTTCAAGTCATGAGCCTGCACCGTGTCTCCTCCCGAAGTGTGAACGAGCCTTTCCTTTAAGGTTCTTCTCTGCAAACCCCATAGCTAATTATCTAATGTTGCTATTGTCTCTCTGGTGCCGCCTACCATGCCAGCTGATGAGCTCGGGCACACCTACAGAGCTGTCCCATCCCACTGAGACATCGCCCCAGAAGAACCAAGGTTCCAGCATGTTGACATTTATCCCTCAGGGGGAGGGATAGCTCAGTGGTTTGAGCATTGGCCTGCTAAACCCAGGGTTGTGAGCCCAATCCTTGAGGGGGCTGTTTAGGGATCTGGGGCAAAAATCTGTCTAGGGATTGGACCTGCTTTGAGTAGGAGGTTAGACTAGATGACCTCTTGAGGTCCCTTCCAACCCTGATATTCTATGAAAATAATGCCCAGGCCCAGCACTAGTGAATTGGCTATTAGGGGTGCAGCTAGAGAGCCCCCTAGCCTGTAGTCCCAGCCCTTTTTGTTGTTTTCTCTCAACGCAGGAAAAGCTTCTCGTACGCTCCCAGGGCAAGGATGCTATCCCGTCACAGTCTGAACCTTGGTGGATCCAGTCATCTCACAACAGAGGCTGTGGGAAATGACCTTGCCGGCACTGTTTCTTGCCTGCTGTTTTCTCAGGAGGGTTGAAGCATCTTGAAGGAGACAGATGCAAGTATGGGAAAAAAATATGCCTAGTTTTGCCTTTGACCTCTGCATCCTCTGAGAGCTGAAATCAGGATGCAGAACTGTCACCGCCGAGGAATCTGCTGTTGCGCAGGGCTGTTTTTAAAGCCGCTGTCGCTAATTGATTCACCTTTCTATGTGATTTGGCTTTTATTTCATATACAAAGCAGTTCCAGTCACGATGCCACTGGGAACCCATTTTTGTTGGGCGGGAGGTAACCTGCTGAATATCCACCACTGGCTACTTTAGGGTCCTCTAGGCAGAAAATACCTCCAATTGCAACTCGGAGGAGAAACGGGTGTGGCTGCAGCTACTAGTTGGTTTAACTACATGGTCTACTTGTACCCCACCGATCTGTGCTCAAACACCCTGTTGCTATTGTTGCTTCAACGTCCCGCCCCTGGTACCTGCTTGTTTTGTCTTCGCATCGGCCATGTCTTGACTTTTTGCCACTGACCTGCTTGGGGAATTGACACTATCTGTACAGAACCTAGCATGATGGGGACCAGCCTGGCCGATGCCGCTAGGTGCTACCGTCGTATAAACACTGAATAACTAACCTTTCCCCACAACGTGAACACAACCAAATCGGACACCTTTATTTATTTATTTTTTTCGACTTCCCCGAAAGTTTGACTAGTGCCTGGCTTGGTTGTTCACTGTGATTTCTCAAGCCACCCTGAACTGCTTTGCACTGGAAATGGAAATACCCCAAGACAAGTTCTTGTGACTCACTAAAGCCAGGAAGTCCTAATGCTCTAATATTAGCACTTGGCTGAATGATTTCTCCAGCCCCAATTCTTGCTCAAGCAGTTCAGGTAACTCCATAAAAGTTCCAGATAACCAGCCAAGCTTTCGGTCAGTTATCTGATCCAGTCCAAACCTTCTGAGTCTGTCTCTCTCACATGTGTAGCTGGAGATGAAACTTTATGGTCATGTTTAGAATTTAGGTCACCATCTGACCTACTATTGATACTCCCCTTCTGTGAATGAAACAATACCCAGCATTCCAGAACCAAGGTCCCAGCTTTGGACAAAAATGATTGTCTGATTAGGGTGACCAGATAGTAAGTATGAAAAATCAGGACAGGAGGTGGAGGGTAATAGATGCCCATATAAGACAAAGCCCCGAATATCGGGACTGTCCCCATAAAATCAGGACGTCTGCTCACCCTATGTCTGATAGTCTGAGAAAAGGTGGCAAACCCCATGATTTGGAGTGTCCAGGGCAATCAAAGGTATTTCTCGCCGAGCTATCATTATTTAATATTCTATAGCACCCCAAATGCATGCAAGGAGCTTCACCGCAGACCTAGTTTCAGGGACATGGGCAGTGACACCTAGTGGTTGGAGCAGGAGTCGGTAGCCAGGAATTGGAGTCTAGGGTCAGAGTCAAGTTCCCGGGAGGGTTCTACCCAAAGAACCCTAATCACATCAGGGGGGGGAAGGATAGCTCAGTGGTTTGAGCATTGGCCTGCTAAACCCAGTGTTATAAGTTCAATTCTTGAGGGGGCCACTTAGGGATCTGGGGCAAAATCAGTACTTGGTCCTGCTAGTGAAGGCAGGGGGCTGGACTCAATGACCTTTCAAGGTCCCTTCCAGTTCTAGGAGCTAGGATATCTCCATTAATTTAATTTCAGATGCAAGCCACAGGCAGAGTTGGGAACAAGCAGCTGTGGGTAAATGCTTTGAGCAGCTACTGAACAACTGCTGCTGCTGTACTTCAGATACAGTCTGCTGACTTTTCCTACCAATCAGGCAGCCAACTACAGACCAGCTGCATGTGTGCATTAGGTTGCCCAGAGACTGGCTCTGCCTTCAGGCCCTGATTCCTGACACCTAGAAAGGCACGGTCCCTGACCCAAAGAGCTTTCAATCTGAATGTTACTAGTGATGGAACGGGGGGGGATGGGGTAGGAAGGTCAAAGGACACAGCAATGAGATCACATGCTTATGTGTATGTTTTGGTGGGTCTCTTGGGCTGCTTCTATTGGTTTGTTGCATTTATATAAACCCGGAGGGAATCTAAAGACATCGAATGGTGAAAATGATTGCTACCTGCTACCTGGCCCTGTTTCACTCACAATAAAGATGCACCAAAGCATTTTAAAGACCTTCATTTCCAGCTGCTTCTCTGGCCTTTTGATTGGGGGGATAGGGGTTAGCACAGTTTTATCCCAAAGCTGGAACTTCCGGAGTGTCTTCTTAGTGTTACTGGCATACATCCATGTGCTTCACCCTCACAACATACTCCTGCATGCCGCCGGTGTCCTTTACACACCCGGAGAGAACAGATCTGCACAGAAATGGCTAAATCCCCTTGAAGGGAAAGCCTCATTTCCCAAATTAAAGTGTAATCGTTTCGTTGTGCTCTCAATGAGAGACCCACGGCTGTAGCTAACTCCTGGGCATGAAGGCTGCAGCAGCTCGGCTATTTGCACGGCTCCCCGGAGTGCTGTCACCTAGCCCTGTACCGGGAACCACTCAATTAAGGCGAAACAGGAAGGATGTAGTATTGATTTTAGCGCAACCCTCATCAGTAAGTCACCACGACTGCAATTGCAGTGCTCCTGGAAGACCTTTTACTCGGCTGCCCTTGATGCTGTCTGCTGCTCAGAAAGCGCGTGAGTGCCCTGGGTCAGGTACCGTAAGTTCAGAAAGGATATTTTAAAAGCACTCCGAAAATATGAGGCTTGAGAATTGGCTTTGGTGTTTTTAGGACTGAGCAATTCCAACCGAGCTCTGCAAATAGTGGTCAAGAATTAATCTCGGTAGCAAAGGACAAGTTGCCATTTACAGAAGGGATTTTGAAACCACAGTGCCGTCGAGGGCACCGTCTGTTACATTTCAGAGCTTCGTTGTCATATCTTAAAGGCTCAGGAGTGGCAGGCCTAAAAACAGCATCTCGCCACATGGCTCTGGTTTGTTTTCCCCCCGAGCCATCCTACAATTCTGCCCCCCTGCTTGGATCAGAACAGGGTTGAAAACTTGCTCCTACATCACTCAGACTGGAACACTTTTAAAATACCAGGCTATGCCAAATCAACTGAAGCCACAAGAGCGTTTGTAAAAACAACTGGTCTACAGAAAAAAAAAAAGCACACTGTATGTATAATACATTTTGCAGTGTAGATTACTGTGCACCGTGGCATAACTCACTGGTAACATTTCACAGCACAGTGGCCTGCAAAATAGGAAAGCCGGAGCTGGGCAAAAGCTGCAGTAAAATGTCTGTAAATAGCTGTTCAAACTGTTAATCGTTTTTATTTCACTCGTGTTTGTGCCCTTTTGCATTCACCTGCCACGAACGGCCCCACAAAGCAGTTCACTGGCTGGAGCTTATGTCAAAACAGCACGTTTTCAGTGAATATTCAGAATGATAAGAATCTCAGCTTGAAACCGAAGGTGCACTCATTGTATCAGGATCGTTTTGATTTATGAATAAATTGGAGAAGATCGTGAGCGAGTTGCAGCCATAAAAGGAGGTGACATTAATCAAATCCATTACTTCTTCCTTTCACGCTTTTGATGCTGTGACAATTCTACACCTGGACCACACTTTCTAATGCCTTGATGATTTTACTTCCCCATGATCCTCCCTTCTGAGTCACAAACAAATTGAAAAATCTTTTGGCAAGAAGTACAACTGAAAATTCAGCACCACCATTTATAGCCCAAGCTCATTAAGAGAGTAATTTAATTGAACACTTAATCACTGGAAGCCTAGGAGGAAGACAGTAGACTTCTCCCATGTAAGGGAAGTTTTCAGCCTATGCAACTTTCAGGCATCCTGTCAGCGCAGCGGGAACATACATCATGCGGCAGATGGAGCGTTAACTCTTGAGATAACAGTTTGTCAATGTCCAGCCAAGGTCTTTCCCAGGGACAGTCATGTTCCCTTTCCCTTCCAGTGACTGTGACTTCCTCCTGCATGCTCACCGCGTATTGATTTCGCAGAGCACTCGCAAAGTGCAGCAAAACAGACTGTCATTCCCACAGCAAGACAGCCCACCTGAGCCCCAAACTCCATCAAGTAGCTTTGCAGGATTCCCATGATCTGCCAGTCCACAGGGCTTTTCTCGGAGGTCTTTCTCATGATCACACCCCAGTCACACGGGTTGGACACCTTTTGAATGCTGTTTGGCATCAACTGTAAAAAATATGTTAATTGGAATCATCCTCATCATGGCAAATCCCAAAGGACCGTGGCCTCCTTGCAGCTCAAGCGCCACTAGGTGAATCTCTAATATTAATTGGAAGCAATAGCCTAATTGGCTTTTGTTTCCTTGTTGTGGCCTAAGACCTAGTCTAACCACACAAAGTTGCATTAGTTTGACGAAGGATGTGATGTTAATCTAGTGTCTCTTTGTATGGCAACCTCTGTTTAAATAATCTGTGTGTCCACACACCCAGTTGCACTGTTTTAACTCAGTTTAACGTGACACCTTTAGTTAAACCAGTGCTTATTCTGTGCGTAGGCCAGGCCTAACTATTATGATTCGTGACTTCGGTTTGCGTCTCTCTCTTTCCGTTTCTTTAGAAGAAAGCTGATCTCCTTTGTTGTGTGTGCAGATGTCAAATGTCCCCCTGCATTTTGGTTGCATGAACAAATAGCACAGGCAGTTGAAGTGCAGAGCTCAGGCTGAGCGCTTGTGCCTCTAGCAACATGCGGGCAGGGTGCAGATGGGTAGCTGGAGGTACACGTATCCAGATTTGCACTCGTAGCTTATTTGTCCAGGTCCAAAATGGGGGGGGCAAGTTTTTCAGGTACCCAAGGCCTTCTGACATACCCTAGGGTAGTGATAATTTTCATTCTGAGCCTGCCATTGTCCTTGCTAGTAGAGAAACTGTCTCTCTCTCTCCAGAAGTGAGTCTCTGAGCTCTTAGACCATAACTACTGCAAAGAAAACCTTATTTGGAATTTCAGAGGAAGCGCCGTCTAATGGTTTGAGCACAGCTAGGAATTCCTGTGTTCTAATCCCAGGTCAGTCACTGACTTGCTGTGTGAGCAAATCACTTCACTTCTCTGTGTGGCAGGTTCCCTGCTGGTAAAATGGGGATAACACTGAGCTATCGCAGGGGTTGTTGTAAGGTTTAAGTTAATTAAGATCCCAAATGCAAAGCTCTGAGTAACTGCAGAACATTATTATTTAATTATTTGATTAATTTCAGCTTTATGGGGTTTTTACACTCCATTCCTATCGATGCATCACCCGAAGGTGCGTTTTAATAAATGCAGTGAATGCAGGAGGGTCATAATCCCTTCGTCCTATGCTCGACTAGAGCCTTCTTAGAAGCCTTGAGAAATGAAGAATAAACAATACTTAGAAAACCCATTTTGTAGGGGAAGGAGGTGGGAGAAGACCTCATGACAATTACTGGTTGAGGCTGCTCTACAGCTGTTCCATGCTTCAAGGTTAAACCTTTGACTGTATCGATTTTAATTCTCTTTGCTAGGGTGGAAAATATCCCCCACAGAAATCTGAATCCATCCCCAATGCAATTAGATGCAGCCTTTAATCTGTCATTATTACAAGATGGTACCGGCTGCATGAATACTAATAAACGTGTTTGATATTTGTACAAGCTTTTTTAGGATGAATAATTAAATTGACTTTATCCATTAAACCTTGCCTATTAAGCTTTTAATGCAGGGATGTATTTTAATGACTCAGGGCCATCTCTCTTCCTTTATGGGGGGGTCTTAATTAGGATTTTTAATGCATCCTGTTACAAGCCTTTTGCCAAAGTATCATTCATCGGTAGCATGGTCTGAATGGCTGGAATCTACATCTTTGAGTGTTTAGAGTATGTCTGCTGTTTTCTCTCTGATCCCCCAAGGATAATGTGCAGTAGCAGCAGTGATCAGGGTCTTGAGTGAGAGTTCTTTTCTCAGGTGACTGGGACCCTTGGCCCATAGATAATAATAGCTGTATAAGAGATCCCAGATTCCATAACAGATACACCTGCAGACACTAACTAGTGGCGGGTGACTGTTCATGGAGTCAAGGAGGGAAAGCACCCAAACACATTGGGTTTTACAAACCCCTCTAGCCCTCCTTTCGTTTTGGGTTTCGGGAAACTCACGAACTCCCTGCTCCACTAAAATAACAAGGTTGGGTTTTGTCTCCTTCAATGGCAATTTTGAATTTAAAATAGATACATAGGCTTTTAAGGCCAGAAGGGCCCGTTCTGCTCATCGAGTCTGACCTCCTGCACAACTCAGGCCAGAGCCTTTCAAGCTGTGTTCCTAAGTAACCGGAAGCCTGCAGTAAGCAAACAGTACAGACTCTCACTGCAAAGTTATTCTGGCCCTGCTCCTGGCATGCCCGGGAGAATAAAATAGACACAAAAAACAAACCATGTGGCAGCTCAGAACGTGCCGTGTGACAGAGCCAAATAGAACTCGGACCTTGTTCTCTGTCTAGAAAGTCTGGGGCCAGATTCCCATGTCCCTGCAGAACGGAAAAGGAGCCAAGAAGCCAGCTTAACAGGCAGGCCCATGCATATGTCTCTATGCCTTGTCTCTTTGCAACCCCTGTTGGAGTGGCTGTGGCCAGGGAAAGGGGTGTGGCCAGAGCATGCTCCAGCTAATCTCGGCTGTTGGAATGGCCTCCTGGGTGCAAATTAGAGTAACCTTCGGGCTATCCTACTTTATAGACTCATAGACTCATAGACTTTAAGGTCAAAAGGGACCATTATGATCATCTAGTCTGACCTCCTGCACAACGCAGGCCACAGAATCTCACCCACCCACTCCTGTAACAAACCCCTAACCTATGCCTAAGTTACTGAAGTCCTCAAATCGTGGTTTAAAGACCTCAAGGCGCAGCGAATCCTCCAGCAAGTGACCCGTGCCCCACGCTGCAAAGGAAGGCGAAAAACCTCCGTGATGGAGGCTAGTCCAACAAATTACAAAGGTGCGGTAAAAAGCCATCTCTCTCCCCCTGTGAATTCTGTACCTCGCTCAGCAAGTGAGACCCAAGGATCAGGGCCAGGGGGGTGCTACTCTGACAGAATGAATTGTCCCATGGCGAGATTTAACCCTTTGTGTGACCATAGCTATGCAGGGCTCATCCACCCTGGCAGTGCCCCTAGCCTGCCCTGGGAAGGGTGAGATGGGAGTTCGGTTTCCCCAGCCCATTCAGTAGGCTACTAACAAGTGGGACAGTTGTCATGGTGGGTTTTGCGATGCGTGGCTCTGCATCTCATTTCCTGCCCATCAGAACCACGTAGGGTGGGTTCCTCCACCCCTATTCAAATAGGTGGCCTTGGCCAGAAGCTGGTGGTTGCTGAGCAGGGTTGGCTGAAGGTTGGCCGGATTTCTGGTGCACCTCTTCTAGCCTGAGTCCGTACATGCCTGTGAGCACTTCAGATGCTTTTCCATGCAGGGAGGTGAGCCATGAAGAATGCTGGGTGGAGCCCTGGTCAGAGCACTAGCCTCTGACTTGGGAGACTTCGCTTCAATTCCCTACTCTGCCCCAGACTTCCTGCGTGACCTCAGCGAGTCAGTTGGCCTCTCTGTGCCTCAGTTTCCCCTCTGGGGAGAATAACACTGCCGTGCCTCACGGGGTGTTGTGAGGTTAAAGAGTGGGGTGCACTTTGAAAAGTGCTTTGTAGGAGGCAGGTATTATTCCCAATGAGCCTGGTGTCACCATGAGAATCTGCACAGAAGCAGCCAGACTAGTAAACTCCCACCAGCAGCAGTGTCAGCCTTATCCTGGAGGCTCATGGGATCACTTCCCTGCTGCATCCAGGTGTTATGACACGGTATCTTGAGCCAGGAAGCTATCCCGTCCAGAGAGCGGGCGGGTGCTAGCTGGCTTCCTCAGCTGGCTGGTACCATTCCCATCTCCCAGGCTAAGCAGAGCATGAAGGGCAGCAGAGTTTTGCTTTTTTGCCATTATCTTGTCAATCAACCCAGATTCTCATTATGAAAACACCTCTCTGCCAGGTGCTGCCTGTAATGGAACACGCGCTGCGCTTCTAGGCTGCCCCACCATGTGTCCAGCAGAACGGGACCTACTCTGTACAGCAGATCGGTGAAATAAGGTAACGGAGCATTGCACAGGATCTGAGGACCATGCACGATCTCTCCCTTGTCCCTCCTTTCTTAAGGAGAGTGGCTCATTTTAGACTCAGATGCCCTCCCAGACTTGGTGTTACCTTATTTGTCGCCAAATGCAGTAGTAATAGCAGAGTAAGCTGTACGGTCTGCATTTACTATACAACACTCTAGTATTCATTGAAAAAACAAGGTGTGTATGTTGGTTTGTCTTGTAATCATTACCTGTAGTCATGGCAAAAATGCTTCATGATGACACTGAGAAAATGTTAGTGAGTCTAATATTATTTCTTTCATATCTCAATATCATTAATTATATGAAATACATTTAATAGCAATTTAAAATTCCCTGAGCTGCTTATTTTCCTCATGTCCCTCCTGTTTTGTATTTGTCCCACTTCTAGGCATTAGTGGACTAAAGCCTGTGACAATGAATTCTAACACTATTTAAAATATTACGTATATACAGCACCTTTCATCCCATCAGATTCCCCAGCGCTACAAATCCTGGCCATTGAAATGCAGCCAGCTCTGGGGAGGAACGCTGCAGTGGTGGAATGGTGTACAGCAACACTGCACAGTATCTTAAGGGCCCCCGTCCATAAAAACACTTCAACATGTACTTAACTCCTCTTAAATCAATGAGACATAAGCTCTTGTTTAGAGTTAAGCACATGTCTAAGTGCTGTGCTGAATAGGGTGACCAGATGTCCTGATAAAATCGGGACTGTCCCGATATTTAACCCTTTGTCCCGCGTCCCGCTCAATGTACGATCGGGATGCCATTTGTCCCGATATTTGGGTAAGGAGGTGAGCGGGAGGGAGGCGCTGCTGACCCCATGGGTGCACAGGGGGAAATTGCTGGAAGAGGCAGGGTGTGGGCGAGCACCCACCCGGCAGAGGGGAAGTCAGTGCCGTAGGGGTGAGTAGCGGGCAGGCGAGGAGGCGAGCGGTGGATGGGGGACTGAGGAGGGACGCAGCAAGCCAGGAGCAGGCCGGGGGATGAGGAAGGGCGCGGTGGGGGGGCAGAGCGGGAAGGGGGTGGGACCTGGGGCAGAGAGGGGGCAGAGCCTAGGAGGAGCGGGGGTGGACTGTGGGCGGGGCTGATGGCACCCCAATGTGTCCCGATATTTTAGTGTGGTGATCTGGTCACCCTAGTGCTGAAGCAGGGCCTAGAACAGGTAGTAAGGAAGCCTGTATCCACCTGAAACCGTAGGGGCATTTGGTGGGCAATATTATAGGGCAGGCACTGTCTTTTTGTTCTGACTTTGTACATGCCTAGCACAATGGGTCCATGACTGGAGCGCCTAAGTGTTCTGGTAATACAAATAATAAATAATAATAATATATTCTACCTGACACCCACCTTGAAAGCTCCATTCGTTCTTGAACTGAGATTTCAGCCCCCCGGTGCTTAAGATGTAAAGCTGCAACAGACCTAAGGCATGATCTAAATTAAAACCAACTGAATGGTAATGAGAAACAGGGAGCGTTGTCAAGTGCTCGGTCCTAATTGGTTCCTGAACCCAGCTGGGTTAGGAACACACCTTATATAAACGTTTCTTCTTCGTAAGGAAAAGCTCCCAAATCACAAAGGCACGGGCTTGAATTGGACTGAATGGAAGCTCATCTCTGCCTACCCCACTGCTCCTGAGCGCTGGCCTGGCGAAACTCATCACTTATATTTCCTAGCTTCAGTCACTTTGCCTTGTGTTATAGGCTCACCTGCAGCACACACAAAACTGTACAGCACCTGCTACCAGGATGGGAGTTTTGGTGGAACCGCAGGCTTCCATGGAGATGTGACCGAGTCCAACTGATGGTGGGAACTCCTGTGAGAAAGGTCTCACCCCCAATGCAAGACTCTTCTCCATCTGGACCTAGTGAGAGGTAAGTGGTAGTGTTTTGGGGAGATCAAGCCATGGGAAAGGACGCTCTTCCCCCAACATTCAGGTAGGAATCTCTCTCCTGGAGACTCAGTTGATACATAGCACCTCACCTCTGGTTCCAACCATGTGGGAGATAACAGCTGTGCAAGCTGAAGGAGCTAAGCTGAGTTGTCGTCTTAGGTATCTGTTGTAAATATTTCTAAGATGCCCATCACCTGGGTGTCTAAGCACTGACTTCCATGGTATGATGGAATGGGGTGGGATGGAGGTTCCATCCGAGGCCATGTTTGTTGTTACAATACATGCAGTGTTGCTCTGGTTATTGGTAACCACATACAGGTACCACAGCTATCAGCCATCCGCAGAAGTGTGGTATCTGTGAGCTTTAGTTCAAAACCCACCTTCTCTGCTGGCCCAGGGAGCTGAGGGAACAGAGGACCACTTTCCAATGCACTCATAGAATCATAGAATATCAGGGTTGGAAGGGACCTTAGGAGGTCATCTAGTCCCACCCCCTGCTCAAAGCAGGACCAATCCTAACTAAATCATCCCAGCCAGGGCTTCGTCAAGCCTGACCTTAAAAACCTCATAAGCCAGTGAGGAGCATCTGGGCAGTGCAAATCAAGACGGGGCACATTTCAGCCTGGGAATTTCAGCCTCCAGGAGCTGAGAGACATTTATCCATCGGGGAAACTCTAAGTGATACAGCATGCCCCAGCCACCCCTCATCGGCAGCTGCTCCTTGTTGCATTGGCTTTATAGGCGTGGCCCATTTCCCATGCCCTCTGGGAGCGACCGGATGGTGCCCACAGCTCTGCGTCCAACGCGCTACAGGACTTTGTGTCTGATTGGCACATGTCTATCACTGCTGCCCCGCCCTCCTGTGACACGGTGGGTGGAGGGCGATCCTATTTCTCTCAGTAACGTTGCTCAGCCCATAATCTGATATGTATCATCCTTGTTACCGATCCACTTACAGAAGTCGACTGCCCAGCTGGGATCCAGTATCTCAGCTACCCCTCGCCCTGCCCAGCATCCCTGGCTTCCGAGAGGTGGTGTGTAATTTATTCTGACTGGCTCCGATGGAGACACTAATTAATTTTTCCTCATTTAAAAAAAATTAAACAAACGGTCGCAAATTCTAATACAAATTAATTCTTCATGGAGCACCAGGCATGTCACAAATCACTGGCAATAACTCTTCCTGGAAGCCTGAGTGCTCTGACTGGGTTAATATATTCCAACAAGCTGCGTAGCGGCACTGCAGTTCTGTCGCTCTGCTGATTTGCTAGCCAGCGTTCCACTCTTAACCCAGAGTCACGTCACCTTTAAAACATTCATTGTCTGCACTTGTGGTGTTAAAGAGCATTCTGTGTCCTTCAACATACAAACCCTGGGAACTCGTGTAAGACGCACAAATTTTCCCGGGAAAGTACCATGGAATTTAACTGAAACCACATGTGCATCCCAGGTGAGGCATATAAAATTCATCCATGCTATTGGAATGTGAATGCCAGGCAATCCCAATAGCCTCTTCTGTTAACCCACCCTGCCAGCAGGTATTAGAATCCTGCATAAACTGTGGTGTGTTTAAAAACTGTCTTAAAATTACAAGCTACCACTTTAAGTTCTAAGGGGTTTCCTGGTTCTGCTTGCAGGGTAGGGGGATCTTTAAGGAAGGGAGTAATCTGGGTTGGGCAGTGTGACAAAAGCCAGCCTGGAGCAAGGTGGGTTGAGTTGTGCCTCTCTGCCTTAGGGAGCAGCCTGCTTTGTCTCTTTCTGTTCTGGGTTCTTGTGTGTTAGAATTCTGGGGTCTATGAAATAAAAGAGTGTTATGTGGCAACCTTCCTGCGAGTGCATGTAATGTCTTTTTTATCTAACTTTTCTGTGTTCATGCCGTGAATATAACAGCAACCTGCTGACTCACTGCACCAGGCATGACTCATTAACTCTGTCTGGAATATACGCAAGGTGGGAGTAGTTCTCCAGGCAGAAGAAACTAGCAAACTAGGACATAGGTGCTGGAGGGAAACCCTAGCTGGGGGATAGCCAGGAAGCTGAGGCTGAAGTTTATGTTTTGTCCTTGTTTGTGTGTTACCATGCCCGACACAAGGAAGGGGATGAATTTTGAAGTTCTCTCAGACTGACGATGGGGTGGAGTCTCATCACGTTCACACACTTCAGTAAGTGACCCGATTGTAGAGATGCGGAACATTCTCATTGCTCAGGGATGCCAAGGGCCATTGGAGGTGCTCAGCACGTCGGAAACCAGGCCACGTAAGCGCCCGATTTTCCCCAACCAACTTGAACTTGTTGGCCTAACTGCCCATGGAAGCGCGCCAGGCCTTCTGCCCTGCCATGCAGTCTTCCCGCTTGATTTCTGATGAAGGCTCCGGTACGTGGTGAAGGCAGGACCGTAAGGAAAATAGCCACAGTGGCTGATTTTCAAGGAACTCCAATTGTCATTTTAGATTACATTTTGCACATCATATATTGTAAGTTCAATCAAGTATTGCTTGCCTATTGAGCTCACTTTGCAATACCCATCAGATGGTAGTTAACCTTCTATTATCACCAGTGTAGTGCACCTTGGGTTTTGAAAGAGTTTTTACTAATCCCCCGATCCACCTATCCTAATTCTTGCTTGTGTTTCCTTAATCGCCCATCAAGCTCAGGCAGATAATGCAGACAAATTCCAGCTGCCTTCGTTTGGTTCTTTGCCCTTCTTACCCATCAAAAATCTAAGAGCAAATGTATTCATCTAGCAAGTATATGCCTCCCAAAGTTCAATCCTTTCAGCATACTTCCTTGTAAATTGGTTTCAACAGCAGGGGGAGAGAGTTCTAAGAACAGAAGTTAAAAGGCCATTAAATAAAAGGGCAAGGAATATCTTTGTATCTCTCTATTAGCGATAAAGGCTGGGCTGGGCTGAGTCAAACTCCCAGCTCTGTGCAAACAGACTCCAAATAAAACAACTTTATTGCAGGTTAATGACGCCATAAAAATGTATTTCACTGTCCATTTAGCAGATGTTGATCATAAATATTTTGGATTAAAAATAAACTCTCCAACGTGCCACTGTATTGTGATTTCTGTCTCTCCTGCCTCCCCTTGAGTGCTTTATGGGCAGCCATGAATCACCCCGGGGGTTAGTTTAATCATAGTTTAAAATACGAAGGCGATAGAGTCGCCAACTTTCCAGGCATCGGTCTCCGATTCAGAGGCTCTTTCGTTCAGGTAACAGCATGTAGCAATCATCATAACTGCCGCTCAGAGACCAATTTGTCCCTGGTTTTTGATACTTCAGGGTAGGTTTTAGTCCCCTTTACTCACACTGAGTAATACATAAAAACGGCCAGACTGGGTCAGACTAAAGGTCCATCTAGCTCAGTATCCTGTCTTCCGACAGTGGCCAATGCCAGGTGCCCCAGAGGGAATGAACAGAACAGGGAATCATCAAGTGATCCATCCCCTGTTGCCCATTCCCAGCTTTTGGCAAACAGAGGCTAGGGACACCATCCCTGCCCCTCCTGGCTAATAGCCATTAATGGACCTATCCTCCATGAACTTATCTAGTTCTTTTTTGAACCCTGTTATAGTCTTGGCCTTCACAATATCCTCTGGCAAAGAGTTCCACAGGTTGACTGCGCGTTGTGTGAAGAAATACTTCCCTTTGTTTGTTTTAAACCTGCTGCCTATTAGTTTAATTTGGTGACCCTAGTTCTTGTGTTACGAGGCGTAAATAATGCTTCCTTATTTACTTTCTCCACACCAGTCATGAGCGATCATATCCCCCCTTAGTCATCTCTTTTCCAAGCTGAAAAGTCCCAGTTCCTCACAATCTAGGCCCACTGACCCCTCTGTGCCTTGCCACAAAGGTGTGGGAAGGCAGGGTTTGCTGGATATGCGCCAAATGGCGCACCCAGATTTAGTAGAGTGAAAAGGTTACATGTAACGTACACCGTGAGCAACAGAGCTGCCTTTTTGAAAAGGAATGCCATTCACAGGAATGCCTGGCACGCCTTTCTTCCCCAAACCCCCTGAGCAACCAAAAAAACCCAACCCCCAACCTCTGAAACAAATCAGTCGAACACCCCCCACCCCCTGAAATAAATTAATATTTTAAATCAAAACAAAAACCCTCCCCCAAGTACAGTTTTCACCCAAAAGAGGGAGATGTGCCAGAGATTCCCTGAAGGCCACTAGGATCTTCATTATCGCTGGTGCCTTTACATGGAAGGCACCCAGGTACTATAGCCATGGGCATCACACTAAAAGCCCCAGACAGATAGGTGTGCATTATGACACATCTAATGACATAGCATCTGCTATCCCCATAGAATCACAGGGCCAGATTCTGATACCTTTACTCACAGTGAGTAGCACCTTAAGCTACTCCATGTGACTTCAGTGGGACCACTCCATAGAGCGGGGGGGGTCAGCAATAGAGCTGGATGGGCAACTGTGCCCCATCCTGCCTCAACGCACTCAGGCAAATTTCTCCATTTCTTAATTGATTCCTTTCCCCCAGGTTCTCCCCCCCGCCCCGTGTTTCGCACGACTAATTCCTCCCCCTCTTTGGTGTTTACATCCTCGCTCAGACTGCTCTCACGGCTGGCTTAACCAAGCAGTACAGCTTCAGCTCTTTGGCTAAGTCAGTGCCCTCCAGCACCTGGCTCCTTCCTGATGTTCAAAGTTCTTTGCAAACATCAGCTAATCGAGCCGCCGGGGAGGGCAGTGCCTTCTTTCTGCATATTGACCGGGCCGTGAAAGAAATGGGGGGTTTCTCCTCTGTGGGCCGAAGCTGGAAATACTTCATTTCAACTCAGCACGTCCGTAGGCGGACCCCGCACTCAGACCAATGGCAGCTCTGGCCCAGTAAGGGCTGTGTAAAACAGGAGGGAGTGCCTCTGGGTTTGGCCCACTGGGCTGAATGAGAGCTGCTGTTATTACCATCCACATTCAGGGGGTTGCATATCATAGGGCAGAGGTTTAACGCTGTGTCATACTTTTTTTTTTTTTTTTCCTGGAAAGCTAGAACTCTGGCCGATGCTTCAGCCGAGTGTTAAACTGTGGTGCAGGATGAAGGGGACTTTATCAGCATGTTTTGTGTTCTCGCAGGCCCTGTTACATACAGACCAGCACAGCCTGTGGCCTAAGAATTCTCCTGGCTTTGGTGTATAGTATCCACGGTCAGGGTCTGATTCTGTCACCCTTATTCATGCTTTACTCACAAGAGCAATCCCGCTGAGCTCATGTTTCAGGCTGTGGGATAGTCTCCGAGGGGAAGGCCTTCCTCTGGAAAACTAGAGCCCTAAAACATCCTGCAAGGGCACAGTCCTGCATTAGCCACAAGGAGATGGGCTGAGCTTTCCCAGCTCTAACCTCTCTGATTCCGTGACAATGAAAAGTGCAAGTCACTATGGGTTTGCTAACACGTACCGCGCACAGGTGTCAGTTACATGCAATAATAGATGGGAGTTTATTACAAAAGCTTGTGTGGATTTTTTAGTGTTAATGGTGGGGAGGCCCACCCCTGCCTTCCCTTTCCCCACACCAGGGTGGCCCTAAAAGGCCACCCTCGTGCGTGCTGGAATGCTCAGTTTTGCAGAGGGGATCCCTTTGCAGAACCACAGACAGGTTGTGCACAGAGAGAACCATTATCGAGCCAGCCAAAATTGTCCAGCCCTTGAGCATTATCCATCCCTGTAGCCCATCTGTGACTGACGAGCAGAGCAAATTGTATTTTAATCGCGTTTCCAGAAAAATGGTACTTGCCCAGGACTGGGAGAAGTTTGCAGATCTGCGCTTCCTGGAGCTCAAAAGCTCTGTGACGGCCGCACTCAGTTCGGAACAGGCCAGCTCTCTTTGTATAGCGTTTGTTGGTAGTTGTTGTTCTCCATTAGCATGTCCTCTTCCAGAGAGTTATTGACTGGACCGCTACTGCACAGTACACACCTGACAAGCTCCTGCCTTTGATGCAGGAATGAGTCATTCATTAACCGCTGGGACATGCAAACACCAGAGCCGATTGTTCTGCAAAAGGGGAAAAGTCAGACCTCAACAAACGGGTCTCCTTTGTTCATGATGTAGGAATTAGGATTGATACAGCTCCCCTTTACCCAAGGGATGCCTTGATTTATTTCTTTTACAAGAGGCAACATCGCATCACTGTAGGGAGAAGAGGGAGAGTAATATTTTACCTTGGCCAAAAAGCAATACCAGCATCATTAAATAACGGGCATGGAATCGCAGTGATGCACAATTTTTCATTAAAGCCAGAGATCAAACTCCCTGCTGAATTGTTATTTGAGTTTTCTGTCAAGGTAAAAACCGTTTCTGCTTGGGATTTCATTATATTCATAAAGATTAAAAATGAAGCTAATTAGAGCGAGGTTGGCAAGAAGAATCGCTCACTGAGACCGGGAGGGGACGGAAGCCAGACATGAAGCATTTACAAATGACTCCGCTCCAGAACTGATCGCATCCCCTAGCGAGTGAATAACCCTGACACCACATGGCTGCTATGGGGCAGAATCACAGTTCTGGTTTTAACTCCTCCGGTGGCCTGGTGATTTGAACAGTATCTTGACAAGGGCGAGGCTGCTGAGGTCACTGTCTGTCATGCTGATTGCTATTGTCTTCTCGTTTCCTCGTACTCCTTCATCTGTCTGTACCCATCTGTTGATTCTTGTCTTGTACTTAGATTGGAAGCTCTTTGGGGAAGTGCCTGGCACAATGGGATCCTGGCCCGTGACTGGGGCTCTGAGGTGCTCTGATAACACAAATAATCAATAACAATAATCTGTTGGATCTTCGAGCTTGCTCTCAGCTAGATCTGCTGTCGCTGATGGACAAAACAGCCAGTGCTAATGAAAGGCCATCGCGTGCCGCATCACAGCTGTAGCTGTTTAGGAAATCTTTTCTTTTTCCCTGGGAAAAATGTGGATTGAAAATGGAATTTCATTTTCTTTGACTTTTTTTGGATTTTTGTCGGGAAAAAAATGTTTTGGCTTCGGCGACTGAAAATTGAGAAGAGGTTGGGGGGGGGGGTTTGACCCAAACCTGGAAAATGTAGTTGAAAATTGACATTTCCTATGGAAATGCCCATTTGGACGCACCCGCTATTTTCCACCAAAAAAAGCCTTTTTCAATGGGAAATTTTCAACCAGGTCTAAGCACAACCCGCACAGCACATCTGCTCCCTCGCACAGCTGTAGCTGGATGTGCCAATGAGACCCATCCTGCCAAGTACTGGCAGCCCTTGGCTTCTAGTGAAGTGCTCAGCAACCCTGGATCAGACCCACATTGGGAAAATGAGGCCCAGATCCTTCAAGGGAGTTAGTACTCGCTTGGAGGATCTGGGCCCAAGTGACTAACTCCTATTTGCACACCTGGTGCCTGGTTTCTCTCCATGCCATTGGGGGTGTCTGCACAGCCACATGGAAGGTTCACAATATTTGCAGCACCTGTTATTACTACATGAAGCGTTCTGGAGTGGCCAGGTCCTAAACAGGCAATAGAGAAGCACCAGCTGGGGCCTTAGCAACTCATGCCCCGATTGGGATGTGGAAGGAGTGAGCTCAGCTTGCTGCCCGTCTTTCTCCCAACACTGCGGGTAAAGGAAGAGGCGAGCTGTGCCACCTGTAGAGACCATACGGGGGAGCCAGCAAGCCACTCTCCACCAAAACTCAACTCTCCCACCTTCACCTCCAGACAGAAGATGTTGGTTCAATCCCACAGAGGTAAGAGAACCAGGTAACTGAGGCTCCTGAGGCTTGTGAGGAGGGCAGATCCAGGTGAGTGTCACTAATATGGGCCAATTAACAGGCCTTTGAGCCTCCAAAAGATTTTTTAAAAACTAATGGATACAGCAGCCTACCCAAAATGCCATGTTTCTGAGCCACCCGTATTCCAGAAACTGTTGCCTACACATGATCATTGCGGTAGGAGGGGAAAGGGAATCACAGCAACTAGCCAATTGCTTAGGTGGGCCTAACCCAAGCCCCCAGGCCTGATCACCCCGAAAGCGGGGAAAGTTTGGATCCAAATCAGAACTGCTGGGAATTAGGCACGGACCCAGCCCACATGCAAAGGATTCAACTGCTCAGAAAAGGCCAAGCACCTCGGAAGAGGAAAGTCACTAGAAATAAAGTGCTGAACGATTTAGAGTGAAGCCAGCAACTTCTTCAATCAGGATCAATCTGACACCATACAAGACAATGCAAAGTACAAATCCCCACCTGACAGAGTAGAGGCCTAGCAGGGAGTGGTCTCCTGCAATGATAGATAGCACATCATCCGGCAGCACAGGTGAAATGTACCCAACTACCTTTAATTACAGCAGGTAAGAGCTGAGCAAATGTCCAGTTCCCTGAGAGCCAGCAGCCCTTCCAGAGAGAGTTTGGGGTCAAGACTTCATTCAGATTCCTCAATATTGCTTGCAACTACAGTCTGCTCTCTGGAGCTGTGGGGGCGGCTAGAGAGGTGAGACTCAGCAAGGGACTTGCTAGATCTTATTGGATTTCGACCGCAGTTGAAATTGCTAAGCCTCCCATTGTGTTCTGTGACATTTACACAGATAGGAGCGTAGGAGTGAGGGATTCCCGTGGCTAAAGGCTGCATATGCATATTGCTGCTGGCATCACCAGTGCACAGAGCTCTTGCCCATCAGAGCCCAAAGGCTGTGTTCAATTCTGTATCGCTATAGAGAAATGGTAAAGCACAGCCGGGGTGCATAGATTTCAATAGGATTCATTCTTTAAAAGATTGCTTTACCTAAGAAATTAAAGCACACGGAATATCCATCAAAAAGTCCCTTGGGGTTTATCTATATATTAAAGTTGTATGTCTTTAATTATCCTGGTATAATTAAAGTGGTACAATCCCCCCTAATATGGATGCAGGTATACCGGAATAAAAGTGCTTATACAGGTATTGCTTATTCCCTTAGGGTATGTCTACACTACGGGATTAATCCGAATTTAGATAATTCGAATTTGGGAAACAGGTTGTATAAATTCGATTGTGCGCGGCCACACTAAGCACCTTAATTCGGTTTTAAACCACATTAATTCGGTGGTGTGCGGCCACACTACCCCATTAATTTAAACACAGTAATTCGGTGGTGTGCGGCCACACTAACCCTAATTCGAATTAACAAAATCGATTTAGGCGCTACTCCGCTCGTCTAGGGCCTGGTCTACACTAGGACTTTAATTCGGATTTAGCTGCGTTAATCCGAATTAACCCTTCACCCGTCCACACTACAGAGTCAGTTAATTCGAATTAAAGGGCACTTAAAATCGATTTCTGTACTCCACCTCGACGAGCGGAGTAACGCCTAAATCGATTTTGTTAATTCGAATTAGGGTTAGTGTGGCCGCACACCACCGAATTACTGTGTTTAAGTTAATGGGGTAGTGTGGCCGCACACCACCGAATTAATGTGGTTAAAAACCGAATTAAGGTGCTTAATGTGGCCGCGCACAATCGAATTTATACAACCTGTTTCCCAAATTCGAATTATCTAAATTCGGATTAATCCTGTAGTGTAGACATACCCTAGGTGGAGTACAGAAATCGATTTTAAGTGCCCTTTAATTCGAATTAACTGGCTCTGTAGTGTGGACGGGTGAAGGGTTAATTCGGATTAACGCAGCTAAATCCGAATTAAAGTCGTAGTGTAGACCAGGCCTTATAGGAAGGGGCATAAGCTATACTGGTATAAGGCACCGTTATTCTGGTATAACTGCACACACACTAGAGATTGTACCAAGATAACAATACAAATAAAAAGCGACAAAGAGTCCTGTGGCACAGATCCAGACTAACACAGCTACCCCCTGATACAATACAAATAAAACCCACACTCCTAACCAAAAGAGTTATACCAGTACAAAATCGCGTGTGGATCAAACCAGACAGCCATATGGGAGTCAATGTAGTGAGATAACCATGCACTGATACATTCCCCCATGACATTTGCATAAGTACACTAGGGAAATGTGGTCTAGATGAAATCACAAAAAGGTGGGTGCAAAACTGGTTGAAAAAGTGTACTCAGGGTAGTTGTCAGTGGTTTGCTGTCAAACTGGGAGGATGTATCTAGTGGGATCAGTTCTGGTTCTGGTACTATTCAACATTTCCACTGACTTGGATAGTGGAATGGAGGGTATGCTTATCAAATATGCAGATGACACCAATGTGGGAGGGGTTGAAAGCACTTTGGAGGTTAGAGTTAGAATTCAAAACAACCTTGATAAATTAGAGAACTGGTCTGAAATTAACAAGATGAAATTCAGTAAAGAAAAGTGCAAATAAC
The DNA here is from genome assembly GCF_002925995.2 of Terrapene triunguis. Classification (NCBI taxonomy): domain Eukaryota; kingdom Metazoa; phylum Chordata; order Testudines; family Emydidae; genus Terrapene; species Terrapene triunguis. The sequence continues at coordinate 6,270,826 of NW_020664444.1, forward strand.
TTCACTTAGGAAGGAAAAATCACATGCACAGCTACAAAATGGAGAATAACTGGCTAGGTGGTCGTACTGCTGAAAAGGATCCGGGGGGTATAGTGGATCACAAATTGAATATGAGTCAACCATGTGATGCAGGTGCAAAAAAGGCGAATATCATTCTAGGGTGTATTAACAGGAGTATTTTATTTAAGAGTGGGAGGTAAATGTCTGGCTCCACTTGGCATTGGTGAGGCCTCAGCTGGAGTATTTTGTCCATTCTGGGCCTCACACTTTAGGGGAGTTGTGGGCAAAGAGTCCGGAGGAGAGCAATAAAAATGCTGCAAGGTTTAGAAACTCTGACATGTGAGGAAAGGTTAAAAAAAAAAAAACCTGTCATGTTTAGGCTTGAAAAAAGGAGGGGGGGGGGGGACAACACCTGATAACAGACTTCAAATATGGTAAGGGCTAAGGTAAAGAGGATGGAGATCAGTTGTTCTGCATAACCAGTGAAGGTAAAACACAAAATAATGGGCTTAATCTGCAACAAGGGAGATTTAGGTTAAATATTAGGAAAAACGTTCTAACTGTAAGGATGGTTAAGCTCTGGAACAGGTTTCCAAGGGAGGCTGTGGAATTCCTGTCCCTGGAGGTTTTTAGGAACAGGTTGGACATGCACTGGTCTAGGTTTACTTGGTCCTGCCTAGTGCGGGGTGCTGAACTTGATAACATTCCTGCCTGACATTTCTATGAGTCTGTGACTACCGCGATCAACCAAAGCTCAGATGCTCAAAGGCATTTAAGCTGCTAACTCCCATTCAAAGTGAGTTGCTGAGCCTCAAGTATAGATCTCGGTATTTATAGGTGCTCATCACCACTGATATCAATGAAAGTGCAGAGCAAAGGGTATCTGCAACTGCACTGATTTGGGCCCCTGAGACGCACTGCTTTAGGGATGGATAATGGCTCAGCCATGACAGGCTGTCCCGTGCCCTGTCTGTGCAAGGCTCTTTGTTAGGAGACCTTGGGTGAGACCTCAAAGCTAGTCTGCGCTCTATGGACATTAACAATCCTGTGCATCAGAGCAGTAGTTTGCCCTGGGGTGCTGCTGAAAGCCACTGATCAGGGTGTGTTGTATGTCCCCAGTCCATAGAAGATGTGGAGATGTTCCAACTCCCCTACTGAGCATGGCTCTATAGCTCAGACTGTAAAGACTCAGGGTTTGTCTACATTAGAAAGGGTTTACCAGTCTAGTTATACCGGTAACACTATAACAGCGAACCCTCCTAGTGGAGACGCAGTTTATTCTGGCCAAAGAGTGCTTCTGCCAGCAGCTTATACCAGGTCCCCAAATGAAATAAGCAATACCAGCAAAAGGACTTTTTTTGCTGGGGTAACTGTCTACGCTCGGGTTTTTCTGGCAGAGCTATGTTTGGAGGGGCGGGGGTGATTTTTTTGTTCACACTCCTAACTGACATAGTTATGCCAGCAAAACTTTGACATATAGACCAGGCTTTTAGCACTGGACAATCCCGAATTCAGTCCCTGTTGTATCAGCCAAGTGGGCATGCATTACCCTTAGGCAAAATTTCCCTTCTCCCCACAGTTCCAGGCTAGCTGGATACCTCACTACACCCCTAAGGTGGCTGTGTTGCAGTGGGATTGTAGGCAGAGCAATTGTGAAGCCATTTTAGCTTCTTCAGATGATAGGCAATACATTAAATACTATCATTATGTTAATTTTATTATGCAGTAAAATGCACTGTAAACCCTTTCTTTATAATAATATGCACCTCGTCGTAATTCCCATTTTATAACACAACCTGCAAGAGTGATCCTGTAATGACAGAGCTCCTTAGATATCATGAGCTTATGGGTTTAACAATTACTGTGTAGAAACTATATGGTTATTTTTGCCATGTAAAATATTGTGCTGCCTTTAAACTTTATTTCAACATTAGTATGTAACGTATTTCCTTTTAACGGTTCTGGCTGTTTGAATCTCATTTCTGTACTGCAACTGGTACAGCACTGGTGATATCTAGTGGCCATGAGCAGCGCTACATGTTTATACAGTCATATAGTTTGATTTCAGTGCTGGAGGACCAACAGAGACAATTGTAGACTTTGATCATTTACATTTAATGTAAAAAGGAAGCAGAAGAATCTTTAATTTGGAATAAAGCAAACTTTGAGGCTGTCTTTACACAACCATAAAGTATACAATTTTTTTCATTTGCAATTCATCTGTACAATGACTGCTAGAATCTGCACAGTATATGTAAGATGATGTGAATAGTTCACTGTTTCGTGGATCTGGTTGTAGTGATTAGTTGGATATTCGAGAATAAAATGGAATTTGCTTGAACTGATTTTTGTACTGGGAATATACTCTATGGTTAATAAATATTTATGGTAAGCTTGAAATCTTGTCTTTCACCAACAGAAGTCAGTCCAGTAAAATATATTACCTTACCAACATGGCTCCAACAACACTGCAAATAATAAATAGAAGTGAGGCCCTGTCCAGCTTCTATTAAAGTCAATGGGAAAACTTCCATGCAAGTTGGATTGGACCTGTGGTACCTAAATCCGAGTGTGATTCTACATACTGGATAGGGTGACTAGCTGTCCTTTATTTTAAGGGACATCCCTTGACCATTTTAAACGTTAAATTGAAGCTTGTGATAATTGCATAGTATACATGGGGGCAGAGGAAATGTACACGTGAGAGAAAATTCATGATATGCTAAGGGAAGTGGTATTTACTAAAATGTCCCCTAAAATAAAGTGTTGTCCCTGATTTTTCATGTGGTTTTCCCTTATTTCCATCCAGCAAGGTGGTCACCTTACTACAGGATAAATTAAATAAACTAAAATCAGAGCTGATTGGCATGTTCACGTGGCTACATCGTGGTCTAAGCACTCAATGGCATTAAGGGGTGAGGTCAGTTTATTAAATGATCAGATTTCTACACATCAAATCCAGGCTGCCAAGCAGGAATCCTGATGTACCATGCTGTCAGTGGTTAATAGCAGGATGGATTTTGGGGGCCTGGTGAGCTAAGGGTCACCTCACTTTCAAGCATGCCACATTTCCGATACCTGGGCCCCAACCTGCAAACTTTCTCTTTCTCCTCCTCCCCCAGCCGACATCCTCCCTCCCATGACACCCACTTTGGTCCATCCCATGTGGTGCACCAGCTTGTTCGAACTGGGGGAGATCTATCACTGCAGCATGGGGATGACCCCCAAACCTTCTTTTCTGACTACCTTATGGATGGGACTAGACTGGCTGTACATGGAGAGGAGGAGACAATCCAACAACTACAGTACTACCACCTAGAGCCTGCTGTGCTGATTCAACTTCTCCACTGGCCACCAGGCAGCTCAAGAAGTGGGAAACCATCGCAGAGAACTGGTTTGGTTTACAGAACTAGAGAAAACACTTTTTTAAAGTTCTGACCAAAAGGCTAAGACAGATCCCAGAAACCAAGAGATTCCCAGTTGTCTGGGGTCTCTAAAACAGCTCCTCAGTGCTTACCCCGTATAAAATCACTCCATGAGCTTTGTAAATATTTTATACAGGGCTGGATATTTCTAAATGTCACAGGATCTTTCCTGAAATGTTCAGCTGCAAAAAGTTTTGTTCAGATGAAGAATTAAGCCTCTTCCCTGCCTCAGCTGTGATTTTTTTTGGAGAAGAGGGAAGGCCAGGAACATGCAGGATCAGATTCATGCCCCACCTAACCCAGTATCCTGTCTCTGACAGTGCACCAGTACCAAATACTTCAGAACAAGATGCAAGAAACCCTGCAACAGATGATTATGGAATAAATCTCTTCCTAACCCCTGACAGTGGCTGACTAATGCATGATTGGAATTTGCCCACACGTGGGGTAAGGCAGTTTGAGGTATAAAAAACACAGTGCAGGTCAGTGATTTTAAAATCAGGTCATGCCTCTGATAGCCTTAGGTTTGCATTTCAAACTTGTGTGAGGTAACTGTGACATCTAGTGGCCTCCAAGGCTCATCACACATGTGCGTCCCCATGGCTCCACTAGCCACCAGAGTGGAGCCAGGGTCCCAGGCAGGCTTGGTCAGCCCGCGCTGTCTGGACTTCACTGCTATTGTTATTCAAGATAGCTAGATGAAAGCTAGCTCTGGTATATCTACATAAGCTGCAGTCACACCTGTGACTGCAGCATACATATACTCTATCTCACTGCTGTGGAAATCGCTTGGGCGAAAGGTACCCTGTTGATTGGAATTTTCCTGGGCAGAGAAGCACTGCACCCAGAGTCAGAGGTGAGATGAATGACAGGGACTCCGAGGTCCATGGAACACAAGGCCCTGGCTATGGTAGAGTAATTGACACTAGCATAGTGAGGTGTATGGATCTGGTGCAAAATCACCTGATGCAGATGTACCACACCCTTGTAAATCAGGTTGGAAGGATTAGATTTTTATCGGTAAAGGTCAGTACCCGTCAATTTCACCAAACACACACAAACAAACCCATGAAAAATATTTCCATCGATAACAATCGAAATTTACACATAGGCAAAGTGAGAGAAATGCTGCTTGAGAACTTATCAGAGTTTGAGTTAAGAATATTTATATGTTGTATGTTCTGACGCGCAACGTTGACAATTTGTGGTTTTAACGGCTATAAAGCTTTAACCTTTTCAATCCCAGCATCTACCTCATTAAATAATTACTCTCTGACACCCCCCCCCGATAATTTCCTGCAATTGTGAACATTTAAATAGATAAAAATAAAAGCTTAAACCCCATAATTTTGCGCAACCATGAAAATGGAAATGGTTTAAAAATAGAAGAAATGCTTAAAAAGAAACATCAGTTTTATGAAACCAAAAAAATGAATTTCTGCCAAGTCAGCCTGTAGAGTAGGGGTCGCGCTGGGGCCCTTTTGGTGCGTTTGCAGTGGCGGTGTCACCGTGTGGGTCCCAGGATGCTAGAGAGACACAGTGGGTAAGATAATATCTTTTATTGGACCGACTTCTGCTGGTGAAAGAGACTAGGGTGACCAGATGTCCCGATTTTATAGGGACAGTCCCAATTTTGGGGTCTTTTTCTTATATAGGCTCCTATTACCCCCCATCCCCTGTCCCGATTTTTCAGACTTGCTGTCTGGTCACCCTAAAAGAGACACGCTTATGCTGAGTGACAGCCGGGGGGGGGAGGGGGGGTGCATCAGAGCAGATTGCCCTGCTGTAGCCAGGGCCCTCACCTGGCACCACCTCCCCCATGCCCCCACCCCTCACTGGGGGGGGGAAGGGCACCCCCTTCTGTTTGGGGTAGGGGACTGGGGGGACCCTCTCCTTGTAGGGGTAGCACCCCCGTTCTCCTGGGGAGGGATCCCTCCCTTTGGGGAGTAATTGAGGTGGGGGATGGGAGACCCCTTCCCCTTTCTGGAGAGGCAGGGTTCTACCCCTTGACGGTCTCCCGCCCCCTTCGCGCTGCGCTCCGTGGCAGGAAGTTTGGCCCGGCCGCCTCGCCGTCCGCCGGGCCGGTATCCAAGGCGGGCCGGGAGAGCGGCCCTTAGCAACGGGCCGGGATCGGCCCCCGGCGCCATGGCAGCCGCCGCCGCCCCCACCGTCTTCCTGCTCATGGTGAACGGGCAGATCGAGAGCGCCCAGGTAAGCGGGGGCCGGCCGGGCCCTCGGGGTCTCCGGGGTCCTTTCCCCCGGGCGAGGCTCAGCGCGCTCCCCCGCCCCGCCCCGCTTCTCGCCCGGCTGGCGGGATCCTGGCAGCCCCCCCGGGTGCCCGCGGAACGAGGCTCTGTGGGCGAGAGCGCGGCCGGGGGCCACGGTGAGGGGCGCGCTGGAGAAGCCTCGAACCAGGGTCTCCGGGGGGGATCGGAGGCTTTGGGGGGCATCTCCCGGTGCCATTGCCCGGCGCCCCCTCCCCTGCCTGTCCCGGCTCTGCTCGGGAAGTCCCCAGCAGGCTGCCAGGGTAGGGGGCAGCAAAAGGACGGGGCTCCCCCAGGCCAGTAACCTTGTCTTCCCTTTCTGCTCAAGTTCCCAGCGTTTGACGATCTCTACTGCAAGTACTGCTTCGTCTACGGCCACGACTGGGCCCCCACCACGGTACGTGCCCCTCGAGCGCCCGCGGCAGCCGCCCTTGGCTGTGCCTCATGGAGCCGTGGCCCCAAATCCCCTACAGCGCGGCCGCGTTGAGTTCAATAGGTTAGGCTTGTGGGTATTGGACATGGAAGCTCCCTGGGGCAGGGACTCTGTTCTGTGTTTGTACAGCACCTAGCACAATGGGGTCTGGGTCCATGACTGGGGCTCCTAGATGCTATACTAAGACGAATAATACAAATAACTCAGAAAATACACACAATAGGATTTGAGGGAGGGGGATGACTACAAGTGCCTTTCCCTTTATTGTCTTGGAACGGTGGAGTGGTCTAGTGCAGGGGGTCTCAACCTTTTTCTTTCTGAGGCCCCCCCCAACATGTTATAAAAACTCCACAGCCCAGTTGTGACTCAACTACTTTTTTTCTACATATAAAAGCCAGCGCCGGCGTTAGGGGGTAGCAAGCAAGGCTATTGCCCAGGGCCCTACACCACAGGGGGCCCTACAAAGCTAAGTTTGCTCAGGCTTCAACTTCAGCCCCAGGTGGCAGGGTTCAGGGCCCTGGGCTTCAGCCCCACATGGCAGGACTTTGGCTTTCTGACCTGCAGGGCCGGCTCCAGGCACCAGCCCAGCAAGCAGGTGCTTGGGGCGGCCAACGGAGAGGGGTGGCACGTCCGGCTCTTCGGCGGCAATTCAGCAACGGGTCCCTCACTCCCTCTCAGAGCGAAGGACCAGCTGCCGAATTGCCGCCGAAGACTGAAGCAGCAGTGCTGATCACAATCGCGGCTCTTTTTTTTTCCTGCTTGGGGCGGCAAAAACCCTGGAGCCGGCCCTGCTGACCTGGGCCCCAGCGAGTCTAACACTGGGCCTGCTTGGCAGACCCCCTGAAACCTGTTCGCAGCCCACCAAGGGGCCCCAGACCCCTGGTTGAGAACCACTGGTCTAGTGAACTGAGCACAGCCCTGGGAATATATCCTGAACTCTAATACCATCTCTGCCTCTGAATTTTGAGCAAGTCATTTCACTTTTCTGTGTTTTATTATTCCCTCATTTAGAAAATGGGATGAATTATTCCTTCCCCGCTTCACAGAGGAAGTGCAGAGATCTATTAATGTTGGTACAGTGCTTTGAAAAACTAGAATGCTGTGTGTTGTTGGTTTAGTTATACTTATCCCTTGATTTGTGGTTTACATATTCAAAACACTTCTGTGAGTTATTATGAATCCAGTCAATGCTTTTCATAAATGCTGATAAGATTAGCTACTTGCAAATTAGTAGGCGTAAGGGTCAGATTTTAAATGGGTTTAATTTTGCCTCAATTTGTACGCCCAACCCTGCATTTGCACATGCAAAATATTGTATGTACAAATTGAAGGGAAGGAGCTTTGGTTATTAAAAATGTAAGCTCTTTGGGGCAGGGACTGGAACTTGGCCCTGATGGTCTGTCTGTAAACAGGCAGAGAAGTTTTATATTCTCTATAAGCATATGTACTTTCCACTCTGTAATGTGAGTAAATAGCAGCAGCTTGTATTTGTACAATATGAAAGCTCTTGTTTTAGGGTTTGGAAGAGGGAATATCTCAGATCACCTCTAAAAACAGAGATGCACAGCAAGCCCTTGTGTGGAATTTTCCAATTGACATCACCTTTAAAAGTACCAACCCCTCTGGCTGTAAGTAAACCACAAAGATGATGTATGGCTGAATACAGGTATTTGGTACATGAAGATTGTAGTTCTGGAATGGTAGGCTGAGAGTCTTTTGATGCATCTTCATAGCATATGCTGGCATGGCCTTCTGAATAAGGGAGACTATGGCCAGCAATTGTTGGAGAGTCACAAATATGCATGGTTCTGCGTGTCACCTTTTGCCTTGTGAATGAAGGAAAGCCCAACATTACAGATTAATTTTTGAGTTTTGTTCTATTGAGTCCAGTTTGTGTTTTCTCTTGACGGTGCTTTTAGGCAAATCATTTTTTGAAGTTTCCCAAGATGAAATTACTGTGGGCTCCCGCTTTATCATTTCTGGCAATTAAACTTGCTTGGGGTAGATTCTGTGCACTCTGAGGGGTACCATATTTCTTTTAATCTTTTAAAATTACCTTTCCTGAATGAGACTATTTCTTAGAAACCAGAAAGCTTTACTCTAATTCAGTAATACAGTTAGCACTGTTTGCTTTCTTATACCCACTGGCTTTTAGTTCCCTAATACAGGTAAATAAATACATTTTTGGACCTGCAGTTCTTGACACTTGATAGTTGCTTTCAGGTAATATTAAATAACAGTAAATTAGGAATAAGTTTAAGAAATTATAGGGCCATCTCCATCCCCTTCCTTGTCCTTGCCCTTATATTAACTCCTATTTTCTTTTTAAGGGCCACAAATAGTGGTAAGTGTCTATGGACCTGATCTTTTTGGAAATGATGTCGTCCGAGGTTATGGAGCTGTTCATGTTCCGTTCACACCTGGAAGGTGGGTTAATGATGGTTATTGATTTGGTTTCAAATGTTCCTCCCAAATACAATTTGATCTCAGCTCCCTCTTGTTGTATTTTCTAAAGTAAAATAATCCGAGCCAAAATAAGTGCCGCCCAAGTGTCTCTATAACTTGCTTACACCATAGGTATGGAATCTATTCTCTGGCACAAGCCTTGGTCATTGGACCTGAGTCTTGTTGCTTTTTATTCAGTGCAGGTTTAGTTTTAATTTGTGGATGGAGGAGGGCAGTTGAACAAACTGGTCCAGATCCTCAAAGCGATTGAGGCACCAAACCCCCATTGCTTTCAGTGGGAGCTAGGCACCTAAATGCCTTGGAGGATGTGGGCCTGCAAGTCTTCACTTCAGCACTGTCATGTCTGTCGGGGGGACTTTGGGTTTGAAGGTGCTCCCCCAGCTGGCCTCTCTCTTGTGCCCTTTGGAAGTTCCCCATGTAAGCTGTACATAGGAAAGTTTGAGTTCATTACTTACAAGTTACTTGTGGATGTCTCACATTTTTTAAATCTGTATTTGGACTTTCATTATCATAATAAATACAGGAGTATTGGAAATTGGCATTAGGTGTATTTCATCAATAAGTTCTCTCTCTTTATCAATTCCATTTCAGTCATAGAAGAACCATTCCTATGTTTGTTCCAGAATCCACGTCTAAGCTGCAAAAAATTACAAGGTAATAATCAAAGGTGTTATTAGTAACATGGGAAAGGACATTTTTGTTTTAATTGATGGTGTCTGACTACTCAGTATGTGCACGCACTTATGAGTTTTTGTAAGCTTAAAGACATTCCTATGAGTTTCATGGACAATGTGGCTTTATCCATCAAAGCCTTACTCTAAAATTTAACATTAGCAATCTGCTTGGAATAATGCTCTGTAACTTCATCCTTTTTGTTATCCATGCATTTGAGAGTGTGAATTTGAAAAGCACTTGCTGTCTTGCTGCCAAGATAGAGCTGTGTCTTTTTGAAAAGTAGCCACCAAATGATAGCAAAGGCAAACAACCACACGTTCCCTTCTATTCTCTGAAGCTTCCAAAAGAAAAAACATTGACACTGGTGAAATTGTGCATGTAAGAATTCAAAGCAAACTGGCTTCCTATGTAGAACTGAAGTAAACACATTCATTTCTTTCTAGAATAGATTTCACTAGTATTACACTTATTTTTCTTCCTGTAATTCAGCAACATCTGCTGCAGGAATTACTCCATAATGAAAACTATCATTATGAGGATGCAGAATGTTAAGTACAGCATAATATGTTTTAAAAATATAATTGGACTGTTCCACAAGGGACATTTTTACATTGTAAGGATGAGTGTCTGAATTGATTGGTTGTAATCAGTTCTTTTTCTTGAACAGTAACTGCCTCTTTTACCTATATACATGAATTTTTATTGTTTTTCTCCATCATTTTTCCCCTCCATCCTGTCATAAAATCTCAGTATTTAAGAGCCAGAACTGATGGACACCTTGGGCTTCACAGGAAACGCTTGTAGAAAATAGGACATCCCATATCCAGCTGCAATGGGCACGTGGTTAAGGTGTTAGTCCTGAAACCCATTGGGATGTCTTTGTGCACGTCTGAGTCCTGTCCACAGTAGCTCTGGTTTAGGGAGCAGTGTGCCCTAGTGGGTAGAGCCCTAGTGGGACTCAGGAACCTGGGTTCTATTCCTGACTTGGCCTCTGGAGTGCTGGGTGACCTTGGGCATAGGCGCCGACTCCGTGGGTGCTGCAGGGCTGGAGCACCCACAGGGAAAAATTAGCAGGTGCTCTGCACCCATCAGCAGCCAAGCTCCCCCGGCACCCACCCCCTCCTCACCACCTCCTCCCCTGAGCGTGCCGTGTCCCTGCTCCTCCCCCTCCCAGCGCTTCCCTCCCACCACCTAACAGCTGTTTGGTGGCGCTTAGGGCTTTCCGCGGGGGAGGGGAGGGGAGGGGGAGAAGTGGGGACGTGGCACACTCAGGGGAGGAGGCGGTAAAGAGGAGGGGTGGGGACATGGGGGAAGGGGGGGGAATTGGGGCAGGGCGAGGGTGGGGCAGGGGCGGGGCCAGGGGCGTGGGGGAGTCGAGCACCCATGGGGCAGACGGGAAGTCAGCGCCTATGACCTTGGGCAAGTCATTTCAACTCTGTGTTTCAATTTCCCCATCTGCAAAATTGGGGTAATGATGCTTATCTCCTTTGTAAAACACTTTGAGATCTATTCATGACAAGTGGTGATAAAATTATGATGATGACAGCTAGGAATTATTATTTAATTGAAGGGGACCTGGGCATTGAAATCCATTAGGCAGCTATGGAAATCAGCCTCCATGTGTAAAGAATGGGTTTAATTTTAAAAAATCTCTTGAGTTACTTGGAAGTACAAGTCTCATTGACAGTCACTTACGTGCGTTTGAAAATTCCATGCAATGGCAATAATTTGCCCCATTTTACAGTTGTGGAAATCTAAGACACGGGGACTACAAGACTTGTCCTTCATTGTGCAGCAAATTAGGGTCAAGACTGTCATTAGAATCTAAATTTTCTCTCTCCCAATGGGGGCTGTGGGAAGGGCGGGCCGAGGGATGTGCTGGCCGCCCTTCCCGCAGCCCCCATTGGCCTGGGACGCGATCGGCTGAACCTGTGGATGCTGCAGATAAACAAACCGGCCCGGCCCACCAGCGGCTTTCCCTGGCGGACCACATGCCAAAGGTTGCCGACCCCTGCACTAGACCTAACAGTATACATGCTGTAAGAATCTACAATATGCTTGGCTACTGTGCACCTTGTCCACTTAAAAATCTAATCTGTTTTAGTAACTATATTACATTTTGTGCAATAAAATCAGAAGGCAAGATGCATTCAGTCAGTAGCCATTGATCTTGCGCTGCAGATGGCTCTTTTATTGGTTTTTAGTAAATTGTCAGGAGACATCCTGATAATGATGCATTGATTGCTGGAAAAACTCATATTCACTCTCACGCCAACTGGTTAATTCTGAATTTCTGCTACTGGCCAGCTGTGGTGGGTGGAAATTACACATTGAAACAAGCTGTAGATGATTAGTACATTAACAGAATTTGGCTTCTTGAAACTGGTGATGAAGTGGGACTGTTAGAGGTTTCTTGAGCCCCAATACTACTGCTCCTGTTATAAACTTCATCTGTTCTGATTAGCTTATATTCACTATTGCATGGTACATGTAATTTGGTATGGCTTTTTGCAACTCTGTTAAAGGAATGGCTCTTTGAGGTTATGTGCAGCTGGTCTAGACACTGTATTGTGCAGTGAATCCAGATTTGGTCTGTCTGTTCTTCAGAATTGTTCTAAACTGAATTGTCCACTAGTCCCTTCCTCCTTGTGCGGGAAAGGGCCACACACATTGGCGGAATACCCTCTAGTCTGTCTTAGTGAAGATTCCATCATTCATACTCCAGAAGTAACTCTTTTCTCTGAGCTAATTGAACATTTCAGACAGATTTGTGCATCTGTATTAAAAGCAGTGGTCCAGAGGGGAAACATTTTATAGAGTCCCAGAGTTCGTTTGTGAAATATCACAGGGTCCTGGGTTAAATTCAGCTGTTGTAATGTCTCTGACAATAGAGCTTGAAATATACCGGCCATGCAGGATAGAAACACCTTGTGGGATGATTTGGGCTATTTGTTGAATAGGCTAGTAGTGCATAACGTGGAGTTAGGATGTAAAGTAGCAGGGATATAGCTGAGTTTAAAGAGAGAGAGTTGTAATCAGGTAAGGCAGGTTAGCCTCTGTATGTTTTAATAAACACATCAATGTAGTATAATCATGACAGCACTGCAACTACTTCTCTTTTTGCCAGATGAAAACTTCTGGCACCAGAGAACAAACTGTACTGCCTCAGATATGTATATTAAAGAAAGAAAAAGCCGGAATTCTTCCCAAAGGCTGGGCAGCTTTTTAACCTTCTATTGGCCTATTATGGCACTGTCAGTATATTGTGTTAGAAATTGCATTATGGTAGAGTAGCGTAGAAATGCGATAGATAATGAGGATTTTAAAATATGAGTGAAAGGATCAGGAGGGGAGGCAGGAAAGCATTTCATAATATTTCGATGGCTGAGCGTTTCCTTTATGGGGCAGCTAGAATAGAACCAGCGGTGTGAGGACTTACATTATTTTAATTTGTGATCTGTGGGCAAGTTTAAACCCTGGTTTACTGTGGTTATTCAAAGAACTTCCACTGAGAGTAAACACTTCCTAGTTTTAGCATGCTAATCTTTAACAATCAGATTGTGATAGAATCATAGACACCTCAACATTAGTGGTACTGTACTCCACAAGTAAGTAGTCCCATTCATTTCAATGGGACTTCTTGCAGCATAAGATATTACTCAATGTGCCTGATCCAATGCTCAATGAAGTCAACAGAAGGACTTGCATTGCATTCAGTGTACAGTGTGAGCAGGCGTACCGCAATCTGTCCTTAAATTTATCTTAAAATACTGCTGTAAATAAGTTAGCCAAAGGCTTTTATTTTCTATAGGCCAGCCACCCACCCAAAGGACGATCTAATGATGCAGCATATACTTGCACAAATTTCTCCTGAATGAGGATTCATGGACATAACTTTTTCCCTGTCCAATGTGTATTTGTTATAGCTGTTAGGTCCGTCCCCCCCCCCCCCCCCGATCCTTAAAATTAGGTGTTATTAAAATATCTTTGACATAAACTGACCCTCCCTAACCCAGAAATAACTTAAACTTAACGTCTGACGAAGTGGGCATTCACCCACGAAAGCTTATGCTCCAGTAGTTCTGTTAGTCTATAAAGTGCCACAGGACTCTTTGTCGCTTTTTAAATTTAATAGAATGTAGGTGAAATTAGGAAAAAAGGAAAACTGGTCAATAATCCAGAGGTGACATTTATCTTTGATCAAAGTAGATAAGTAGCAAGGGGAAAAAAATGTGTCAAGCTTTAAAAATTCCTACTATGAACAGGGGGAAACATTTTTTTTATTTCGGTGCATACAATGAACCTTTCTTATAACAATTCTAAATGCTACCAAGTATGACACATCACTGAGTTGTTTTCTTTTCTCCTTCTCCAAGTTGGCTTATGGGAAGACATCCAGAGTTCACTGACCCAAAAGTGGTAGCGCAGGGAGAAGGCCGAGAAGGTAAATGATCAGGAATTACTGTCTCTAACTCCTCTATGACTATGGACCAGATCTTGGCCAGTCCGTTTCTTTGTTAATGCTTTAGGAGGTTAATTGAGCGTATTAAGAACAACCACATCCTGGTATTCTGTGGGACATCTAATGACTGTTCAACCAGCTTTACTGGCTAATGGTGTTGTCCTCCTATTTCTAGTGATCACGGTGCGATCCCAAGGCTTCGTGACCATTTCCTTCAATGTGGTGACTAAAGACATGAAGAAACTGGGCTATGACGTAAGCCCATCAGACATGCAGAACCCTTCAGTGGTGTCTCTTACAGATGGGATTCATAACCATTGAAAATCTCCCCCCTGCCCTCCCCAATCATTTAAAGGCACACGTGGGAGGCGAGCACCATACTTGTACTGATTTTCTATTTTCATATGACCGCTCAAGCCATAAGGTGTGTTGCAAAATACCTTTCTATCATAACCTTTTGTACATTTTTTTAGTTAATGAATAGCCAGTTTACATTTGTTTTTAAAAAATGGTTTCATGTATTCCAAACATCAGTGCAGGCCTAAAATTGTTTACTAATGGTATTGAAGTGGTAGTGGGAAATTCAGATTGCAATACCCTCCAAAAGGAAGGGAATCGGAGACTATTTCAGTGGCACATTCATGCACGTTCTTCTGCAAAAGCACCAAAAAAGTGGTTTGTTTTAGGGGGAGGGGGAAATTCACAGAGTTAAGTGTTTAATATCCCCTTGCTTCATGCATTTACCTCTCATTGGCACCATTGAGATTTAAGTGCAGCTGTTGAGGGAGAAATAGATCTCAGTGTGAGGGTCTGGAAAAGAGCACACAGCCTGAGTAAACAGGACGTGTACTCAGCCGTAAGCAATGGGGAATCCGCTGGCCCACCCTGTTACAGATCCCCTCTGCTGTAAGGGATTGCCAGGAGTAGCAGTCGGGGCCACCTCTTCCTGGTTATGCAACTTTCTGGAATTTGTGCATTTTCTTTGTTATTGCTGAAGGTACTTCTCCCCTTGTCCTCTTAGCCCAGCTCTTCCATTTGCTTCATTCCACAATAAGCTAAAGTAATAACTCTGCGATGATGGCAATGAAATGAGTGTGCTGTCCCAAATCCAGCGTTCTAATGACAGTCCAGGATAGGCTGTGAGGCAGGTAATTGTTTATATGGGTCCTATGCCATGGCTTTCAGTAACCAACAAACATGGTAAGGAAAATAACCTGCTGAATTTCAAGTTTGATTCATGAAGGTTTTCCTCACTGTTTGTATAACCTTAGAAATTGTCATCATGTTGTTTCTTGTTACAGTACATGGCAACAGCTCCAAAGCGAACACACTGTTCTCAGCTGGCTGCAGTTTGAGGGTACAAAGAAAGGCCTTCATTCCGAGGATATGTCTACACTGCAATAAAAGAGCAGTGGGCAAGGCCGCAGCTGGCCTAGGTCAGTTGACTTGTGCCGCGGGTCTATAAGATTGCTGCGTACATGTTTGGGCTCGGGCTGGAGTCCTGGTTCTGAGACCCTGCAATGGGGGTGGGTCTCAAAGCCCGGGTGCCCGACTGAGCCCAAACATCTACGCTGCCAATGTTCGCCCTGCAGCCCAAGCCTGAGTCAGCCGACCCGGCCGCTGAGACTCGGTGCCACGGGTTTTTTACTGCAGTGTAGACATACCCTGACCTTTCACATGACTGTCCGCTAAGCTGATATTGGAGCTCTGCATTTGGATTGAATAAACCCAGATAGCTAAATATTTATCTTTTCTGTGCTTTTTTTCCCTTAAGGGAACCATTTATTAGTCCAAAGTAACACAAGCTCTAGTCTTCTTATGATCTTTCCACCATCCTTTGTGTCCAAACTACAGAACTTAAATCCATAGCGAGACATGTGATTATTTAGTCAATTTGAGAGACTATATTTGGGTACATGGTTTGCAAATTTTGACTTCAAATACCATGAGAAGACCAGACTTAATATTATTTCACCCTATTTATAAGTCACTGAAACATTAAAAAGCCTTTGGAAAAACAAGCACAAAGAAAAACAAATTTTGAACCACTGCACATCCAGAGTAATATTAAATAAAGCGTGCTATTTATAGTACTAGAATTCCTTATGCACGTAAACCTGTACACTATGAACACTGTGTTTTGTAAATATAAATGATGAAGATCTTGTAAAGCACCTTGGAATTTTGCTCTGTTCCTTAATCATTTTGTACTTTTATAAATGATTTTACAAATGTATGGTGTACAAATTATTTTTCATACATTAGCTCTTGTTCTCTATCTTCATTGTGCTTTTTGAATGATAACACTAACACCCATTATAATTAGCTGTTCTACAACAAAGCCACAACCGAGCTCAAATTAATCAGACTATTTTTCCTGTTTATTGGCTGCTGTAGGAGAAAGAGAGATTGGTTTGTTTTTTTTAAATAGCTAGTCGGTTACAATGGTGAGGGTAGCCATATAAGTACCTAGATGGACCAGATTTGAAATGTATGAAAAGCAGAGATAAATAATGTAGCACAAGTGAAATATAATACACTGGAGATTTTTACTCACTTGACATGATTTAACATCCCTGTCCAATTAGAGCAAAACTGCATGATGATTCCATGCATGGTACCCTATTAAACTGATGGGAAAAGTCCAAACTTCACTCCCACAGTGATACAAGGAGTTTATTCACATCCAACACTATAGGGCATTGTGGATACATGAGCTCGTATAGTTAAAAATTTTAAGGGGATTTCACATACAAATTTGACATAATAGTTTGGAAGTTGCCATTTATGTTGTTCATTGTTCCTTCCTCCTGTTTCCATCTTCCGCTGTCTTTTCTTGGCTGAGATAGGTGAGGGCTCTTTCGGCTAAGGCAATAAGAACGTGCCTTGTTGGCCATGTTCTCCAGGTAAAATCATGACCTGATAGATTGAAATAATTCTCGCTTGGCATTAATGACACGCAGGAGTTAACCACTCTAAACTGCGGGGAGGGAGAAATATTTTCCAATTCAATGTATTTTCAAAAAAATAATCTAATCACAATACCTCAGAGACAGTGTCTGTATTTCAGATGATACTGTAAGTGAGTGTCACATTTGTCAGCTACATTTTTATTACGTTCTCTATTAATCTTTGTGTTTCTTGCGGGTCCCTCAGTGTCCTGGTAGACTCTTTAAGATCATCCCATTCTTTTAATCCTTTCTTCAAGATTGGTGTCCTGTGCCTTTAGTAGGTAAGCACTTCAGAGCAGGGACGTTTCAATGTCTGGCAGTTTGCCTGTTGTGCAGCACCATGTACGTGTCTTGTGCTATCAAAATACCAATTACAATGACTCCTGGCAAATCCTAGAACGGCTACTCCTGGGGGCATTCTGCACCAAAAAAATAAAAATTCTGCGCACAATATTTTAAAATTCTGCAACTTTTATTTGTCAAAATAATACGACATAATCACACCAGTTTTCAATTATTTTGGTAATTTATTTCAAAATACCTGTCAGCAAGTATGTTTGTAACAATACAGACACACAAAAATTCCCCCAGGAGTAGAGTTAAAGAAACACCTATGACGACCCAGTTCCTGTTTCTCTGTCCCCTTCCCCCCCCCCCAGAGCGCCCCCTTGCCCAGATAACTGCACCCCCTCTCCCGCCACAGAGCCCAGACACCCCCTTCCCCCTCCCAGAGCCCAGACATGGTTCTCCCAGCCCAGGGATCCAGAGGGAGAAACAGCCTGATGCTTGGTCCCACGCTTGCATGGAGTTTCCTGTGCACTGCCATCACCTTCTCTCAGGGCATGCTGGGAACTGCAGCTGCCAGAAACCCTTTAGCTCCCTTCCCGCCCCCCTTCCCCCCCCCCAAGCTGGGCTCTGCCGGGTCCAGTGGCCTCTAGTGGCGGCCAGAAGCACTGCAGCCCATTGGGGGGGGAAGGGAATTCTGCACGCACAATGTTCATTTCTGCAAAATTCTGCATTGCGCAGTGGTGCAGAATTCCCCCAAGAGTAACTGGCAATCAGTGTCACTCCTTCATTACCTGAAGGGGGGTCAATACACTTGTCTCCAGGCACTATGTCCATTACCTCCCCAACTCCCTCAGCCTTAAGCACTGGAAATCAAACCAAGATTGCCTGCATGCATATGCTAAGGTTACGTCTACACTACACACCAGCTGTCGGTGCGTAGTGTACATCTCGCTACACACCACAGTGAAAAGCAGGCTGCGTCCACACTACAGTGTGTAGCTACATGTGTCAGTCCCAATGGGCTGGTCACCTTACTACCACCAACTGTGGCTGTAACCCTAAGCTTACAGACTGATGTCATCCAGACAGTCAACGTGCAGGATTGCTAATTGTTAACCACCCACAAGGTTAAAAATACACATAGCTCGAGCCAATCAGAAACCAGCATGTCCACCCTGCCACCAATGGGAGCAGCATTAGAAAAATACACTTTTCCCAAAGCCAGGTGGGTGTTCAATGAGCTTCAGCTCCATAACAACCGAACCAGAGACCTTAAAGGTGGATAAGAGCGACGTTGGCCAGTGCTGAATCCTTCCCTTCAATGTACTCTTGAGTGCTTTGTCAAGTCAGGTTTTAGTGGCAGTGACTCAAGCAATGGGGTTTCCAGTACATCCCTTACACAATTATCATTCCACCCTGGAGCAGGTCTCGCTGTAAGGAATTCTTTATAGTCAGCCTAAATGATATTCTCCAGTTCACCCCATTACTCCTGGATGTGTGCCTTAAGACAAGGCTAACCCCTTCTTTTTGTCTACAACCTCAAAACGTTTTTACACCTATTTGTACCACCTAGCCATCACTCAGCTAAATCATGCAGGTTACCTCTAAGGAACCATGACCGAGAGAGCAATACAATTGTCTATATTATGAGCGTATGTCATGCTAAGATCGGTCTCCTGATTTGGCCCAGGACTTATTTTCACAGAGGGACTGACTTTCTCAGGGGCATGTCTGTCACCTCTTCTGGCCTGCTGGCCTGGGCAGATTGCCTTCACCAGGTTCCTTTGGAAAGTGTCACTCAACACAATGTATATGAATGGGTTGATGCAGCTGCTTGCGTAACCCAAGCTGATAGCTACGTTATAGGCATAGAGGAACATAATGGAGGGCTGGGTGACTTTGAGATGGACCAACTGCAGGATGTAATAGGGCGCCCAGCAGATAAAAAAGGCAGAGCAGATGGTTATTGCCATCCGCATGATCTTCTTAGTCCTGGCTCGGAAGTTTCTCTGGGGCAGCGGCAGCACCTTGCATGAAATGTGCTTCTGTATCTTCAGGTACACAATGCAGATGACTGAAAGCGGGATGACAAATGCCAGGAAGAACTGGTACAGCGTGTACCAATAGATATCAACTGAGAGGTTGGGTAGGATGATGCCACACCCAGCTTTGCTGCCTGGCAGAGCAATGGGCTGGGTGTACATGAACACCGGCACAATGGTTAGGAGAGACAGCAGGTAGAGCAGCAAGATCACCAGGGCGGCTGTGCAGGGGGTGCGCATGTAGGCAGAGCGGATGGGGTGTACTGTGGCCAGGTAGCGGTCGATGGCCATTGCTGTGAGGATGTACGTGCTGGCGAACTGGCTGTTGGCATCTAAAGCAGTGATGATGGTGCACATGGTCGCCCCGAAAAGCCAGACCCCATTCCCTAGGAGCTGGTGGATAAGCAAGGGCATGCCCAGCAGGAACAGGAGGTCTGTGATGGAGAGGCTCACGATGAAGACATCTGCAGTGTTGTGGTTTCTCTTGGGTCTTTTGGTGATGGTGTAGATCACAATGCTGTTCCCTACAGTGCCCACCAGGCAAATTATGCCAAAAATGACAGGGAGGACGATGCTACTGTGGTCTTCCATTTCCCTGGTGCCTGCAGAGAAAAAGCACAACATATCATTTGGCCACACGCCTCCCAGGTAGAAGACGGAAGGGTTGTGAGCCATTCCTCTGTGGATCCGTCCCGCTACACGTACATTACTGGGAATTAACTAGCGAAAGGCAGAATAAATAAGAACCAACCTCAGCTTCCCCCCAAGAATCAAACCAACCCTGCTTTGCGGTTGGAAAATGTTTAGGTAGCCTTTTAACATTATTACTTCTTAGCTGTATGGTATAGCAGGCCCAGAAGCAGCAGATACTATTATTTTGGGGTATTTCCAGCCCTATAGAAAGCAGGCCCTGTTGGCAATTGCATGAGAAAAATTGTTCTTCCTGTCTCCTACCCGGAAAATGGACCTTTTCAAAGGTCACTGCAAGGCAGCTCTCCTGCCCTTCCCCTGCCGCCCCGGGATGATCATCTGCCCAGCTCCCTAAGATACTAACTGTGAGAGCACTTTGGAACTACCTCTGCCCTGGCCTAGAACTGCAAAAGTCTATGAGGGCTGTTGGTGAAGTTTCAGCATCGCGCCATGAGCGTCCAAGATAAATCTTCCAAGGATGTTCTCGAGGGAGGGGAATATTCAAGGTCAACTCCTCATCCTTCTAGCCTGAAATTGGTCCTCCTGTCCCGATTCCTGCTGGCAGGCAGCAGCAGCAGTAGCAGTAGCCTTAATGGATGGGCTTTCGTTCATCCCCCCACGCCACGCGCTATTTGTTGGCCACGCTAAAGCACGGCCTGCCTTCTCTGGCTTAGCACAGCAAACGCAAAGTGACGTCGTAGCCTGCAGACCCAGGGAGCTAATTGGGCACATCAAGGAGATGTCGCCTTTGAAAAATGAACTTTTGACCAGAGCCAAAATGTCAAGTTAATTAAAAATAAAATGCAAGCCGCGTCTGTCAGAGCAGACCAACCTCCAGCCCCGTGTGCTCGGTGCAGGCAACACTTCCTGCTCATCAGCCTGACTCATGCTAATCAATCGCTGGTTATTCCAAAGGTGCAGGACAGCTTTGTGCCCAAAGGCCAGACCCAACTGCCATTGGAAGTCGCTCCCCGGCCTTTGCTAGGAGCTGGATTGGGCCGTAAACCTGGGTTCTTTTGGTCCTGACTGATTAGCATCTCAAGGAGACTGCACTGTCATCATTTAATGCCTTTCACAGCATCCGGGTTTAATCAGCCAGTAATTATCCTCCAGCTGAGAACATTGTTACTTCAGAATGGCTAAAGATCAAAACAAAACAAAAAATCATAGCTGCTTTTCCTTTTGAGGTGCAGGAGATTAGCGTAAAATGGGCCCTCAAGTATTCTGTTGGGTTTTGTTGTTTTTTTTAATAGAAGAAACAAACTGTACTTTCCTTCCTAAGTCAAGTATAGTCCTCCTTTAGATATGGCTTTGCTAATTGGGCAGCTGACGTTCACAGACGACAGTAAGGAAGGGGCATCAAGCAAAGGAAACAAAGAGGCTTAGGTTCATTGCAGAGCTTTGGGGAAGATAACCCTAAGAAGCAGGAAAGAGGTGAGTTTACGAACGTGCCCTCTTTTATTAGCCAACCGGCACAGCATATCTGGGGCCAAATGTTCAGGCAAGCGCTAACCCCTGTGCACTCAGATGACGAGCTTCTAACACCCATGAGACAACTTACACATGCAGATCCATCTGGGGTCAGTGCATGTCAATCCTATGTCCTGTGTGCACAGAAAGGTGTTATGGTGACATGTGTTTTGGGCATAGGGATTAAGATGACCCGCTCTACTGCCACCAAGAGGGCATGAAAAAAAAAGCCCTCAAGGGCCACTCTGACTGACGTGATGCACTTTAAAGGGCCTGCTCCAAAGCCCATTAAAGTCAATGGAACTTCAGTGGGTTTGGGATTAGGCCCAAAATACAGGGTCAAATTCTTACGGGACATCCTGAAGCATTCCCCTTTAGCCTGCATCAACTAAAAACACCGAAAGGCTGGAGCCCACACCGGTAGGAGTGCAAAGCTAGCATTCTAATGCCAGGGGATCCTTCTCCCAGGGGAGCACCATCTCCCTCTGCACCCCAGAGCTTTCAAGGGCAACTCCTGCTTGCTGTGGTTCAAAGCCCCCCCTGCCAATAAACAGCAGCTTTCTAACCCTCTGTTCCATCAGCCAGTTAAAAGCCTGAATTGTGCCATGAGAAAAAGTCACCAACGCATGGATTTGTTCAGTGATTGGGGAAATCAATTGGCAACTCATTGGCTACAGCACTTTGCTTTTAAAGGGTCTTTTACACATTAGCTGCCTGGCAGGGAGGAGAAGGGTATACTGGAAATTTACATTGGCCTAGCGATGTCTGGCAGGGGCGTGAAAAACCCACACCCCTGACACGCAGTTAAGTCAACCTAACCCTGGGTGTAGACAGTACAGTGTAGACAGAATTCTTCCATCAACCTAGGGGAGGTGGATTAACTACAGCAATTGGAGAACCCCGCCCACCACTGTCCCGCGTGTCTACACTGCAGCACTCCAGTTCTGCAGCACCAAAACAGAAGCACAGGGAGGGTAAGGGCCAAGTCTTCAAAAGTGGCACTCTTTGAAAGTCTGCCCTAGGTCTCCAAAGCTGAGTCCCCATCCCCCACCCCAAAAAACCTGAGACACCCCCAAATTAAGGGCCACTTTGGAAAACATGGGCCTAAAGGACACTGCAAGTCAGTGCCAGAGCCAGATGCAGGACCCAGGAGTCCTGCTGCCCAGTCCTTGTATGTCTATCGGTGAGTGTTGTGAGATGGTGAAGCAGACCCCAAAAAAGCCCCTGAATCTGTGAAATGGGTGAATCTCTCCCTTTAGCCATTGTCTCAGCCAGGACACTTGGGCAGGCCAGGAGCTAACCTGTGGTGTCAATGCAGCCAGCTGTTTGTGACATGATTAATCACCCTAGTTACAGAATTGTTTTTCTTAGTTAGTAGAAACTAATTACATGGTTGAGTTCCGTAATGCCATCAACATTTGCACTAATTACATTGCTGGGCGGTGCAATTTGGGCCACGAACACTCTGTGAAATGCGCGAGCACACACACACACACACACACACGCACCTACACACACACACACACACACACACACACACTCTTCAGCGGACAGGCACCATGGGCCCTGCTGTAATGACTCTTCAAGAGCTGGAAGGTCGGACGTTTCTGTATGTTTCCCTCTTTGTGCCCTAACCTCAAAGCTGTTGTGATGCCAAGTTTGCTTCCGTGGGACTGATGTCAGCCTTGTCTGGGGTGGTGGTCCACGTCTGTGACAGCTTGGGCTTAAACATTTGGAGTCTGAGCCAACACCCATTGATGTCAGTGGAAAGTTTCCCATTGACCCTAATGAGCGTTGGATTGGACCCTTGGCGAGAATGTGTATTTATCGTTGGACTATACAAGAGGACCTAGGGTTGCCAACCCTCCAAACTTGTCCTGGAGTCTCCAGGAAGTAAAGCAGTGGTTCCCAAACTGTGGGGCGTGCCTCCCTTGGGTGGGGGGGGCACAGAGGATCGTTTGGGGGAGTGTGGCAGGTCCTAGGCCAGCCCCCACGGGTGGGGAGGGCGGGAGCAGGGAGGGCGCACCACCCAGCCCTGCTCTGCCCCCAGCTCTGGTCTGGCCCTGGCCTCAGTTCCCAGCTGCAGCTGTGTTCCCAGTCCCACCCCCCACCCCCTGGCTCCCAATCCGGCCGAGGCTCAGCACCTGGCTGCAGCCCTGGCTGCCAGCCCTGACCATGGCCCAGCCAGGAACTGCAGCCAATGGGAGCTGCAGGGGCGGTGCCTCCAGGCAGGGGCAGTGCGCGGAGGCCTCTGCTCCCGCCCACGGATGTGCCAGCCGCTTCCGTGAACGGCGCGGGGCCAGGGCAGGCAGGGAGCCTGCCTTAGCCCTATTGCGGTACCAACCGGGAGCCGCCCGAGATAAGTGCCACCCAGACGGAGCCCACAACCCTCACCCTCTCCCACAGCCCAACCCCCTGCCGCAGCCCTGAGCCCCCTCTCGGAGCCAGAACCCCAACCCCTCCACACACCCCAACCCCCAGCCCTGAGCCCCCTCCTGGAGCCATCACCCCAACCCCCCCCACACACAACACTCCCCTGCCCCAGCCCTGAGCCTCCTCCAGCACCCAAACTCCCTCCCAGACCTTGCACCCCACACCCCCTCCCACACCCCAACCCCCTGCCCCAGCCCTGAGCCCCCTCCTGGAGCCATCACCCCAACCCCACACACACACAACACTCCCCTGCCCCAGCCCTAAGCCCCCTCCAGCACCCAAACTCCCTCCCAGACCTTGCACCCCACACCCCTTCCTGCACCCCAACACCCTTCCCCAAGCTTAGCTCGGAGCCCACTCCCTCATGCCGAACCCCTCGGCCCCAGCCCAGAGCCCACACCTCCTCCCAAACCCCAAGCCCCTGCCCGGTGAAAGTGAGTGAGGGTGGGGGCAAGTGAACGACAGAGGGAGGGGGGATGGAGTGAGCAGGGCCTCGGAGAAGGGGTGGGGCCTTGGGGAAGGGGGCAGGTCAGGGGCAGGGCTAGGGTGTTCGGATTTGTGTGATTAGACAGTTGGCAACCCTACTCCCAGCCCCAGGCCCACTCCCAGCTGTGGCCCCAACCTCAGCCCTGGCTCCCAACCCAGCCACGGCTCCAGTCCCAGCCTTGGCCCCCTCATCCCTGTCCGTGCTCCCTCTTCCACCCCTCCCCCGGGAGCCACGGCCCTGCACCCGGCCCCAGTTCCCGACTGTGGCTCCCGGGGGTGCATTGTGACAAGTTTGGGAACCACTGAATTAAAGTGTAATCTTTAATTAAAGATTAGTTCACGTGACAAAACCTCCAGGAACACAGCCAACCAAAACTGGCAACCCGATGCGGCAGACGCTCTTGTCTGCACGCCCTAGGAGGGGAAGGCAGCCCTGTGGCATGCAGCCCCCTGGAGTACAATTTGTAATATCCTTTGGCACAGCATTTCCTACGGTGAGTAGATGGCAGAACCAAGCTAGGGGTAACAGGTCAGACTCCGAATCCTGGAGCCAACCCACCCCCTCAAAAACAACATTAGGGGTGTTTGAAATGCCAGCCCACTTACAGATGGAAATTAACACCCTCCTTGATATTTCCAAAGGCTGCTACTGTGAATAACGCTGGTAGCTGGGTCCGGGTGAACGGCTTGGCCAGGATATGTGCACATTTCTCATGGCAAGCGAGGCCCCTGGCTTTGACAAATAGGCAAAACTTCCATCTTGCGCCCCCCCCCCCCAGCCGTGCGGCAGCTCCCCCATGGCCTTAGGCACCCCCCCGCCCTCGGCAGCTCCCCAGCCCCCGGCCCGGGGATCCGTGCGGCACCTCTGACCCAGGGGTTCCCCTGGGCTGCCTGCCGGTGGCTCAGACTCCCTCTCCCTCCCAGCGCAGTGGCCGCTGTAAAAATAAATAAATAAATAAATAAATTGGGGGC
>NW_020664444.1:6295982-6308410 GCF_002925995.2 Terrapene triunguis
AAAAAAAAAAAAAAAAAAAAAAAAAAATTGGGGGCGCCGCTTTTTGGCGCCCTAGGCAACCGCCTAGTTGGCCTAAATGGTAGCACTGGCCCTGGGCAGAGGAGAATGGCTGCGTGGCAAGCTCAGGGCTTGTTTAGCAGGGGGGCTGCAGGGCAGGCTTGAGGGATATTAGCAGAGCAGGATGTGGGGAGACCAGGGGGCTCCATGGCCGGGTTAAAGCGCACTGGCAGAACTGTTGAGGCGGGGAGCCCAGCACTGGAAACCCCGGGGGTTCAGATTGAGGAGCATCAGCAGAGCTGTGTGTGGGGAGCCCAGAACTTGGTTCCTTGCATTCCTGAAACACCCTTAAATATCAGTTAACAGCCACATCAGAACAGTGTTTCCATTCAGCCCCTGTACTAGCCCACAAATAGAATGAAACGGGAGATGCAGGCAAATACATGGTCACCTTACCCGAGCCTACTTCAGTAAAGCAACGTCTATTGCTGGTTCCTTGTACCTGATGATTTTGCCAGAGGTAGCGTGTAACCCTTGACTGAGATGACCTGCCCTTCCCCATATGGGTGCACACAGCTTTCCTGCGCCTCCGGAAGGCTTGTGGCTGCTAAAGAAGTAACAACCTGCCAAGCCAGTTGTTTCAGGTCAGGGTATGTGACTTCCAAGTTCCAACAGCAAAACAAGCCCTGATATTGTTGCATGAGAGTGGCAGCTGGTTATAGTCAAGGGGTGAACTTCACTCCTTTGCAGAGGGCCTGCAGAAAGACTAGGCACCACTTCACTCCCGCTCTATTGCCCAGGACTAGCACAAATGTAGAGGTTGGATTAGATGTAGCTAGCGCGAGACCAAACAAATACAAACAGACCGGGATCTTTGCCTGACATCCCAGGGTTACTTCGGAATTAGTTGAATTCACAATATTTCGCCGCTTGTTTTCCACTCCTCCAGCTGCCTCCGCATTTCCTGGCTTTGGCTGGGGCTGGGAGCACAAGACACCCCCAAACTACCATGAGAATGTCTCAAACATTTCCCCCTCCCCATTGGGAGGTTTGGATGAGGTTTCAGGAGCATCTGATCATTTGGTCCTTCTCCCAACCAGCCCCGCACCTCTAGGTTCAACTCCATTTACTTAACTCCTCCTCAGTGTTTGGGCAAGGAAAGACAGCACCTGTGTGATTTGCAAGCAACCCCTGATTTACCTGCGGGGGCGGGAGGAATCCATACCCCTGAGCGTTGCAGTTAAACTACCCGAATTCCCATTGTAGACAATGCTATGGCAATGGGAGGGCTTCTCCCATCGCTATAGCTACCATCGCTCGTGGAGGTGGAGGACCTATGCTGCCAACAGGTGACGCTCTCCCGTCAGCGTAGGTAGCATCTTCACTGATGCTACAGCGGGGCAGCTGCATCAGTGCAGGCGTTGTAAGTGTAGACAAGCCCTAAGTCTGCGCCTCCACATACAGATGTTATTTGTGGGTGTGTACCTAAACTCATATGGGCCTCCTGGCTGCCCTTGAACAAGTCACTTCACTGCTCTGTGCCTCGGTTTCCCCAGCTGTAATATAGGGATAATGAAACTGACCTGCTTTGGGAAGTGCTTTGAGATCTCCTAATGAAAAGTGCTAGATAAGAGCTGGGTCATGATATCCCGGGACTACATGGTGTTAAACGTGTGACTTAAAATGCCAAATGTCAGGCCACAAGAAGCGTTGAATACAGAATGTTAGTTCTGAGGCAACATTCTGACGCCAGTGATTGTGTGGCTGCAGGCAGAGTGTGGCTGTGCGTGGACAGCACACGCGTGTGCAGATAACGTAGCCGATACACAGCAATCTCACTGGGACAGCAGGTAGCCGTGTGAGTGACAGGCTGCAGCACAACGTCCCGCACACGGTGACATGTCAGATATAGAGCCTGGGGCCGGGGCAGGAAAGGGAAAGAAACACAAAGCGAAAGGAAGGCTCTTTACCTGTCCAAGGTGCAGCTGTCACGTTGGACTCATTCGAACCCCACAGGTTGCTGAAGAAATCGCTCTTCGGATCAGCCATCTCCCTAGGATTCAAGAACAAGCAGCCATAGATGAGTCCTGGAGCTGGGAGTCCCTCAGTAACACTACAGGCTGTGGTCTAACCTAAGTGCCTGGTCCTTACTCTTCATGCCACTTTCCCCAGAGGATGCCAGACGACTCGGCCAGGATCTATACACGCAGCGATAGTACCCGAGCCATGGTTGACAAGGTGATCGCACCATTCACAATGGCTTTGTCTACACTAGCACTTGTGTCGCTCACAGGTGTGAAAAAAACACACACCCCGACCAGCGTACGTTTCACCGACAAAAGCGCCGGTGCAGCCAGCACTGTGTCGGCGGGAGATATACCTACTACCGCTTGTTGCGGGTGGTTTAATTATGCCGGCAGGAGAGCCGGGCTACACGGGAGACCTTACGGTAGTGTACCCATAGCCTAATAGACACTTACTTTGGAGTAACATCACCATAGAAAAATCTATGCACACTAGTGCAAGCCACCTACATAGAAAACAGAGCCTGCTAATAATCCATTAGCTCTTTCATATTTAATTGTCTCACTGCGCACCATTTAAACCTCTGTAAGTGTGTGTGTTCTTTCTTACTCTGAGCTATTGGTTTAAGGTACTTTGAGTCATCACATGAGCCCAGAAACATACTTAGTCATCTTTCCCAGTGATTACAGGCTATTCTTCGGTATCAAATATATTCTCAACTATAGGGAAGCTTACAAAAGATGGGGGGGAAGGCTACTCGCAAAGAACCAAAGCCACAGTGACCTTTTCATTTAGAATAGTGCTTTTGTCTGCAGATCTATTTGCGCTGAGCTCTGCTTTCATTTCAACATATGTAAATAGCTGAAGACCGGATTGATCAGTCAGAAATGATTTGGCCTGGAATATACACTGTGCTTCGCAGCGGTGAGTGCCTGGGGTATCTGCGGTGTGTGGCGTCGGTGATTTAAATGGAATAGATGTTACGGTTGGCATGGGCGCTACGTGATGGTTAGCCCCAGTGCTTAAATGAACTCTGCGTGGTGGTTAGCACTGGTGAT
Source organism: Terrapene triunguis (assembly GCF_002925995.2). NCBI lineage: Eukaryota > Metazoa > Chordata > Testudines > Emydidae > Terrapene > Terrapene triunguis. The sequence goes on from NW_020664444.1 coordinate 6,299,063, forward strand.
GACCGCGGGTGATTACATGGGCTATACATCATAGTTAGTGTCGGTGTTCGCGTGGGATGGATGAGCATCAGGCACGGGACAAACTCAAAATGTTACAAACTGCACTCGGCTCCCACCCCGTTCCTCATCTGCCCTGTCTAACATGGGTCTGTTATCGGCGAGCAAGGCCTCGATTGTAAAGAAAAGAAAGCAATTAGCAATACCTGGGAAGCTGCTTCGTGCGTCCTCCGTTTCTTCTCATCAGTGGCCACGGATGCTGCTCCCCTCCCGATGCCTTGCTGCTGAACCGAGCTGCTTGACTAGCGCTCCACCAGCCAATAAAACAACAGCTCAGCCAGAGCGCTGCACAACGCTCGGTCCCCACTAATCCGGCCGTGCTTTGCCCCCAGGTAAAAACCTTTGGGCTTGAAACACCCACAGGCCGGGGGTGTTTTCATTGGAGATCTTTAAAGCAACAGGAATAATTGCTGTACACAGGCGGCACCGGCAGATCGAGGTAGGCCCATGGGATGCAGCCACTTTCTAGCCCCCCAGGCTGCGCTCGGAGCCAGGGCGATACAGCAGCTGGGATGGGGTGGAATACCGTCCGGTAACAGCGCCTTCTCCCCAAGGATGTGAACATGCTTTAAGGGACAGCCCCATCGCCATGCACTGGTGGGGGGGAGGCATGCAGGCCACCAGCACACCGCACAGCACCTGGGGTTTAAGAACAACGAGCCCCACCCAGCGCTGCGTGGCTCCCGACGCGCCCTGAAAGGACCCTCTGGAGCTGGCTCTGGGAGGACCCTTTGGTCCCAGGCCACGTGGCATCACAGGGTCTGTGAGGCCGGTCTCCACCCTCAGAGCGCAGCGAAGCAGCCCCCAATTCAAATCCCTGCTGTGCATGCCTGGGAGCAGAGACTTGACGCCAGGTGTTCCCTATCCCAGGGGAGGGCTGTGACCACCAGGCTGCTGGGTGTTTGGGGGGGGGGATGGAGGGGGGGCCTCGCTTGTTGGAGCTGTTCCGCTTTGTATAACTAATTAACCGCTCCTGGCGCTGGAACGAGAGCGAGTGACTACAGGCCAGCGGTTTGGGTGCTCCCGCGGGAGAATCAGGGTCATGTGCCTGCTCCATGGACTAGTTACGTATTTATAGCAAGTGGAACAGCTCAGATGGAGAGACACCCACCCCAGGCTTACCCGGAGGTGCCAGCCCTTGCTTCTGCTCAGGGAGGCTTCAGTCCTGGCTCGCCCAGCTGAGTGGCCTAACCCGTGGGCTATTGGTTTCCAGGCTACGCACACCAGCCAACCCCAGAAATCCTCACTCCGTGCAGAGCCCAACCCGGGAAAGTTGCTCTGAGACCACCTGCTGGCTCGGGCCCTGCTGTGGAGACAGGGAGGGGACCACCAACTCTGAGAAGCCCAGCAGTGCGTAGGCATGAGCTAGGGCTCTGAGCCGCTCGTTAGTGGCAGGACAGCATCAGGACATCAAGCGGCTTTGCACGCTCCTGCCAGCGGAAATGGGCACCTAGGGGTCTCTTTAGGCACCTACAGGGCCAGGCAGCCGCTGAGCGATGGGTTTGAGAACATCGGTGGCCCCTAAATGGTGATTTAGGCGCCTGAAAAGGATCTAGCCCTAGGAGCCGTAACGCTGCAGCCTTTCTGGCCAATGGCTGGCATGAGAAGAAGGCTGTTGTTGTGGTAGCCGTCTTGAGAGGTGTATTTGTAAGCCCTCCATCTCTCCATCACCTGGGGGTGGACTCGCCCCCACAGGAGCTGATGCATGTGTCAGAATGGGCCCCAAGGAGCTGTAAGCAGAGGGTCCAGTCTGGGGCCAGAACGTGCGAGCGGCAGCTCATCCCAAGCCACAGGTCAAACACTGCAATACCTCAGCAGTAGTCTGGCCTCATCTCACGCTGCAGGACAATGCTGTGCGGCTCCAGTTAAGGCATGTGTATGGTGCACGCCGGGGGGGGTGGGGGGCTGTTTGAGAAGCCCCACGCCTGGGACTCAGAGGGTATTGAAGGGAGACCGTCCTTCCTGCCGCTCGTCAGGGGTGGGAGCTGCCGGTGGGTGTTGGTTCGTTTCTATCGCTGGCCTCTCAAAGCCAGGGCAACCTGCCGGCTGGCGCATTCCTCAGCGAGCTCAGGTGCAGCAAACAGGACGCCGAGCTAGTCTCACATTAGCAGCATTAGCCACTGGCACTAGGATTTAGTCCATGTAAGGTTCGGTGGAAGAAGGGGCTCATAGTGAACGCATGGGCCCAGGAGCCTGGGGTTGTGCCACCGACGCATTATGTGAGCGTGGGCAAATCACGTCCCCCTTCTCTGTGCAATGAGCTCCGGGATAATTACCTGGCTCAGGGTGATGCATTTAAAACCCTGGGTGAGATTTTCCCCAAATGTTTCCTACCAGCCCCGGTAGCAGCCCTTCCCAGCAGAGGTTATGAATTTAAATACCTGTTCCACTCTGCGTGCCCACAGCTGTTTGCAAACCTGCCGTTGGGCTCACCGCAAACCTCACTGTCGCCTCTTGCTTATCCAGCTGCTTTGCACTAGCTAGTGGCAGAAAGCCAGTGTAGCTGGCTCAGTTTGACTCGCTGCCAGCCCCAGCTCACGCTGACCCTTCATTCCCTGTTCCAAGCTGGCCCTGAGGATCCGGCCCCTGGCGCCCTCTGGATCCGCTAAGCACGTCTTGCTATGGCAGTGAAAACACGCTGTGCTGAACTCTAGCTGTACAATCCTCCCGCCACCTGAACGGCCTTCGAAGGCGTGGCAGGGTTCAGGGCAAACCACAAGCTCTAGGACCTCTGCTATGCCAAGCTGATGGTGGCCTGTGAGAGGAACTAGCGACACTGATCCACCTCACAAACACACACAGGCCAGAGAGACATGTCTCAGCCTGGGTCACGTTCACAAGCAAACGCGGCAAATGTCTATAACTGAGGCACTTAGAGCTTCGCTGGCTACGACGTCCTTCTCCAAAGAACGTCCAGATGACGTGTCAAGTGCTCCAAAGGTCTACACGGGGCTTATCACCCATCGTTCGATGGGTCTCGCTCACATGCTGTGTGTGCAAGGACGCACCGAGCCGGGATTTAAGTCTGAAGCTGGGCACTTGTCGGGTACATAGGGTGGCCGTGGCAGAGTTAAGGTTGGTTGGGTGACTTTAGCTGAACTTTGCCCTGCTTTCCAAGGGTTGTTTTTTTAAGGGGAGCCTTGATTTTTAATTTCCTGTGTTTCTAACATGCTCGTTAACTACAAGCTACATTTAAGGCAGTGTTTACAAGCTGAACGCTGCATTAACGTCAGCATACAGAGCTGCCCGTAACCCGTTCCTCCAGCCTCTCGAACGCACAGATTGAGGGCAAGCGAGGCTCTGGGGTCTTTGCAGTCCCAGCCTAACCCAGGTGCCCATTACAGCTCCTCAGCCTGGCTTGTGTGGCAGGAGGGAGTGGGTGGTAATTTTCATTGACGGCGCGTCGTTAGTCTCACACGTCGCTGCCCAGACTCTGCAAAGGCTCTGAGCTGCGTGGAGCCCTGGAGAGCGAGGCCACGAGTGTCCACCGGGAAGACGGCCCAGTTCCCGGGCTGGGTTTGCCAACTTTAGTGCGTAGCATGGCCCGAGACCCGGTGCATTTTCAGGTTTCTCTTGGGACGTTGGGTCAGTGTCCGAAGCTCGGTTCTTGCTTGGGCAAAGTTCCCAGGGATGTCAAAGGGGGTTTTGCCTGCACAAGGACGAATTGAAAACTGAGCAAGACTTAGCAGCAAGGGTTGGCCTAGCTCTTTGCACACCCCAGGGGCTCCTTGCATCCCCCCCGCCATGGGATCCCTGGGTGCCACCCTCCCTTCTCCCTCTATTTCAGGACCTCACTGCAACGCCTCCCCCCCTCCCTCATGCCAGTGGCTGTGTGTGGACCCCAGTTCCCTTACCCCCCATGGCTAGGGCTCCATATGACTCGCTCCTTCCCCCATACCAAGTTCCCCCTATTTCCCTGCACCAGGAGCCGTGTGTACCCCCCTTAGCAGGGGCTCTTGGTTCACCCCCATATCAGGGTCCCCCAGTTGTCTCCCCTGCCAGAGGCTCTGGCTGCACCAATCCCCCAGTCCCCTCACCTCCATGCCAGGGGCTCTGCATGGTCGCCTGTCCCAAGGTCCCCAGTTTTCCCTTCCTGGCAGGGGCTCTGTGTGTGCCCCCATTCCCCCCTACTCTCCATATCAGGCTCCCTCATTCTCCCCACACACACACACACCCCGCTGCCAGGAGCTGTCTGCTGAGCTGCTAGTAGAATTCAGGCCCCCTGAGGTGCAGTGTCCTACCCACTAGGTCATGCTGCCTCTACGATTAGCAGACCAGGCCCTACAGTGAGACTGGCTGGTGTAGTCATGGCAGCCCTGCGTACCGACCCAGGACCCACAAGCACCGCAGTAACAAAGCTGGGCGCTGTGGGGCAGGAGTGTTGCCACTGGCCATGTTCTCCTAGGATCATCCCCTCTTTTGGGTTGCAGAACTGGGAAATCTGTGAGGGTGTGAGTCCGCCCTGCCTGCTGCTCGGTTTGATGGGCTCAGGAGCAACCCAGAGGACCTGTTTTTTGTACCTCAGAGGTGGCAGCCCCATGCTACAGTTAGTTACTGAGAGCTCCTGGAAACCGGGTCAGTAGCTGGCCGGGAGCCCAGCAAAGCACCAGATCCGTGGCACTTTTATAACAGGTGGCTGCAAGGGGCTCTCGGCCCTTTCCAAACATTAATGGACTGTCCCGTCAGCTAGGTCAGGAGGAGCAGAACACAGCTGTCCTGGCTCCTGGGCCTACGCTCCAGCCAGCCAGGGTGCTGCAGGAAGTGACGTGGGTGGCTCAGGAGGGGACAGGCTTCCCTTGGAGACCCTCCCAAGCCATGGCGCTAGGGGGCATTGCACAGAAAGAGGAGCTCTCTTTCAGCCCCCCTGCAATGTTCTGCCACTTCCCGGGATAAAACTGGATTCAGCAGCCTGGCCAGAGAACCCCAACCTCTGCCTGGCTCTGTGTCCTTCTCCAGGCTGATTCCTGGGAGACACGGGCCCACAGGATCTCGATCTCTCTCACACACACACATTCTCTCTCTCTCTCTCTCTCCCCCCCCCCCCCCCCCCCCTCCGAACTGGCATTTACTTGGCAGCTGATGAGCACTGGGAAGAACAGCGACGACATCTCCGTGTCTTCCCTCAGCGCGCGGGGGCCTGGGCTTTGGCTCCTGTGATCAGCCTCCTTTGCAAACCCTCAGTGACAACAACAGAGCTGAGTTTTTAATGAATGGCTTCCCGGACAGACAGTGGCCGGGGTCCCTCTGTTGCTGCTCTGATGCCCTCGCAATGGACGGCTGGGGGAGGCCCCGGGGCTCCAGGGTACTTTCTCACGGTCCCCAGCACCATCTGTCTCGGGCAACCACCCACCGACAGCATCAGTTGGAAACCTTCATCTCCCAGGGACCCAGCAGCTGGTGTGGAGTGAGCCCTCCCCATCTCGCCCATGACAGAGGGACCAGGCACTCACCCCCCGCCGGCGGGAGCAAGGCCAATAGCGCACAGACTAGGGGCTGCTGATAACGTGGATTCCCAGCCAGACCTGGCACAAGGGCACGTGCAAGCAGCTGCAGCTGGGTCTCGCACTAGCCAGAGCTGGGGTGGGCTCGAGCTGCGAAGCACGGGCGCCAGCGGTGAGTTTGGATTTCTAACCAAGCCAACTGCCAGGGCTGGTGGGCTCTGGGTCATTGTATCAATAACACAAAGGGGTCTGACCTGGGAGAGGGCCTGGGGGAAGGGGCTAGAAAGAGATTCCAAAAATGGAGAGAGGCAGAGCGGAGGGCAGATCTGTGGCCATCGTCCCATGCCACGGCCACGTCACAGCAGCGGCAGGCTCCAAGATACCAGGCCCCGAGCGCCTGAGCTGAAGGCGAATCGCCATTAGCAGTACGGAGCCTGTGACACACAGCGGAGCAGCTCTGGTTCCATGCAGCAGGGGGCAGTGCTGCACCTACCCATTGCTAGATAATCAGATTCAGCAGCCCTCGAGGCTGCGGCTTTCCCTCCCCACCTCTCTTTCATCTGCCTGTGCATCCCCTCTTCGTCAATCCAGCCCCTTCGGTCTTTGCGCGCTCTGCCCGCCTGGCCAGCACCCACGGCTGGCTGTGTTTGCCCCCCTCTCTGCACCATCGGGGCTGGTACTGGGGCTGCGGTGCTGCCCCTGGTTGTGTTGTTCCCTTGCCGCTTATGAAAAAGCCGCCTGCTAAAATTGTTCCAGCCCATTCAATTATGCACGGCCCTAGCAACCCCCGTTTCCATGGCGAGGAGAACATCAGAGGGGCTGTTTGTTGATTTCAACCCTCGGCTCCATTCGGCTGACACCGAGCACCTGCTGCTCCGCGCCATGGAAGCCTGGGGACGAGGAGTGAGGGAGAAAGGCTCAGACCCCTAGGGAGGGCTGCAGTCTGGCCCGGGCGGCGAGTGCAGGCCAGGAGCAGAGCAAGGACGGGGCTGGCCCTTAGAGGTGAACACGCGGTCCCCGAACACACGCTACAGCCAGGGCTAAGAGCCCCAGCCCAGAGAGCGCTCCTGTCGTCCAGCCGGCGCCGAGCCCCTGAGCTCTCCATAGCAACTAACTGCTTTAACCTGCTCTGCCTGCAGCCAGCCCCGGGGCTGAGCACGTGTGCACGGCCGGTGCCGCCCGGCTCCCGGCAAAGCCTCCTTCAGCGAGCGCCACGGCCTCGTGCTCAGGGCCCTGCCTCTGCGGCCAAACTCAGGTCACGTTCTCAGGCCTGGGAGCAGCAAGGGGACAGAGCTGGACTTAGCCGTCCGCTTGTAAAGCCCCCGAGGGACGAGCCAAACCAGGGAGAGCCCTGCTCGCGGCTGAGGAGACAGTGTCCCATCCAGACACCTTCGCGGTAACACGTGACAGGCTCGTGGGCAAGGCGGCTGCTTCTGAGTTAATCACTGGCTTGTGCTGCCTGGCCTAGCCCGGCCCCTCACCTGCCCCCAAGCAGCCCCACGCCCCGAGAACTGAGGGGCACCCGGTAAAGCCACCAGCGCGTCAGCTTCTCGGCGGGCAGGGCTGGAGGAGCCCTCCGGGGGGCAGCGAGGGACACGCTGGGGCTCGCCAAAGCTGGGCGAAGAATTCAGAACCGCGCCGGAACTTGCTTTGAATCACAGCCCCATTGAGTCCCAGCTATGTCTACAACTGGCCTCAACCTACCCGCGCTACCTCTGCTCGGTCAAGCGTGCTTAGAACAGGCGGTGACTTGGGAGAGCCGGTTCGGCGCCTGTACCCACCCCCAGACCCAGTGGGTACACACTCAGGTGGTTACCCTGCCTCCACTGCTGTTCTTAGCATGTTCGCTTGAGCAAACTGGAGCCTGCCCTGCAGCTCCAGTGTCCATGGGACCCAGCCGCCAGGCTTTGTACAGGATCATGCACATCTACACATTGCTCCTGTTGACCATGGTGGGTGTCCTATATCTGCTTATGAATGGCAATCTGTGCTACATTTAAATGAGTTTTAAAACACTCACCTGAGCCCTTTCCCCTAGCTGCGGCCTTACATGTCAAATCCCAGCCTGGAACTGACTGTCACTGCACTGGGATAACCCTCAAGTCAGATCTCCCTATGGAAACCCTGCCAGGCCCTTAATGACTGGACTTTTCCTGCTTTGCGAGATTTCTGCCTCATTTCCCTTCACACTAATGGATGGCTTCCAAGCCAGGCACATTCGCCCTGCTCCAGTAACTAGCACAACAGCCTACAAAAGTGAGATTGAAAAACAAAGGGGCAGAGTAAAGTTCTTTTCAATGGCTTGAGTTCTGTTCCTCTCCCGTATTGGTACCATTTCCTTCAACGCTTGATGGCAGCTCCCTCCCTATGGATTACAGCCGTTACTTTTATTATTCAGCATCAGCTCGACACCAGTTTGCCTTCTTGGGTTTCAAAGCACAGCAAAGTCAGGCTCCTTTTAGAGATTCCCTTGTTTGTGCAGGGTTGGATGGAGGGAGTTAGTTTCTGGTTCCTAGCTAGAATAGCACAAGGTACAGCCATGTAGGACTGGCCGTACTGCGCTAGAGACTAAGTGCATCAAGTCAGGTAGCCTGTCTTGAGGAGTGATCAGTAACTGGTGCTGCAGAGAAAGCCTACACCAAGAACCAACGATCCATAATGCACCTGTTCAGGCAGACACCAGGGAATATTTCCTCCTGATGCCTTCAAGGCAAGCCATTTAGATTATGAAGCATTCAAAACTAACAGAGCTATTATTGGCCATAAAGTTATCTGAACCTTGGGGGGGGGGGGGGAAATCCAGCCTTAGCATTTTAAGTCCTGCAGCAAACAGTTCCACAGATTAACTTTGTAACATTCCCTTTCATTTATATTTGCTTTAGCAACTGTCAGGGATGAGGGATAGCTCAGTGGTTTGAGTACTGGCCTCCTAAACCCAGGGTTGTGAGTTCAATCCTTGGGGGGCAATTTAGGGAACTGGGATAAAAATCTGTCTGGGGATTAGCCCTGCTTTGAGCAGGGGGTTGGACTAGATGATCTCCTGATATTCTATGAAATGTGTGAACAGTTGTTCCAGTAACATGGGACAGGTTAAAAAAACAGGAGGGCCTGATCTATTTTCATTGCATTGGTGTAGCAGTTGTATAGTTTGGTTTTCACACCAACATTCTCCACACACAGGATGGGACAGACCATTTGGGATCTGAAGGAAACAACCCAAGCTGATCATTTTTTAAACGGAGGCCACATATCAAGCAGCATAAAGTACATGCTCTTAAAGGGACACTTTAAAAATGGCATGGATGTGAACAGAATCGAAGGCCTGCTCCAATTCACCTTGCTTTTAACGAATGCTGGCTCACGGCCCTGCAGAGCACCAGAGGCAATGCTATTGTACCCAGAGCGCTCTGAAGACGAGGCTGTAGTCACCCCGCAGACAGTAAGAAAACAATGGATGGGCCATCAAAAATATCTCACCATGGAGAACGTCCCTTTTCACCCTTATTCATTGCTCCCCCTCCCCCACTACAGGAAGGTTGTGCTGTTAGAGTTGCCAACTTTCTGATTACAGAAAACTGAACACCCTTGTCCCACCCCTTCTCTGAGGCCCCGCCCCCTCTCACTCCATCCCCCCTCTGGTGCTCGCTCCCCCCCACCCTTGCTCACTCACTCATTTTCACTGGGCTGGGGCAAGGGGTTGGGGTGCAGGAGGGGGTGAGGGCTCCAGCTGAGAGGTTTGGGGTGGGCTCCGGGCTGGGGCCAAGGGGTTTGGAGTGCAGGGCATGGGCTCCAGGAGGGAGTTTGGGTGTGGGAGGGCGCTCAGGGCTGGGGCAGGGGGTTGGGGCATGGG
>NW_020664444.1:6308420-6375912 GCF_002925995.2 Terrapene triunguis
GTTACCATACTTAATTGCTTCTAAAGTATATTAGACTACTCCACTCAAATGTGCTATACAGAAGTGCAAAGCATTACATGGTTAGCCAAGATTTCAGTAATACATTTGGTTTACAAGTGAAGTGAACCTGGCTCATTCACTTATGAGAGAGACGGTGGGTGAGGTACTAACTTTTATTGGACCAACTTCTGTTGGTGGAAAATACAAGCTTTTGAGGTACACAGAACTCTTCTTTAGTTCTGGGGAAGGAAGCAGCATGTCTGAGCTAAATACAAGTTGGCACAGACTATTAAGCAGAAGGGGTCACGCACGTGGGAGGCAGGCACTTAAAACGAAGTATGATCGAGTTTGTACCATCGCAGCTTCAGTACACACACCCAGTAATTGATGCACATCAGCCAGGAAAACTTTTTTCCTGCATCACTTAAAAGCTCTGAAGTTACTCCTCAAACATTCCCTTGAAACTGTGAGGCACAAGAAATCACAAATTGTTTTTTCATCAAATGAGATTTAAGGATTTATTTGGATAAAATATTACAGAAAAGTTATAATTTTGAAGAGGTGGTCACTTGTGCCATGAAAAATGGTCCATAACACACTGTTCTATTAAAATTATACCAGTGGGAGAAAATCATGTCAATTACATCATTGCATATCTCTAGCAGTTTGTTTCTTCTAGCCTTCCTGGGCCCACCTCTGTTGAAGCTAGAAGATGCCCCATTCCAGTAGCCTCATCTCAGAACTGCTTCCCCATTCCCACTCAGGTAACTTGAGAGCAAAATGTTAAAGTTATATTGTTGCATCTTTGTGATTATAGTTGTTTTAAAAAACCATCCAGGGAATTGGAGACCTGCACAGCTTTTACATTCGCGTTATCGGAACCGGATTGCTCGGTACATGTCATTTCCAATTCCCCTAGCCACTTACAATTTACCATTTTGACCTTTGCAGAAAACTCAACTGGATTACACTGGTTGATTGCCAATCCCCTATCGATGCCTGACTGCTGCCTATTAACCAATGTAATGGGTAATTGCCAGGGATTTTTAAAGCACCAAAGGGAACGGGGACAGGGTATTTAAATTCATTGAAACGCCACGTCCCCAGCAATTACAGTTTACAATCGATTGACAGTCGTGCATTACGAGCTGGGATCGTTACAACCATGTACAACGTTGGCGGTTAGCTATTTATAATCCTTAGCTCTAAAATAAACTTCCTGTATTTATGAGATCAATAGTGTCTGAATTCAAAGATGTGACCGTGAAGTATACCTGGAAGGAGGCTGGCAGCCTACTTCAGAATAAGAAGCTTTTAATCTCAGTGATGCATGTGAACTCGGTTCAATGGTCTCAATGTAGATTGCAATCAGCTGTGAAAGTCTTGCCAAAACATTAGCTCACACAGTCCTAAGGCATTTTCGGTTAGCTCAATGCATCCGGACATAAGGATAGGATACCGAATGCAGCAATGCGTCAAATCCAATTTTAAAATCAACAGAACAATGATGCTAATGTAACTGTGAGGGAGGAAGATATTTTAAGCAAGAGAAGTGTTAATGAGGGGGGAGCTTTAGGATAGCTCAGGGTGTGCCCACACAGCAAAGAAAAACCCAGGGTTGGCCCGTGCCAGCCGACTCAGGGCTCGGGCTGCAGGGCGGTTTCATTGCTGTGTAGATTCCAGGCTCAGGGACCCTCCCATCCCGCAGGGTTCCGCACAGCCCCAGTCGGCTGGCACGGGCCATCTGCAGGTGTCTAGTTGCTGTGAATTCAGACCCTCAGCGCTTTTCTTCCATTGATAAAAACATTTTTCATTGGCTTGGGCCTCCGAGGTGCTACAACAATACACGTGATCACACACCCCCTTTTACAGAAGGAGAAATGGAAACAGTGGGCAAGTGCCTTGCCCATGGCCTAAGAGCTGGAAACAGAACAAAACTGACCTCCGTTCCATTGCCTTAGCCATTCAATCATGCTGCCCCCAGCAGCCCCTTTGGCTTACAAAGGACTGTGGTGCTCAGTTGCTTTTTTTAAAATGCTATAAGCCGTCATCAAATTTCCAGTTCAAGCCCTTCCTAAATAACTGGGACATCTCGCCTGTTGGAGGAAAGATTTAACAAACAATTTAAATAGACCCAATTCCTAGCTGATGTGCATCTAAAATGTATGCCCACAGTAGAGCACATGACAGAAGTATCGGGGGCTGGGATGGGCACCAAAGCAAAACAGCAAACAGTATTCACAAGAAGGGGAAAATGGCCAGAGGAATTATTATGAACACACAGAAGAATCACTGTCCATAGGAGCAGAAGGTAAGTGACATGTGAGAACAAGCAGCACCAGAAGTGAAAGATATCTGGCCTGTAATCTTTGGTAGCAGATGGCTTGTTCATCGGTTCATTTCACATGCAGAGACTGAAGTCAAATGAATCAAAAAGGTAAGCAGAGGTGCCACAGGGGAATTGGAATGTCACTGTAGTGATGGATTTGTGGAATATTCACATCTACAGGCACAGGTGACAGCGGCTTTTAATGGCCTACCCTCTACAAATGTGAGACAAGATGTTACATAGAAAGCTGACATTTCTTCCTCCCCGCCCCCGCCCCTTCCTGACAAGAGAATTCCTGACACGACAGCAATTTTAACATTAGCTGATTGCTGCTGATCAGTCTGATCAGCAAACAGCGACTACAGGAAACGTGGAGGGTTTCCTGCCAAAGAGCTCTTGAAACGGCCTGGTAATGAAGTATACTTCCATTTAGAACATCCCGCATTAGAAACTGAAATCACCAGCCAAATGGAGGCAGGCTCGGGGCTAACAGGTCTGCCTGGCCACTTCAATTAAGGTCATCAATGGGCAACGCCAACACTAAAGACAGGCTAAATACAAAGGACTGCAAACATGGGAAGCACAGGTTCACAAGGAATTGCAGAGCTTTCGACAGCCGCCGATGGGAGTGCGCGCCTCATGCCCACCCTTAAATCTCCATGCATTTCTTGCACATTGCGGAGTCCAGTACAAAGTTCTCCTTTGCAGCCTTCAAGATGCTGCACAGACTCATGCTGAACTTTCCCTCCCTCCTCTACATCCCTCTTGATTTTGCATCTACCTTTGCTTCAACATACACCCTTATTACCCGACCTCCGGGCCTGCTTGATAATACTCCTTTTAATCGCACATCGTGTGTACAGTGCACGCACGGGGAGACTTGGGAAATTTTCTAGGCTATCAGTAAAGTCTCTGACAAATCCAGCAGTTTGCCTCTCTAACTTACTGGTGCCATATCAATCACACCAGTACTCCATCCAAGTCCCGCACCCATCCTCAGCCACAAGGACATGGTACTGGCCACTGAGAAAGGTGCATATTGTCCCACAGTGGACAATTATGGACTAGCCTGCCCAATACGGGCAGTTTTTTCCTACTGCATGTTGGCTTGTGCCCCTGAAAGATCCCTGTCCCCAATTCTGTGAAAACAGATGGGCCTGAACAAGGCTTCACCAGACTTAACATTTCACCCTTGGTATATGAAGAACTATTCAGGCCTCTTCTGATGTAACAGGTAAATATCCCTTTGAAAATGTTCTTTAAAAGATGGTGCAATTTAGAATAGCATTTTAGCCACATGGCTGGGGCCAGGCTACCAATATTTCTGTTTTGCTGGATTGCCAAGGACTCCACTGAATCTGAACTAAAGGAGGCTGGTCTCTTTAAAAAATACCCATTTTCCCAGGGCTTGCTGCTTCTGACCATGAGAGAGACCAAAACCTGCAAGGGAAGCCAGAATCACAAATCTGAGAACTATTACTCTAAACCATTGTTCGATTTAGCTTGGGATCTGGATTTTTACCTTAGGCCTTTCAAGGTCAACTCCAACCCACTGACTTCCATGAATACTGGAGCACATCCTAAAATGACATCCTTTTAAAAATGTATCCCTTTTAAATAGGATGCGAATGCTACACTTGAGTAGAAAAGGAACGCAACTCTAGGATATAAGCAATACAATTTTAATTCTGACCAGTCAGCTACAAACCCCTTGTCTTTCCACTGTTCTGATGGCATTATTAAATATCACATTTGTGTGACGTCGCTAGGGGGAAAAAATGACACGAAGATACAGAATATTATGATACAATAGTACAAATGATAAATTATATTTATACAGTAAATAATGTCAATAGTCAGCACAAATTCATAAAAAGCAGCCTGCTCCCAGTATTATGAAAACAGTTTGGTAAATATTTCAATTGTAACACTTGTAAAGAAAGCGAGTTTTGTGAGATTCTGCTGTGAAAAATAAACCGTAGATTTCTCCACAATTTGTGCAATATTAATACATACAGTACACATTAGAAACGGCAACAGTAAAGGGAAGATGGATAACAAAAGCGGTCTTAGCTATGGGACTTCAAAGAGACTGTAAACAGCACAATCCACTGTGGTCTCCCTTCCCGGTCCCCTCAAGACATTTTAGTTTTTACATAGTATAAAACTGAATAAATAACAGCTTATTTTTGGGCTTAAAATTATACCAAGATGCTTTTACAAAATAATTAACACTACTTATCTTTGGTCAATTTGACCAGTAAGGCTATTTTGGGATACTAACGTTTTAAATCAAAAGCACCGTATTATCTGGGAGAGAAGGGGGTGTCTGGAGAAATGAGAGTGTGAATGCGATCAGGTACACATGATGTGCTCCATCAAAAAAGGAAAGAAAGAAAGAAAATCAGTTTAACCACTATTCAGAATATGACCATGAAATGGATTTAACATTCTGGACACAACCGATGCTTTGATTGGCAAGGGCAGAAACAACCTTTCATTGTTGTTTATATGCCACCGGTATGCATGAGATCTTTGCAGACACAGGTATGCCTGCTATCTAAGAAACAAAAAGATATTTACCAAACCATCTGCGTGTTCTCATTTTTATTTGATTTCGTATCCCAACACACACTTCAGGCTGGGGATCTTAAGGTCGTTAACTTCCTTGGCTGAGTGCTCTGTAGCACCATGAGAAGTGCTTATCACTGCTCAGACACAGTGTGCCTTGTCATGGTTTCTTGTGCAATGTATGTAAAAAGTAGTATCGCTCTTACAAAAGTGGGCTGGTAAAATCTACAATTTGCCACTCAGCAGCTTCATTCAACCAGGGCATGTAAGTTCCCTACCAGACCAATAGTAAATGTGTATCACTCCATGAGGATAGCTCATTACTCTGAGCTGCAGAGGATTTTAAAAGAATTATAAGTATGCCCAGCTCCATCCTGCCTCCAAATGAAGCTATCTAAAGTCTTTCAGAGGTTGCAGTCAGAACCTGTTGGCTGAATGGATAATGACCTCATTTACATTTTGCGCATACAAGCAACTGACTGACTAAAGTCTGGGAAAATATCAAATGAACTAACTCCATAGTTGAGAAAATTAAACTGAAAACAACATGGAGTGATCTTGCCACAGACCAACTGGAAATTATTTTTTTTATTTGCTTATATCACAACCCGTAAAAGTGCCTACTGCTAGCAATAATTATGCTCTTCCTGGCCTATATTGATTAATAACGTCCAAAAAGTCTTTTCTTCCTTATTTTGAAAGACAACATGGATGATTTGGTTTTTGAAGACTTTCCGGGCGTGGACAGTCATTTTTCCTCCTATATAAAATACGAGCAGGTTAATATTCTGAATCCTACTTGTAAACCCAATAGCAACAAGAGGACAGAACAATCTGCATAGAAACACCCATGCATTTAGCTTTCCATACACTGAGGAGATCTACTCCAACGTACACATCTAAAATGTGTGACTGTACCCTAGTTAGGAAGGTTTTTCCACCAGTTTTACTCTGGCAAAAGCATACAAATCCAGTTCCTTTCACACCAATCAGTCCTTCCTTTTTATGGCACACTAATGGGGGCTGTTACAATCCACATAGTATCATTACACCAGAATGCCATTAATTTGTTTCAGCTTTTTCGTAATCCAGGGAAAGGCCACCAAAAAGTACATCAGTTCATGTGCAGAGATGCCCCAATTGAAGAAGTTACAAGCTCTAGGACATCCCCCTAAATGTGTCCGGTGTATGTTTGCATACCATGTGAAAGCAGAGCTTTTAAAGTGTTGCCATCTTCGAGAAGGTCAGGTTTACACCAGTAACACTGACTGAAACCTGCGCACGGTTTAGTGCTGATGAATCCAAGACATGCGAGTTAAAACTGTATAATTCAGTTTAAATTAACAGTTGTAAATGGAACCAGTCATTGACATGGAGTGCACCTTTAATTAAAA
Source organism: Terrapene triunguis (assembly GCF_002925995.2). Classification (NCBI taxonomy): domain Eukaryota; kingdom Metazoa; phylum Chordata; order Testudines; family Emydidae; genus Terrapene; species Terrapene triunguis. The sequence goes on from NW_020664444.1 coordinate 6,314,715, forward strand.
AAAAAAAAATCAGATTAATGAGCCACTTTCATAGATTTAAAATTTTTAAAATTTCCAGAAGTCACTATTACAAAAAGAAAAACAGCCTCATGATTTCTTAAAGAGGCTAACAGTTTGTCCATTTTGGTAATTATCAGACAACGGGGAGGGAATTAAAGAAAAGGCAGCATTAGTGTTTTCTAAATGTAGTCTTAAGTAATATGTTCAAATTCATTTCCTCTAAAAAGTAATTAGTCATGAGAATTCGTTTTAAATTTCATTACAAAGTCTTAATTCAAAAATAAAATATTTTAGTGTTAAACTTCCCTTTTAAATTTTCTTTACAGAAACAAAGAGCTAAAACCATAAATAAAAGGAGGGCATTCAACCATAAAAATGACATTGGCCAATATCTGAATTTTTCAGCCTGACCTGATAAAAGTCTATCAAAACTAGACAGTTAAATAAGAACCACATTATAAAAATTAGCAAAAAAAAAAAAGACTATTAGGTTATTCTGCAAACTCAAATATGAAACTGTACTAAAAACAAAATATGTGCAAAAGTGTACAAGAGTAACTGCATATAGCAAGGTTAAGCCTGAATTAGTTTTAAAGCTTGCCCTGGTGAAACTGAATTCAAAGTTGTCCCACTGTATTTTGTTTTTCTTTCATCTCACATTGTAAGTCAAATAAAAATAAAATACACACAATCACTTCCAAACGGAGTCACTACTGGACAAGCACAGAGCAGAACACTCATTGAGCACGAGTGCAACATGCCACTCACAGGAAGTTCCTTTATAGTCCTTAGATAGTAGTGTACAAATTCAACACTGCATACAACAGCACACATTATACTTGACAACTTGAGAATTTTCTTCCGCTTTTTTTCCCTTTCGAGACAAGCTTGCTTTCTCAGTCAAACCGCCGATAAAGCGGTGAGATTTTGTGTTGCAATGCTTAATGCGTAAAACCAGCCTTCTGGGCTCTCTTCTAAGAATAAGGACTATGGGTGAACCAACAGTCTAGAACTGTATATAGTTATGTGCAAAACCATTCACTAGCACTCCGAGTCTCAGGTCTATCATATGAACAGGGGAAATGATAGCTGTAGATAACAGTAATTTTAGGATCCAGCACATCATCTGACACCTACAAAATAGCAAATGGAGTTTAAAATGGCAGGTTCTCCCTAGAAAGTGTATTGAAATGGTTAACAAAGTAACAAAATGGACATAATCTAACTTTGGCGAAAAGTCTGACATTTCATGTAATGCTCAACAAGCCAAAGTAAGGTACCATCTGTAGCAAAGACTAGATTTAGATTAACTGGTAAGTATAGACAACTCTTCAAAGTTCGTAACTGTAAACTGCAAATCTACTTCCAAGTCGCTTACACGCCATTCAGTCCAAGCAGATCCTGTTCGTTTTTCCCCAAAGACTTCAGCTTGGAAACATGAAAAGAAAGTTCCTTTGATTGGGTCTTTATAGGAGGAAAGGGTTAGTTGTATTTGTGGGCTGGGATGCCGATGGAGGGATTCCCGTACTATGAAGAGGCTGGGTCATTGATCCTGCAATGCTCATGTTCATCCCCTGGCCCATTCGAGTGATAGATGCCATGGTGCCCATAGCTGGTAACGGCGCCATTCCCACAGCCACTGGTGCCATGGAAGACAGAGGTATTGGCTCCATGCTCATTGCTGGCACAGCATTAAAAGAAGGACTTGTGCCCATCACGGGACTTGCTCTCATCTGATTTAGTGTGAGGGGCTGGGGCTGATTCACTTGGAAGGGGTTGATTGGAGTTGGTGCTGTAGCTGTCCCTAATTTGAAAAGAGAAAAAAAGAATGCAGCTCCAAAAAGGTCAAGGTTTTGCAGGCATGCCATGTATATATACAGATAAGGTAGAGTTACACAATACTTCCCTCTCCCTCCCCCCCACAAAAAAACAACAACCCCAAAAGAACAAACGCCACTTCTAATGAAAATCGCTTTTACACTACCCTTGACATATACTGGGCCACATGTGTCTCTCAGTGGCACAAATTCCATTTACTTCAGTGGATATCTAATTAGAATTTGTCCCACTAGATCTGTATGAATGCCAGCAGAATACCACAGCACCGATGGGTAGTTTTCCATTTTCTGTGAGACGAGCTGTACAAACAGAGGCTGAATTCAATCAATCAGGAGTGTGCCTGAACATGACATTCTGAGGCTATACTGCAACAGATAATTGCAGGTTATTTTTATTCGTTTATTGCACTTCGGCTACTGTAAAATTGTTCTCCCTCCCTCTGCTCCCAAGATTTCAGCCATTTCACTCAGTTTTAGAAGCTGTTCAGGTATTTGGCTCCGAGATCTGTCAGGAATTCATAATGTAAACAAGCCAGTTCCGAATTACAGCAAAGCTGGAAAAAGCAAAGAACTTTCCCAACATTCAAAGGCTTTGATCCACTGCCAACAATATACGTTCTTTACATAGATGCTTAGACTTATTTGGATGGCTCAGTGACCCCTCGTAAACTTGACAGATATGTAGACTTCCTGTTGCTGAATAGTGCTAAGCTGCTCAGAACCATTGTTCATTCTGTTTCCCCAATATTTTTAAGGAATTTCATAAACAAATATTTGTTTACAAATGTTTTAAGACAAATTAACTGTGGTGTTCGTATCTTTGAGGTTTTACTGTACGCCAAGAGGAGAGCTTCTTTTGTCGGCGTAGTTAATCCATGAGAGGCGGTACCTATGTCAATGTGGGATGCCCTCCCACTGACGTAGCGCTGTCTACACCAGGGGTTAAGTCTAGTCATTTTTCACATCCCTGAGAGACGCAGTTATACCAACTTAAGTCTATAGTGTAGATCTGGGCGAAGCAATGCAAGTTTCTAAGTCCCATTTTCAAAAGTGCCTTTGGCACTTTGGAACTTAAGGGCTTGTGATTTCTGAAGTGCACTAATGTGTTGTGCATTAATTGGTCTGTGTAAACCCTGTTGGTGTGCACTCAGAGCTCCCTAGTGGGCTTTAACATAGTCTGATATTTTAATGCAGTTCAGAATTAAGAGGGCCACAGGCAAACTCTGCGTGAAAGAGTCCAGGCTTTCGGTAGGTTTTTTTGGTTTGGTTTCATTTTTCTTTTGTTAGGTGTGGGGGGGGGGGGGGGAGAAGAGGGTTGAGCAGCATGCAGATTATACCAACAATCAATGCGCCATACTGTGGACTATATTTCAAAATGATTTCATAACCCACTAATGTTTTTTATTTTTGTTTTTAAAAGAACACTGACTATAAACAGCCAGGACTGGCCCAGAACAATATTGAGTATGCCTTGCTGGAACAAGCTGGGTGGAGTTCTACACCAGTAGAAATGGCAGAGAAAGAAGCATGTTCTCTAGAAGTAAATAATATCTAAAAACAACTTGAATTGATGCTCACTTCGTCTTTGCCTTTAGGATCCAGCGTAGTATCAAGAGTAATATCTAATGTCTCTCCTACAAGGGGCGCTATCTTCACCCCGCACGGGATGGCATGTATTCAGTATACGTTCATCTCTATTTACTATAGCTCTTCCATGTTTTCATACTTTTGACTGAATATATTATTTTTAGCATTTATGTTCATGTTTGAGAGGAAAGATGCATACATAGCTAGCCAATGCCTGCTCAACATCTGCAACTCCCACTGAAGTTGATAGTTTATCTCAGGGTCCAGCCCTACAGGACTAGACTAAGAATAGGAAAAGACTATTAAGGCTTAGGATGATACCAACAATAAAGGAGGGTACTAGTATTTATTATTTGTGTAACAGTAGCGCCTAGGCACGAACCAAGATGGGGTCCCACTGGACTGGACAGCATACAAACTCATAGTACAAGATTCCCAGTCTCAAAGAGCTTATGATATAAACAAACAAGATGTTTGAGGGGAAACAGGCCAAAAAAATCATGGAATTACCATGCCATTTGCTGCCATCACATTGTTCACTATGCTTGTGTGCTCTACCGCTTCCCCCGCCCTATGTCTGTCTTGTCTAGTTAAACAATATGGACTCATTGTTTCTTTGTATTCCCCCATTTGTAGTCTCTCGTATTATACCTGGATTGTAAACGCTTAAGGGTAGGGACTGTCTTTTTGTTCTGTTTTTGTATAACACCCAGCACAATGGGGTCCTAGTTCATGACTGGGGCTCGTAGGTGCTACAGTAATACAAAAGTAAATAATAATGAGAGTTGAGGTCACTGCCATCCCCCCCCCGATAAAACAGCAGAGCCAGGAATAGAACCCAAATCCTTCCATGTATCAATCCATTATCTTTCCACAAGACCATGCTGCCTTTCCCTCCTAATTGCAACAGAGCAAATCCTGCTGGCCAAACTAGTCTAGGATGGCAAGCAAGCCAGGAAGTACAAGACTTAGATTGCGCTATGTGCACCAGAGGTGAGTAGGGTTTCTTCTACAAGAACAAATTTGGAAAACAAGATATAAACAAAGTTAGATATTGGAAAGGGATGTATTGAGACGTACCTGGAGCTAAGAACGGATTCAATGACGGAACAGGCTGTGGTGGCTTAGACACCAATGAATCCAAATTCACCAAAGCTGCATTGGGCCCCAAGAAAGACTCTGGGGTTTTCCGAGCTGCACTTTGTTTGCTTGATGTCATGTTCGTGGACTGAGAATCAAAGAGATCAGGACTTGTTGTACCACTATGCTGGGATGACAAAGTGGAACCTGACTCGGCTGTAACAAAAAGTCAAGAACAATCTGTTAGGTTCACAATGGTAAATGCTACGATTTACTAAAATCAGTTATCTGTCTGTTCACTATGTATTATAATCATGCAAAAAAAAGTCTGATGAAGGAAGCAAGTGATTTCATTCTACTACTAAAAATATACTCTTAAATCTGATTTTATACTATAATTTTGTTTAAATTGCCAAGTATGTTTTACACTTTTAGCAGGTTGTTAAATATATTAAGTCCTAAGTGTAGAACAGTAGAATTACAACTGCAGTGTAATATAAACAAAGCTTCTACACAACTGACCTTGATATCCTTCTTTAGTGTGCTGTGATACAGACACGAATGAATAGCCTCTAGGGAGAAGATATTCATGAGCATCAGAACTGTGGCCTCTGAACTATCATCTTGGTATTTTTTTTATTCAGTGTTAGCCATTCATCAATTAACAGATTTCTTTTAAAAAAAGAGGGACTTGGGCCAACACTGAGCTGTGTCACCAATCTTACAGAAGGTGCCCCTTATAAAGAGGTACATAGTCACAAAGCATTTACATTTTTGAAGTCTAGCAGTTTCATTTTCATTAGGTGAAATACAAACTTCCACAAAAGTGAACTTTCAGTAACTCTTTCCCTATTGTTGAATACAAGTGTTTGCATGTCTATTTGACAAACCATCACTCAAGTTACTTTGTCTCCTTGCCTCCTACCACGGCCTTCACCCAGTCACCTGAAACTCGGGCTGAAGATATGGTTTGGTTAAGCAGAAGTTATTGGGCTCAATACAGGGGTAACACGATGAAGTTGTATGGCCTGTGCTACGCGGAGGTCAGACTACATGATGGTAACAACTGGCTTTTTTGTTACATTAGCTATAAAAATGGCAACAAGTTCTAAGTACTCCCCAGTTTGAACTTATCCACTGTGAAAGGTGGATCTTGTTTCTGTCATAAAAAGATTAAACAGTTGGTTTAAAAAACTAAGATTACCAAAAAAACTGCCTGTTTGCCAAGTATTCATTTGATCCGTACCTGTTTTTTTGGAATTTCGAAGGTTGTCAAATTCAGAAAAGTCATCTTTAACTGTACCATTCAAATTACTGAAAAGGTCGAACGATGTGCTTCCTGTTCAGGAGAACAAACGACACCTGTCATTAATAGATCTTCAACTGCGTTATGTCCAGTGCTATTAAAAGCAATTTCGTAACCACTCACATTACTTGAGAAACATTTCCCTCTGTGTCCTATCATGGCCATTAAGGTTCCGCTGGGGTGCTTCTGCTGTCATTACCCCAGACCAAACTCTTTATGACTAGTAGCAGTGCATTTTCAGTATTTGGCCCTCACCTACGGTATAATCTTCCTCTGACTTTTCAGTATGGAGGGCCTTCAAGGCACATGTGGTTATGTGTCTTTAGGTTGCAGTGGAGATGGTCAGTGATTTTACTGCCCAATATAGAAGGTAGCATATATATTACCCAGCTGTGCAATCAAGTGGTGCATCCAGATGCTGTGGTGACGGGCATCACAAATTCCATGTAGTATTGGAATTAGAAGCATGGATACAAGCCAGTGATAACAAGCAAAATGGAATGCAAGTGTGGCCATACTTGGGGTAAGAATTTGATTCCCAAATTCAGCTTCTTGTTTCACAGATTAAAGGGACTGGGAGGGCAACAGAAAAGATGTGCTCAGTACCTGGCGTAGATAAGGCGCTAGAGTGCTAAGCAAAGGGGAGCCTAGCTTTACTCTGCAATCAGTGAAGAAGACACATTCACTAGATGTGGAAACACCTTTAGCAAAAAGGAAGGGAAAAAAACCTAAGTAAATAAAGAGTAATCATATTACCCCAAACCTAACAGGGTTGGAATTTGAAAGTCACTTTTTAAACAATCAGTTAGCATTAAGCTTCATTACATTTTGAATCATTACAATGACACTTAGAGGCAATTAACTCACAGAAATAAAATATGAAGACAGAATGCAAGTAAAGATTCTGTATTGCAAATGTTATTTATCTCCAGCAAAAAAGAGGAAGTTATAAAATACCTTTAGTCTCATGAATTTTACAGAATCATTTCTAAAACATTCCATTTTCCTTTGCCCATAAAAAGCTAGATTAGACATGATCTTGACATCATTCCACACTACACATCCTTAGTTCATTATAAAATGTACAGAGATGAATGATTGCAAAGAATTCATTTAGCACAGAAAGTCATGGCACCAATCCAAAACCACACTGCTATTATGGTTATTGGGAGCAGTAAGAGTCACAAGGCATAAGGCAAGGAGTTGCAGCAGCACCTTCTGCACTTCGTTACATAAGGATTTACAGAGGGAGCGTTTCAAAGGCAGGTAAGCACCGAACTCCCATTTGCGCCTTTGAAAACCCCCTCCTCAGAACACCGGATGCTAATCAAACTCTGAACAGTTTACATCTACAGAGACCTCTTTCTGCACAGCAAGTCACCACATTGAAAATGTCAGTAGCTTTGAAGCTTTCAAATTGTTTTAATACTCTGTTTTTTGGAAATTAAATGTTTAGCTAATTAAAGAGAGGGCCAATGGCAGCAGGGCAGTCACAGGTGCATGGCTGAACTGGGTGGCAGGTGTACATAAAGTAAAGACTGGAGAGGATGTGGAAAGGAGTCTGGAGGAAAGACCACACAAATGCAATGCTCTGACTCAAAATAATGGCACTGAAATGTCTGTTCTAAAGTCTATGATATACTCCTCAGGGCATTCTGTGCCAAACAATTAAAAATTCTGCACACAATATTTTAGAATTCTGCAAATTTTGTCAAATAAATGTGGAGGCTCCAGCATGGCATTGGGGAGCACAGGCCACTTGCTGCACAGAGGTGGGAGATCACTGTGCAGCTTCGCCCTGGGACACGGACTCAGCGGTGAGGTTGCACCCAACCCTGACACAGCACAAGGCCTGGGCCTGACCCAGAAACACCCCAGGGCCCTGCCCCTCCATGCCAGATGCACCAGGTGTGGGCAGGCAGGCTCAGCAAGGCAGGATCCAAGTGCGGAGGGGCTTAGTCTGGGGGGAATCCAGGTGTGGGTTGAGAGGATTCTGTGTAGGCCAATCTGGGTGTGGGCGGCTCAGTGGGTGATCCGGGTGCGGGGGTGCATCTGGATGCACAGGGGCTTTTTGGTGGATTCTAGGTCCAAAGGTAATGGGATTCTGCAGGGGGGGTCCAGGTGAAGGTGGTTGGGGCTCTGCGGAGGGGAGGAAAGGGGGGCTAGGTGTGGGAGGCTCAGTGGGGGTGTCCAGATGGTGGGGGACTGGGGCTTAGTGGGGTTGGGATCCAAGTGCAGCTGGTTGGGGCTCAGTAGGATGGGGTTCTGGGTCGGGGGGAGGGGGAAGGCTCGGCAGGCAGGTCAGGGTATGAGGGGATCCGGATGCACAGAGACTGGACGGATGGGGGAGCAACTCCCTGTATAGCGACCCCTCCCCCTGCAACTGAGGAGTGATGGGTGCAGGAAGCGCGGGGCGGGGGGAGGGGAAGGAAGAGTTTGCAGAGCTTCCTACAGCCAGGGGAGAAATCTGGGAGTGGGTCTGACCCAGCCCTGGATGCCGTGCAGGGGAAGAGGAAGTCCCGTCTCCCCCAGCCCAGCCGAGACTAGCAGCTGAGCCTGGCACAGGGTAGGAGCCACCAGCCGTGTCTTCCCCAGTCCCGCCCCCACCCCACAATGATTTACCTCTCTGCCGGCTGCCCTGGGCACCCAAAACATACTGCTGGGAAGGGTCACATGACCACTTTTGTGGCTTCCCTTTGCTTCCACGTCAGAAAGTCATTTTTCTGCAGGGAAACAAAGAATTCTGCGGGGGACATAAATTCTGCGCATGCGCAGTGGTGAAGAATTCCCCCAGGAGTAATTATAGGTCTTATTTACTTTGAAATCCAGTACTGCAAGTCCTTCAGTGCAACTGTTTCTTTTACCTGCTCCATCTAGCAATTACCCACATCTCACCTTAAGTTAGTCAATGAAGAGAGGCTGAAAAAATAACTCCCCTCAGTACAAAAACAAACAAAAACCTTTAAAGGCATGCACACTTACACCACAGGTTCAGTACAGTCTATTTACTGGAAAGGATGTCAAATGTAAACAGTCTCTTACCAGAAGTGGAAATAGGTTTGTTTGCAGCTGCTGGTCCCCACGGATCTACAGTAGCTTTTGTTGCTACAGAGGATGACTGAGAAGGAGCCCACGGGTCTACATTTTTGGAGAGAGACTGAGTAGTGGATCCAGTTGGTGCTCCCCATGGATCAACAGAAGTAGCTGGCTTGGCACCTGCAACAAGAGACAGTTGAACCACAGATCAGACAAAGTCACTTTGAAAAGCTTTTCTAGGAAATTAATTGTATTAAGTTATAAACACTACCCATGCAAAGTAAGCACTAAGAGAAAACTGTGAAAAATTAGATGCTGCGTTACATCAATTTTGCCATGCTATATGTACAGACAACTAATTTCTGTGGAAGGCTCTTGAATAAAAATAAGCTCCCACTTGAAGATTTAATTAAACTTGCAGCAATTTGCTTTCATGGCAAACTGTCATTCACCATGGCACAGAATTATTGTTCAGATTGAAAGTGACATATTAAATCACAGGTTACATTTAAAATAAAACTCAAGGGAAAGATCGTTTCTATAAGCCATTATCTAAAAGAAACCAAGAACTCAATGTAAAAACTCAAAGTGTTCAGGGAAAAACCTACTTAAAGGCTTAAAATGAGCCATTTTAAAACTCTCTCCTGTTTCCACCATATTTTAAATTTGTAAAACAAATCCTTCAACTTTCTCTGAGCTACAATTTTTCTTCCCCATTTGTGATCACTATTCCTGCCATAGGTCTTCTCTAAATTGTCCCCATCTGTTTCCAAATCATCCTCTCTGTTCTTTTCCTATATTAATGACTACTATTGGCTGTAATTATCCAACACCATCAATACATATCCCTTCTCTAAGGTTTTATTCATATCATCTGCAAGTTCAGGGCTCTTATTATTAATGAAGGATACCTATACAGCATGTTTGATCCATCCTATTTCAGTACATTATGATTCAAGCCTGATTCTTCACCCCCACAGAACAAAACCCCCAAATTATTTATATTTCAGTAAAGCCTAAAGACCCCAACCAGTGGTTGAATCAAAGGTCTGGTCTATACTACCCGCCTGAATCGGCGGGTAGAAATCGACCTCTCGGGGATCGATTTATCGCGTCCCGTTGGGACGCGACAATCAATCCCCGGATCGGCGCTCTAACTCCACCAGGGGAGGTGGTAGTAAGCGCCGCCGACAAAAAGCCGCAGAAGTCGATTTTGCCGCCGTCCGTGATACGTCGAATTCAGCTACGCTATTCACGTAGCTGAATTTGCGTATCTTAAATCGACTCCCCCCTGTAGTGTAGATGTACCCAAAGACAGAGTCCCTGTCCTAAAGAGGTTATGATCTGACAAAACAGACACAAACAACAAAATGGCGGCGTGTCCAAAGCAAAGTCAGATTTCTTGCTAGTTTCATCCTCACATGAACCTCTTTCCCTGCCAACCTCCCTTGTGATCAAATGCCAGTCAAACTTCTTCACAATCTTTGCTCAGCCCAAGTGTCCTCCTTCCAGCCTCCCTCACCATCATACGAAAACACTCAGGCTCAAATGCAGACCCCACTGAAGAAGCCAAACTTGGGACTTCAGAGAGGCGGGGGCTTCACCCTCAGGTGAGGGCTACACTTTACAGCTCTACTGTACCAGGAAAGCACTTCTAGTGTACATGTAGCTTATACCAGCAAAACTGCACTTTTATCAGCACAGCTTATTCCAGTCCTCTCCCCAAAAGAGAAATAAGCTATACTGGCAAAAGCAGTTTTGCTGCTATAATTGTGTCTACATTGGAGGTTTTTGCTCTATGCTATGTCGGTCAATCTCGTCAAATGCCTGACTGACATAGCTATGCCAGCAGAAGTCTGTAGCGTGAACCTGGCCTCAGACTCATTCTAGGAGGCAAAAACCCAAACTGCCAAAAGTCTGAAAGGCCTGCTCTTGCCTGTGTCCCCTCCCTCATAACAGGGGGTGGGGGGGAAGTGGGAGATTCTGTTCAACTCTAGAAAGAGCAGTATTTCCCCACTACCAACATCACCTCCCTCCTCCCACAAAACAACTGAATTCCACCTCTCACTTGTCCAGATCCAGTACTTGCTGCAGACCTCCCACCTGTCTGCAACAAGCAGTAGCAATCAGAAAGAGCATCCCCCACCCTACCTTTGGTGTTTCCTTTTGGAGAGGCATTACTATAGCGCCACACCGTTTTTAACAACATTCTCTGAAAGTGTATACAAGCATCACAAAGAGAGCAGTATTTTCGATGCAGCCACCTACTCAACAGAAGCACTTCGGTACCTAGGAATCATCCTTATAGTCTGAAGATTCCAAGGAGCATCTCTAATGAAACAACACTTGGCAGCAAATGTATCAGATACATGCCTGCACTCAGCATGCCAGTGTGCGAACAGGAACCCCAAACCAAGAAAATTCTACTTACCAGCCCAAAATAATAAAAGCAAATAATTTTGCCTTTATAGCACATATCCACATAACCCTTTAAAGTGATCAATTATTTCCAAGTTAGAATGTGTGTTCACATACACCCTTTTTCCGAAAACTAGATTTCAACAGAAACCAAGATATAGTTGGCAACAGGAAATACAAGTATAAAAAAGAAACGAATGCTTTAATACAAGAACAGGACAGAGCCACTCTTGTAGTAGACAGCTGTATCACCTCGGTTCACCTTGCTGTTTCAGTTTACAACCAAATCCTCAGTTTAAAGAACAGCACCATGAAAGCCAACTAGGAAACTAGGAGATAAGCATACTAGCACGAGTTCCGATTTGCAGAGTTGTTAGCTCACTTTCATCAACAGATGGCATCTTTTTGTTCCATCTACAGAACAGGAAATGCTGACGGGCTCTATTTGAATACGGCTACTCTCATTCCAGCATACACACTTCCTTCATCTGCATTGTGTGTTGAGTTACGATTGATGATGCCATGCAAGAAATGCTAATGACACTATTCCGGATAAACGGAAGCTTTCAAAAATGTCTTTTGTTCTTTCATAAGATAGATCACAGAATTAGAACAGTTGTAACTAAGAGCATTTAGGAAGATACCTTCCCCCACCTCCCTTCCCTCTATTGAAATGTCAAAGCACAGCTAGGCAGGATTAAAATCCTCTATTTTAATGAGTCACTGTTTTACTAGCAGTCAAGATTCATAAACCTGACATCTTCAAGACTATCCTTGGGAGCCAAGTAGCTGGAAAGCAAGAACAAAGAGTTGTTATACATGGCATTAATAAAGTTGGGAGCCAAGGACAGGAAACTCAACAGCTGCAGCTAATACCATCCATTGACAAGTTTTTGCTTGTATTTTCCCCATAAAAAAAATAAAAACAGTTTCAAAACCCCAGAACTTTGATTGACCTTTTCTAATCTCATGTTTTACTGCTCATCATAGATGAAGATGCAAACTCTGTTTAAAACAAAACAATGACCCAGTGGCTAAGCAGCTGCACATAGTGCTAAAATGAGAAGACATCAATGCTTCAATACTAAACGCTCTCCAGCTGATCTACAGGTTGCGAGGTAAACGATTGCTATCGGAACTTCCTGATCATAGGGAAGGGAAGAATGAGGAGAAAAGGAAGTGATTTTTCCTACCTGTCAATCAGGTTTTGTCTACCATCATTGAGGTCATATAACCTTCTGTGGGATCTTGATCACTGTGGCAGGATAGGAAGGGGAGACTTTGGCCAACAGGGATATCCTAGGGGGGCGGGGGAGGGTTCATATGGAATCTAGCCAACTGAAGAATCTATACATGGGACCATAATCCCTATAAGGTTCACAAGGACCTGGACCAAGGTTTCCCAAGGAGCTGATGGACTCCTGAATGAAGCATTTCCTTCAACTTATTTTACCTCTCTTTTGAGGCATTGTTGTATGGTGTCCGTTTGAACCCCCAGGCACAAAATGAACTAGTGGTATCCAGCTCCTGTTCCAGATGATCACGACTTGTACCCATATGTTTGAAAGATCTGTTGGCTAATTCACCACCACCCTGGTCAGGGGGCCCTGATCAGCAAGATGTCTATGAAGGGATAAATGTGAACTTCCTCATGCCTGAGTACCCCTATCAGGACTACCAGAACCTTGACAGATAGATAGCCCTTTTTCCATGAGTGTGAGCCAGACTTGTCCTGCTTTGCCCCTTTCGATTTTTAATTGTGTTTCTTAGGAGTCCTGTATCTCACATAAGCCAAGAAATAAGAAGGATGGTCTTTTCACTTTTTTTTTTTTTTTTTTTTTATTTTACAATGGCACTGGGCATTGCCTTTTTTCCCCTATCCCCAGTAGCTGAGTCTTCTGGGTCACATTCAGAATGAGATATGACACTGCTGGCTTTTTAGGGAGTCTTGGTATTTTTGCTTTTATTTTGTTGGCACTTAGAATCATAGAAGATCAGGGTTGGAAGAGACCTCAGGAGGTCATCTAGTCCAAACCCCTGCTCAAAGCAGGACCAATCCCTAACTAAATCATCCCAACCAGGGCTTTGTCAAGCCTGACCTTAAAAACCTCCAAGGAAGGAGATTCCACCACCACCTTAGGTAACCCATTCCAGTGCTTCACCACTCTCCTAGTGAAATAGTGTTTCCTAATATCCAACCTAAACCTCCCGCACTGCAACTTGAGACTGTTATTCCTGGTTCTGTCATCTGCTACCACTGAGAACAGTCTAGATCCATCCTCTTGGGAACCCCCTTTCAGGTAGTTGAAAGCAGCTATCAAATCCCCCCTCATTCTTCTCTTCTGCAGACTAAATAACCCCAGTCGCCTCAACCTCTCCTCATAAGTCATGTGCTCCAGCCCCCTAATCATTTTTGTTGCCCTCCGCTGGACTCTCTCCAATTTTTCCACATCCTCCTTGTAGTGTAGGGCCCAAAACTGGACACAGTATTCCAGATGAGGCCTCACCAATGCCAAATAGAGGGGAAATGATCATGTCCCTCGATCTGCTGGCAATGTTCCTACTTATACAGCTCAAAATGTCATTAGCCTTCTTGGCAACAAGGGCACACTGTTGACTCATATACAGCTTCTCGTCCACTGTAATCCCCAGGTCCTTTTCTGCAGAACTGCTGCTTAGCCATTCGGTCCCTAGTCTGTAGCAGTGCATGGGATTCTTCCGTCCTAAGTGCAGGACTCTGCACTTGTCCTTGTTGAACCTCATCAAATTTCTTTTGGCCCAATCCTCAAATTTGTCTCGGTCCCTCTGTATCCTATCCCTACCCTCCAGCATATCTACCACTCCTCCCAGTTTAGTGTCATCTGCAAACTTGCTGAGGGTGCAATCCACGCCATCCTCCAGATCATTAATGAAGATATTGAACAAAACCGGCCCCAGGACCGACCCTTGGGACACTCCACTTGATACCGGCTGCCAACTAGACATGCCAAGTAGACTTCAGGGTCTACTGTCTTGTCCTAATGGAGACAGAGGGGCTTGAGGCCTGTAAGCAGGGGATCTGGAGAAAGGAGGGACTCTAGCCCATGAATGGAGATGCCAGAAGTTAGAACTCAGACCTTTGGTTTCAGGTTGGAGAAAAAAGCCAACCGATTATGGCTACTGAAGCTGGCTGCAGGTGGTAGACCATCTGAATAAGAGCCAGCTGAGGAAAATATTTGGTTAACGGCTGATATTGGAAGAACAGAAGTAGGTGTATAATGGCAGAAGGGGATACCTAACACGTCCCTTACTAGTACTGGGGATTTTTGATGGGTTTGAGCTGTTTAGTTACCAGTTGGTCTGAGAAGCAGAGGGAGTGGAATAGACAGAGGGTTAGGACTGCAGCCAGGAGCAGTGGCTGTTACGATGTGGCCCTCAGCAGTTTTACATCCTTTCACAAATTGTCTGCTTTCTTCATGCCCAGGGGAAAGAGGATGAAGGACAGGAGCACCTATAGCTGACTCTCCTGGATCTCTGAGCTAGACTAATTTGGTTCCTGCCTGAGTCATTCCTGGCTGGATTGAAACCACCTAGATGTCCCTGGCTGCAGATTACAGAAAATTCAGAGGCCCCCCATCAATGCATTCAGTGATGAGGGATTTCAAAAGAAGCAATCCTTGGCCTTTCCCTGCTTTCAGGGCTTTTCTGCCATTCCCACACATCTCTGTATTTCTGAACCTCGGTGAACAAATCCCATCCAGAAAGCTTCTAGGAAATACATCCTCCACCCAACTACATAGCTCAGCAAATCAACCCAGATGATATGCGTCAGAAATTCAACTAGTAATTTTTGAGGTCTCATTTGTTTTAATTAATACCCCCTCCCCCAATGTTCTATAGCAGGGGTCGGCAACCTTTGAGAAGTGGAGGGCCGAGTCTTCATTTATTCACTCTAATTTAAGGTTTTGCGTGCCAGTAATATATTTTAATCTTTTTAGAAGGTCTCTTTCTATAAGTCTATAATATATAACTAAACTATTGTTATATGTAAAGTAAATAAGGTTTCAAAATGTTTCAGAAGTT
Organism: Terrapene triunguis; assembly: GCF_002925995.2. Taxonomy (NCBI): domain Eukaryota; kingdom Metazoa; phylum Chordata; order Testudines; family Emydidae; genus Terrapene; species Terrapene triunguis. The sequence continues at coordinate 6,330,042 of NW_020664444.1, forward strand.
TCATTTAAAATTAGATTAAAATGCAGAGCCCCCCGGACCGGTGGCCAGGACCCGGGCAGTGTGAGTGCCACTGAAAATCAGCTCGCGTGCCATAGGTTGCCTACCCCATTCTATAGAATGGGATCCTGTAAACAACTACCTGCAGCTGAGGAGGCAGAACTAAACTGTCAGGCACTTCAAGGAAAGGAGAAGCTTCTCTCTGCCCATGTTGTCTGGATCTGTCCCTAAAGATGAAGAGGTTTGAAGACTGACTGTAAGGGCTGTGGACTTTCTGATATAAAAGAACAACTCTTTGGACAGCGTGTGTCTCTATGGGCCTTAAAAGCAGATTGCCAAACAGGCCTTGCAAATCCAAAAGGACTTTGCTGGGAGGCAGTAAAAAGAATAGGGACGACACCCAGAAAATTAAATATGTAGTCCTCTAACATGTGCCGGTTTGGATCGTCCATATCAAATACATATGCATTTGGATTTAGCACTCAAGTCAAGAAATCTTCAGTGTTTCATAAAGGATTAAAATTAAAATAGATTTAAAGTTAGATTTCACCCAGTATAGTTTTGTTGATAAAAAATAACTAATTTAGACAATTTAACTGATTTACTATTGACTGTATGTCAGTATAAACACACTTTTTCATTAAGAACAGTAATAACACATTGTAATTCACTGCTAGTGGATTGCTAATTTTAGCAACCTGACTTGGATGCCTGTCACTGCCTAATATAGTTTCTTAATCTATGATGCTGAGCACAACTACAAGTCAGAGTCTGAGTATCTCCAACATGAGACAAGCAGTTTCTGCTGCCAAGAGAAAAATGGAAAATCAGTTATCACTTCCCTCCCTTTGGGGTATGAAGCCTCACTACAATGGCATAAAATTGAACTAAATGGATTAAAATTTCCATTACAGTTTTCTCTTGATGAAATAAGCTAGCCAAAAAATTAACCACATTAGATCAAAATACTTACGTTATGGAGTATGTCAGTCTGCCCGTATAGAAAATCTTGGACAGAGTCAGCACCATGAAAGTGTTTTTCAGCACTACTTCTGGCAGTGTTTATTCTTACCAAATGATTGCCATGGGTCCGAGGTGGTAGCTGTAGCTGCAGATCCTCCCCAGGGGTCTGTTTGGTTTGCTCCAGCTGTGGGTCCCCAGGTTTCGGTTTTCTGAGGGGCTGGTGCTGATGAGGGTAGTGCATCCATGAGATCCAACAAAGTTGTGTGCTGTGGGGAAGAAATGTTTTTTAAGCTTTAATAAAGAGGACTACACTGCCCTGAAGTAACATGCCCATCATGTCACAAAGCAATATTTTGTTCTGTTACACACCCTCCTTGATCAGCTGCATGGTCTTTAACCTGCATGGATGAATCTTATCTACCACAACAAAATCCCAAAAGCATATACAGGCCCAGATTAAGCTAGATTGGACTGTATTTCATCATTCTGCAGCATAACCAGGAATTTCTTAATTGAAGGCACTACCTCCTTCTTTTTGGGGATTTTAATTGTGTCTCTGCGACTCTCCTCCAGAGCCATCTGTAATCTCAGATCATCTCCGCGTCGGAGGCGCTCCTCCTGCAAAGGAAATCAACACCGTTGATACTGACTGTTGGGCTAGACTGTGCCTTTAAAATGGCGCAGTTTGCTCCCTCCATGTGCCTAGCCCGCTTGGCAGGCCAGTGCAGGGAGAAGGCCTGCTATAGCCTCAACTCTTGCCAGCCCCCTTTGGAGCAATTTGCACCAAGGAGGTGTGCAGTGGGTTACAAAGGACAGATTGTCCCTTGCATGTGATTTTTTTTTTTTTTTAAAATGGAGATATCCTATCTCCTAGAACTGGAAGGGACCTTGAAAGGTCATCGAGTCCAGCCCCCTGCCTTCACTAGCAGGACCAAGTACTGATTTTGCCCCAGATCCCTAAGTGGCCCCCTCAAGGATTGAACTCACAACCCTGGGATAAGCAGGCCAATGCTCAAACCACTGAGCCATCCCTCCCCCCCCCCATGTGATGAGGGTTCTTTGGGTAGATCTCTCCACTTACGCACAAGCCAAAACAACCTGACCCTAGTTCACTAATCTTAAAGATGAGATCATTAAACCTATATACACAGTCCACTTGAAATCTTTGTTGAAAGCTTGTTTTCTTTATATCTTTCGCAGAATGAGTAAAACAAAGATGGCTTAAATAATGAACTAACAAAGACGAGGGAATGTAAAGAAAGCAGATATTCCATCTTCAAATTATTATAAACCATTTCCCCTTTAAAACATTGAAGATTGAGACATCCGCTTTAACTTCAGATTTCCTGGCTTTTGTCAGTCTCTCTCAACATTTGATAGAATTGTTAGGTCTACAAGGAACCAGAGTAGTTCTTCTAGTGAACTCTGCACTTTTTTGTGGGATTCTAAAATCTCTAGGCCATCTCTAATATGTTTATGTCAAACTGACTATTTCAAATGATTTCAATTCCATCACCACTTTCTGAATTTCATCTTATTCCCCAATAATTATATCTTTTCTACTTTTAGTTTAAGTTCATTATTTCCAGCTTTACTGCTAAATGAGAAAAAATCCTCTTCCTTATGGTATCCCTTTGCAGACAAAAGGACTTTCGTATTTAATGTACAGTTATAAACTGATGCTTGTTGTAAAAAGACTGAAAATCATTGTGGAAGTGCCTGGCATAATTCCATGATTAAGGGTGAGTTTTGAATGTATAGCTGAGATGCAACCCCTTTGTTATGTATTAAGAATATAATATAATCTCCCCAATATTACAGCATTTACTGTGAATACAGAATGAATTTTCTGTGAAGTTACAAAAAATACAGTAGACTAGCTTGAGTTAAAATTAATTAAAAACGAGTGATTTAGGAAAATGAGCATTCCAGGTCAGACCATTTTTTCATTTTTTTTTGTCCCAAATGATCTTAACAGAATAAAACGCTGTTCAATCTTAGTAGTTTATAGTTACAACTCACTGAAATTTTGTACGCTTTTTTTTTAGGAATTCATCTTTTTTTGCAATAATTTTTCATAACTGAAAGTTCAGGAGGGACTGATGAATAATGTTCTTCCACAGAAGATGGCAGCCATTTTGAAATGAGCCATGTCTTATTCTCAATGGGTCTGAAGCCACAGCTGCCCTTGTCCAAAATGGCTATTGCTTCACACAGCTCCCCAACTGGAGTGAAACCAAATTGCATTCATGGAAGATGGTGTTCCCCGTTGCAGTTAGAGCATAGACAGAGAATGATTGTAATACACAGGAAACTCACCTGCTCTGCAACTTCTCTGCTCATTGCTAATGCAAGCTGCAGTTGGAGCTCTTCCTCTCCACTTGTCTGAGGTCGTGCTTGCTCTAGCTCTGAAGAAACTCGAGGGGATGTAGCTGTTGAAGGAACAGAAACATACTGAATATAAGAGTATCTATGAAGCTTTCTGAACCTCTTAACATGCCTGATTAAATTCACTCTTCACACTGTGTTTCACTTCTATACAGCTGCTCTTGCAAGCCAAGAATTACAAATACTGGGCCTTATCCTGAGAGGTGCCAAGGACTCGCCACGCCCATTGACGTCAAATGAGAGTAGAACATGCTCAGCTTCCTGAAAGATCAGCCCCACTTCCATGAGGTCAACAAATAAGACAACAGAAGTTATAAAGAGAGACTTCTGGAAGAATTTGATAGCTTAGAGGAAAACTATGCTTGAAAAACAAGGGATTAATTTATTAACAAGGATTAGCAAGAAATACTGAGTATCTGACTAAAATGGCTGCTAGATATAATAATGCCATAGCAAATCAGAGCTTTAGAGATGGGGTCACTGGTTTCATAAACTGTGTGGTTAATCATTCAAGAGATGTTTTTAGTACCTGTAACATGTACCAATATTACAGTACAGTAAGAGACTTTGAGAGCTAGCCAGTATGTAGGTAAAAAGGGATACCACCCACATTTTTATAAGCTAATGCCCAATCTCAGTCTAGACACGTAAGTAAACTATTCACACATATAGTTTATAAAATAGTAATATTCTCTGCAAAAACATTTCATTCGAACAGATTGGTAATTTTAAAAAAAGAGATTAAAAGTTTAGTATTAAGGAATATCTTAAAAGTAGGATGCAATATTTCATAAGAAGCCTTGTTTAAAGAAAATGATAGCAGGTATAGATATTTGTATTATAACTACTACAGAAGTCTTCGTCTAAAGGTCAAGAATTTATCTGCTGAGAATTAGTTGCAAACCTATGCTGTCATGTCATTATACGGCAATGAAAAGCAATCAAAGATGAAAGACTACATGCTAAAAAAAATGTTTCTGTGTGTGTCAAAGCTGCCTTTTTACAATTGTAACATTTGTATTACAATAGCAACCAGACACTCCGATCAGGTTTGGAACTCCACTATGTTCACCGAACAACTATTAACTAGCTTTAGTGCTCTGTCACGAATTATTCTGTGTACACTGAAACATTGTTTTACCAAGGCATGACAGTTGCTGATTAACATTTGAAATATGAATTGTGATCTTGCATAATCCACTAACATTTTATTTAATAAAAAAAAAAAAGGTAAAAATTACAGGTACTAGGAAAAATGAATGTTTCTTCTAAATAGCACAGCTTGGTGTTTAAAAGTCAAATTGCTAAATGGTCATTTTAAACCCAGTTTTTAATCACCTTTTATAAGTGCATTACCCCCTCCACCTGATTCTAGCCAATAACATTTCCTGAATTGGTATAAATTTTGACTTTTCACCAACCCTTCTTTCTGGCTGGAAAGTCACCTTAGAGGAAATCTATGCTGCAAGGGAAAGTTAGCGCCAGAGCAACATGAGGCAGTTCCCTTTCCTCCCTACTCTTCGACTCAGCACGCCATTTCCACTGCATTCCAAATCTAAAGGAGTGATGAATTGAATACCTGAACTATATACTCTGACACTGTACTGATCCTTCGACTACCAAACCAGTCAGCCAGGCCCACTACTTTGAATTCTAACCATATCTACATTATTTAACCATTGCAACCTCTGCCAATCTTACTACTTTCTCAGACCTCTTCTCCATATATCCAAGTTTTGTCTGCTTCAAAAGTACCCTTTACTCCCAAAAAACAAGGCCAAAAGAATCTTACACATGGGCAGAACCTCCAGTTTTCTACAGATCTTAGCATGCCAATCACTAATCGAGATCTCCACTCTTCATTTACATATTTCAACCCTCAGCTATACATGTACTCAGCTGAATTTCAGGGGAGTTGCATACTTACATCCCTACTTTGGGAGATAAGAACGTAATTCCTCAAGATCACTGGTTTTCAACCCTTTTTCAGTCGCGGGTGCCTAAAAAGGTTTCGAATGGAAGTGCAGACCTCTTTGGAAATCTTAGGCATAGTTTGCAGATCCCCAGGGGCCCATGGGCCACAGGTTGAAAACCAATGCTCTAGAAAGCCAAAAGAGCTGAAGTGCTCTGAAAATATAAAAGGCTCCAAAATGTTGCCAAGTGAATGAATGGCAAAGGGGAAGCAAAAAAGATACTAAGTAAATAACCAGCTTCATTCTTAATCACAACGTCATTCTTGCTTTTTTCTTTAGCTCTCAGCTTCTGCCTTTTGATGTGCTGCCTGCGCTTTCTTTTGGTTCTCTGGGGATGCTTTGGTAAAGAAGCAAGTCATGCACTGCAACCTCTGCCTCTCTCAAGTTTATATTCGGGCTCTGTTAAATATAGCATGCCAAACAATTGCAGCTGCCACGGAAGATCCTGACAAAAGAAGCAGTCTGAGATAGCATGGGCCTATCCTGTTAAGGGCTTTGCAGCCCGGTAACAGTATCCTACCAGTGGCTTTGGTGACAAGCAGGGAAACCTGTGAGTAGCATTAGTGTAGTGTGTCGTCTTGAGAATTTTTTTTTCATGTAATACAAGGAAGCTGCAGCTTCCTTGTAAACCTTTAATACAATCACAGGTAGAGTGAATTACAATAGTCAGCCCGGAGTAGCTGGATACTGTCCCAGCAGGCACGGGGGAAATGGAGTGTTCTTGCTACCCAAAGATGGAAAGCCACTCTTGATGACCAACATCAGCACAGAACCCAGCAAGGTTTGGCGGCACGCTATCTTGAACTTGGACAGCATCATATGCCCATGGATAGTCCTCAAAATGCTTCTCTAACTAGCATCAGTCCAGCCTATCCTGTGATCATTTTAAACCAGCTGTTCCTCATCCAGGCTTCTATTTCCTTCATGTATCATGACAGACAGAAGACAGTTCTGTCTAGGCTGCAGGTAAAGGACAAAAAATGCTGAGTGCTGCTGATTTCATAGCCCTACATAGCTCATGTCTTGTCTTCTCACAACTGCCTCCAAAGGTGGAATATAGGTGTTAAACAGCAGCAGTGACAGGGGCATCAACACGGCTCTGGGATCCGAAGGAATGAATGTAGGCAGATTATTAGTACAGGAAAGTGACAAGGAAAATAAAAAAAAAATTCTCCATACTACATAGACTATTAAACCATTTCTACATTGCAGATGAAAGTATTCTAGCAATGACTGCTGTCAGCAAGAATCTAGCTGGGCTTCCCTGAATATTGTGCACAATGATTTTTCCCCTCTACAAGTATTCTTAATCTGTGCTATAGAATATCGGGGGGGGAGGGGCAGGAGCTGTTGCTAGCATGGCTTCAAAATTATGTGGATGGGGCTCATTACGTTAAACTCCTTTATTATTCTCCCCATTTCCCCTAGGAAAGGGATTCTTAGAGCTTGTGTTCGTAGTAATTCCAGCTTGTAGGGGCATACAAGTTGCAATATCCCAACTATTTCCACACTAAAAGCTTCAAGAACAAGTGGAAGAAATTCACTCAACTCTCCCCCTCCTCCCATCTCCAAAAAAATGTGCTAAAGAATGACAATCTTGCCTTATACCTCACTGTTCCCAATAGTGACCAGTATTCAGCAGTGCCAGGAACTGAACACAACTCTTAACAAGATTAAGCCAAATAAAATGGCCTAAACATCTTTTAGAAGTTTCAGTAATTCAGCATATTTGCTTTTATTATTTTTAAATTAAAATTGCATTTTGGAGTTCCCAACGTTATTTTGTCTAATTGAAATTCTCAGCTGTGCTTCCTATTAAACACTGATGAAAATTTAACATCTTTAATTAACCCATGTGAGGTGCTTATAATGGCCACCCGCACATTTTTCATCAAAGAATTAAAATAAAGTGCACCGGTGTTATTTAGTATTGACTTTTCTGTCCAGCAACTCCACTTTTAAATTCCTGCATTATCAGAACTGTCCCTGTATATCAGCTGGTTACTGCATAATATGTTTTAGTTGCAAGGATCCAATATAAAGGTTATTGCCTTAGTAACAGTATCTCTGCCACACAAAGAATCTCTTATACCAAAAGCACATGACCATTAACTCAGATGTTTATGTCAGATGGAACTGAATAGATCAATTCTGACCTGTTAAGCTCTGCTTTGTTACTGCTTTGAGCATTTTCAGATTCAGGCATCTCTAGGCCACATGGAAACAACTGTGTGGGATATTTGCGGTTACAGTGATAAATGCCATTGTCCTGCTCTCTCACCAAGTCTATCTACAGTATAAAGAAATAATTTCCAACTTCAGTTAATCACTAAAGCAGGATTCTGTTCTATCATCTGTCTTCATTACCAGCTATGACGTCTTTCATACGTATTTACTGATCATTTATTATATTTTGGCTATACCTAAAAGCCAGCTGGAGAACCCCAAAGGTTTCAGTTAATATATTAGAGTAAACAGACAGACCTACATTGATGTAAACAATAACACTGCTGACACTAGTAGAAAATCAGCCACAGCATAAAAATAGGTCTAGCATTTTCACCCAAATACTTAGACTACAATTTGTAAAAGCATCTCTATACCAAGCCATTTTATATGCTATGGGGAAAAGAGACTGGTCTCTACCCCACTGCCCCAGGCACTCACTTCACGGTCTAGCTTGATTGTAAAGTCAATGGTATCTTCTGTGATAGTTTCTATGATCTACACATCATAGCAACGCCTATCATGTAAAGAAAGGAGAGGGGGACTAATGCAAGACTAAAAATTGTATAATACCACCTGTGCATCATCCTACAAACGGACACCAACCCAGTAGTAACCATACACAGATACTGTATGCTAGTCTAATCAGACAACAATCAGGTAAACAGAATAAAGAGGAAGTGATACTTCCAAAGAACCAATATCTAATCTCTCCAACTGTGAAATGTAGCATACAAATAGTACGTTCTACGAGTTAATTTATATTCCATGAGTCTATTGGTATAAAAGGGTATTTCAATGCCAGGAGGGGAATTATGGCACATAATAAAGTAATGTGTGAAGAAGTCAGATTTACTGCACAGTGTCTTCATAATCAACTTTGGACGTTCTCATTCCAGTTAGTGATTGATAGGAGAATAACTGATTTTATGGGTTAACCTTGAAACTTCTCTCATTCAGTATTCAATTTAGTTTTTGATCACTAAAAAAAGAGTCATCCACCAAATAGCTCAAACCTGAGACCAGTACACACCCGTCAGCCTTTTTTCAGTTACTGTGGCTCATGAAATACTAACATCCTATCTTTTTTTGTAAAAATACACCTACACGGATACATAGATTTAAAGCGTCACTTCTCTGCTTTGCAAAAAAATTAATAGTTGTTATCCGGTCCATTCTGAGAAACTGGTAAAGTGCATTTTGAAAATCATCTAATATTGAACAGATCCCTATAACTTGTTTCAATTAAGTAGTGATTTTTGTATCAGTTCTTTAATCCCCCCTTAGCCATATCTTGAGAGGGGGGTTTAAAGCATTTATTGTTATTGAAAAGTTTGATTACAGTAACAATATTCATCTTTGTTTTTCGTTCTTGTGGTACACGAAGTAATATATAAGGGATAATTAAATCAAGTTGTCTGTTAGGCATCACTTTTTAAGACTACACACTACATAATGAGTGGGGTCCCACAGGGATCAGTTCTGGGTCCGGTTCTGTTCAAGATCTTCATCAATGATTTAGATAGTGGCATACAGAGTACACTTATAAAGTTTGCAGATGATACCGAGGTAGGAGAGGTTGCAAGTGCTTTGGATGATAGGATTAAAATTCAAAATGATTTGGACAAACTGGAGAAATGGTCTGAAGTAAATAAGATGAAATTCAATAAGGACAAATACAAAGTACTCCACTTTGGAAGGAACAATCAGTTGCACACATACAAAATGGGAAATGACTGCCTAGGAAGGAGTACTGAGGAAAGGGATCTGGGGGTCATAGTGGATCACAAGCTAAATATGAGTCAACAGTGTAACACTGTTGCAAAAAAAGCTAACATTCTGGGATGTATTAGCAGGAGTGTTGTAAGCAAGACATGAGAAGTAATTCTTCTGCTCTACTCTGTGCTGATACAGCCTCAGTTGGAGTATTGTGTCCAGTTCTGGGCACCACATTTCAGGAAAGATGTGGACAAGTTGGAGAAAGTCCAGAGAAGAGCAACAAAAATGACTAAAGGTCTAGAAACATGACCTATGAGGGAAGATTGAAAAATTTGGGTTTGGTTGGGCTGAAGAAGAAAAGCCTGAGAGGGGACATGATAATAGTTTTCAAGAACATAAAAGGTTGCTACAAGGAGGAGGGAGAAAAATTGTTCTCCTTAATCTCTGAGGATAGGACAAGAAGCAATTGGCTTAAATTGTAGCAAGGGTGGTTTAGGTTGGACATTAGGAAAAAATTCCTGTCAGGGTTGTTAAGCACTGGAATAAATTGCCCAGGAAGGTTGTGGGATCTCCATCATTGCAGATTTTTAAGAGCAGGTTAGACAAACACCTGTCAGGGATGGTCTAGATCAGTGGCTTTCAAACTTTTCTTTTTACTGGTGACCCCTTATAAATTAAAAACACTTTTTATATATTTAACACCATTATAAATGCTCGAGGCAAAGCAGGGTTTGGGGTGGAGGCTGACAGCTCGCAACCCCCCCCCCATGTAATAACCTTGCAACCTCCAGAGGGGTCCCAACCCCCAGTTTGAGAACCCCTGGTCTAGATAATACTTAGTCCTGCCATGAGTGCAGAGGAGTGGACTAGATGACCTCTCGAGGTCCCTTCCAGTCCTGCGATTCTATGACATGTCAATGGAGATACACAGCCCAAGAAAATAAATGAGCTCTTCATACCCCCTTGGACTAATTAGAGTTGTTCACATGCTGGTCCGTTTTCCTCACTACTTTATATGCTCTGACTTTGCTAGAACACCAGGGATGAATTTGGCCTGGTGATGCTTTAGCATAGGACACAGGAAAAAACCTTACAAACAGGAGTATTCTGAATTTCCTTTGGTGAGAAGTCCAATTAATTAATTCTATTGACATTCTCTCTATATTGAGTCAGAGAGAAAAGGCTGAATTAGAAGAGCAAAAACTGAAAATCAAAACATTTCATATGACTAACAGGCAATGTTAAAACTAAACAGATTTCAGACTTAAACACACATCTAAGATTACTTAGGAAAACTCTTAAAACAATCTTAAGACAGCTCCAAATTTTGCAAACTTTAGAAATGCTCTTTTTAGGACATCTTTCCTGTCACACTCTCTTCATTAAAAATTGGACTGTAAAACAGAATTCTAAATTCTCATTTAGGAGACCCATTTACTGCCTCAAGGCGAGAGGGTTCTTTGAAACCGGGGCACCATGCGCACATCATGTTGTCCATCTAGTCTGCTCTGTTCACATGGGCCGTGCCAGGGTGTTAAAACATGTAAGAAGCCTGCTCTGCAAGTGCTTCAGAGAGCAGGATTTTTGTCCATTGTGACACACTGCCTAGTACAGATAGGCAAGGGGAAAGTACAGGAAGCATATCTGGATAGAATCAAAATGAAGCAGGGTACACCTCGTCTTGGGCCTAACACAGTAGTGTCCTTTAAAAGCAAGACAAAGTTTATTTCATTCATGGGGCAAGATGGGAAAGGAAAGAAAGAGCAGCTTTGTTTCAGAGTTCCTTTTGGCTACCAGTCCAACTAACTATAATACAGATATAATATTCTCCATAAAAATCAAGCAATTGGCTTCTCTTCTCTGTTTCTTCCCTCCACTTCTATGAATTTTCTGAGGCCTCTTAAAACGTTTCACACATACCTGATCATGCCTCGTACCTCCTGCTGCAGCCTGCTGTGCTTCCTGAGTAGCCACAGCAGATTGACAAGGACAATCCTGGGAAGCTGTGATGATGGAAAGGCATAATGTGATTCTCAGTTGCTGCTGGGAGTGGGAGGGAAGGAAAAGGGGGCTAGTTTGAGACAAAAGACAGGCCTGACTCCCTACACACCTGTGCAACTTCTTGAGTCCTTCAGCAGCAGCTGGAGTGCCACACTGAAACAGACCAACATTGTTTCACTCTTATTCTGCTGAGAACTGGTTGACACCAGTGCAATCCCAGAATAATGCAGGATTCCTGCAGTCTGATGTCTAATTTAGGCTCCTGTTTAAGGTGAATATTAAAAACATTGCTACATTGGAATGGTTGGTGGTTTCAGTCAAATTCTTAGAGAATAGGTTTCCGTGTCAAACACCATCACCACTGACACTCATAATTGTGTTTTGTATTAGGAACGCTATTCCATTTATCAGCAAGAAAGCTATGTACTGAACTGATCAGTACATTTCTCACAGAAATTTTAAAATGACATACCTAAATTGGGCACCCAGATCCATAGTCACCATAAAAAACTGAACTGATTTTCACACACAGCTTCCAATCGCTTCAATTTCCTGGACTAAACTTTCCTTCTCCCCCCTAGAGGTGGCCCACTGGGTCAGGAACGAGGCACATTGGTGGGTGAGGTGTCACAGGTAAGTGTGCATCAAGATGCAGCTTCGGTTTCCAGTGCTATCAATCCAGCACTAAATCAAGAGTATTAAATTAACTTGAAATAAAGTAAAATTTTGATATAAGATTTCACATAACTCACTTCAGCATATTTTTAAGATTTTAAAGTTTACCATTTTTTAAGCAACTGCCCAAAACCTGAAAATTATCAGATGATTTAAAACTAGAAGGCAGCAAATCATCTTTGGTATCAAGGCAGGATCTGTCAACATTATTGCCTTTTTTTAAAAAGTTTTACACTACATTACTGGGCTTAATTTGCAGGTGACTTTACTAGGAATTAAAGCAGCAAAAACGTTCATACTAACTGCTGTTGCAAATACCAACACATGGATATTGCTACTATAATACATCCCCTACGATTACTCCAGCTTTACAACATAATAGTACAACAGCCCTGAAGATATCTAAAGTAAAGCTTTGGGGAAAGGATTTTATTTGAAACAGCGGATTGTTACGGATCAGCTGAATATACTTGCAGGGAGTTGGGAAATAAAACCTTTATAAAACAGACAAACATTCTCAGAAAGGTGAAGTATCATCTTTCATATTATGGAGATAACTCAAATTCTCACCATGCTATTCGTTTCCTTTGGAAAATAGTATTTAACATACAAAATATCAGCTCAATATTGAATAGAATAGCCCACTCAAACGACTCACTAAAATACCACCCTACAAGTCTGTGTAAGAAATAAGTACATATTAAAAAATGGAAATCATGATAAAAGTAATTTGGCTGGCTTAAAAAGGTAATGATACATCAAGCATCAGAGTTTTCCCATTTTCAAATCATAGTATTGGTCCAATGAGAGAAAATACTTTGTGGCTTAGGACTTGTCTACACTTGAAACACTATAGCAGCACAGATGCAGCTGCGCCACTGTGGTGCTTCTGTGTAGACACTACCTACACACTGATGGGAGGGGTTCTCTTGTCAGCACAGGTAATCCACCTCCCTGAGAGGCAGTAGCTAGGTTGATGGAAAAATTCTTCTACAGTAGAACCTGAGAGTTAGGAACACGAGAGTTATGAACTGACCGGTCAACCATACACTTCATTTGGAACCAGAAGTACACAATCAGGCAGCAGCAGAGACAAAAAAAGAAAAAAAGAAAATACAGTACTGTGTTAAATGTAAACTACTAAAAAAATTAAGGGAAAGTTTAGAAAAAGATTTGACAAGGTAAGGAAATGGTTTCTGTGCTTGTTTCATTTAAATTAAAATGGTTAAAAGCAGCACTCTTTCTTCTGCTTAGTAAAGTTTCAAAGATGTATTAAGTCAACGTTCAGTTGTAAACTTTTGAAAGAATTCAAAATGTTTTGTTCCGAGTTATGAACATGTCAGAGTTATGAACAACCTCCATTCCCGAGGTGTTCATAACGCCGAGGTTCTACTGTTCTGATGTAGCACTGTCTACACCAGGGGTTAGATCAGCTGAACTATGTCACACAGGGGTGGGGATTTTTCTCACTCTTGACTGACAAAGCTGGGTCGACCTAACTTTTTAATCTAGACTAGACCTTGGAGCAGTTTTCATCAGACCATCTACAAGCCCTTTACAAAACTTGGTGCTATCTCCATTTAAAGATGGGGGGAAAGAGGCACGGGGTTTGTATCCACTGGGGGTTTTTGTACATGCTATAGCCACAGTGTAAAAAGTGACCTTCCCCAGTGCATCTTACCCTCATTGGAAACTGGGGGCGAGGGGGGGGGGGAGGGAAGGGGGGCTCTTCAGATTACCCCTGACCAGCTAACATTTTGAAACACTTCTTGTCTGCACTAGATAACATCGCCAAGTCGGGTTTAACATGTTAGTTAACATGTTCTCCCAACATGGTGCACTTTCTTAGTTTAGACAAACCCTTAGTGACTTTCCCCCAAGCACTAGTGTGGGGTCAGCAAACTAGAGAGGAAAAAAATTAAATCTCTGGGAATCCTAGGCATTGCTATGAGATTTCATGAGTATAAAAAGAGTCTAGAGTGTCTATTTTAGGGTCTGATTTAAACTTCCAAAATCAATGAGAATCCTGCCAATGATTTCAAAATCCCATCAATCTGGCTCATAAGTACTTCCAAGGTGTCTATCCCTCTGGTATAATTTCTAAGCACTGATTAAAGAGTGCATGAGATTGTCTTATATTGGGCAGACACCCATCTAATGGCAAAAGCGACATCACAAAATTTAAACATCCTCAAATAAGGAATAAAGCTTTTTTGGAAGAAGTGATCAAGTTCACATGCTGTTAACTTGATGTTAATAGGAACATATATTAGCAATATCAGATAAAGAATTGAGAATGGTAGATTCAGAATTATTTTAGTGTGAAGTAAAATCATTTAAATGTCAGTATCTCCACAGTGGCTGGGAATTAGAGCTCAAGTCTGGTGTTATTTTAAAACTCAGAATTTGAGCTACAATTAAATAGTTAAGAGTTTAAACAGGATATCAGGAATTTTCCAAGAAATGGAAATGTTACAGATGGCAAGTAGAGAAGCATTAACAGTGACTGCAAAATAAGACTATTTGCAAGAACATTTTGTGTTGAAAATAATCTTCCAATTATAAATTTCCAATTACAAATACAAACATTTGAACACCTCTCCTTTGGTGCCATGTAATCCCACCATTGTAACCCTGAGGCAGCACCTCACAGATGCCATGCTTATTCGGCCTTTTCCGTCCCATTGCTGCTATTGCTATTCCACCGCCTGTCAGTCTCCTGCCAGTCAAGCAATTTTATTTATTTAACAACACACATTTGACATCACAGTACTAAGCTCTTACTGTTTACCATTTGTAGATCACCTAATGCTTTACATCTATGGCTAAGCATCATCATCCCAGTTTTACATATGGAGAAACTGAGGCAGGAAGGTTAAGTGACCAACCCAATGTCATATATTAAGTCAATGACAGAACTGAGAACAGAACCCCGGTTTCCAACACCAGGTCTGGAGCACTGTCCACTGGACCCCACTGCCCCTGTTTTCATGACTACTCCCACATAAAACTGTCAAGAGAGCCCTTTTAAGATCACTTTCATGAAACTCATCTCTCACAAAACCAGAATTATAAGTGTATAAGTCCCATCACAATAAACTTCATCTCAAGTAAAAGGAACGTACACAAAAAGCATCTGATTAAAAATTCAGAGGTATTACCCAGAATTCCTCTACGTTGTCTAGCAAGAATGAAGCAAAATATTATCTACAAATCCTCCAAGACAATTACTCAAGGAACGAATCCCAACTGTCTCTTTACACTAACACTGCTAGATATAAGAACACACACACAAACTTCAAAAGTACAAAATATTTTGAATAGCAATAAATCAAAATACTAGTAATAAATATATGAAGAAGTGATGTAGCTATCTGTCTACCTGCACTTAAGTAGCTATGGTGGCCTTAAGTAGAAGTTTGGAACTATATAAAAATCCACCCATAGATTAATTGGCTATGTTGATGTGACCTTGCATTAAATTATAGGGGGATGTAGCAAATAAAAGTATGATATTTGCATTGGGGTGGGAGGGGAGAGGAAAGAAGCTTTTAGTATGAAGAAGTAAAATATCCTATGGCTAGATATAAGGAAAGGTTGTATAGTTTTGGGGTTCCCTAGGTGCTACTACAGTATAAAAAATTAAAAACCACCACTGTACAAACTTTTATAATATAGCACTATTTAATCAAAATGTTATTAACATGAGTTAATAATTTAGTAATATTTAATGAAGGTGTAGATAAACTGTAAATTACATACATTTTCTAGAGGTAAGCCTCACATGCTAGGGTGAGAAAATGCCTTCCAATTAAATTGGCTGCCCCTGTACTCATCTCAAGCAGAGACTAGGCAGGGGGGGAAAAAAGATTATTTTCATATTGGAATAGATAGTTCAGTGACTTCCTCCTAAACGTCCTTTCAAGGATATTTCTCAATGGCTTGCAAAGTGAAACGTTTACTCTTTCAATGTAGTTTGCTAGAGCTACACGCTCAGACCATATGAGAAGAAAGGATAATACGATAGACATGACTCATCTTCCTTTGAATGGTCTAAAGATGGAAACCAGGATTTTCCATTATCTTGTATTTATTTATTTTCAAGCCTAAATTAATTCTACACTAACAGAGAAGACATTAAATTTCTGGGGGTTTGTTTTTTTTGCTCACAATGTAATACTCTGTGCCCCACCATATAATCTCCCACTCCCCTGGTAACAGACACCGCTGCTTTGAAATAGTTTCTGGTTCTCTGGTCATCTGTGGATGTTGCTTTGGTCTATTAAGTTGAAAGGTCTGCTCAATAAAATGCAACGAATTTGTTGTTTGGATTGTTTAAAAAATATTTTTAATACCCAGCAAAATGTTTGATGATTAGCATTAAAGTGTTGGGGGTGCTATAGCCAGAAGCTCCGGAGCTTCAAAAACTTCCTTACTAGAGGAGCTCAATCAATCCTTGCTGCACAAGTGGTTCTGCAAATAAAGATGTGGAGCACTCAAGTGCACAAGTACAAGACAAATAACGATACACAGGACACTAATATTTTGTTTTGAAAGAATGACCTGAACATGGTTCTGCTATCTAGCACACAATACAATTCCTAAAACATTAAAGGAATAAGAATTCAGCAGGATACCTTCTCCTGCAGCATGACTATAGCAAAAGAAAGTTTGAACGTCTGGTACCTGGTTTAGTATGGCAAATAAAAATGTTTAAATATACCAACTAATGTATCATTTGCTGAAGAATAGAACCAAGACATGATTAACATACCGTGGTGAGGATCAATTCAATAAATCAATTAAAGTTAAGAGCCATGATACTTCATCTTAATCTCCTAGCCAAGTATGGTTCAATTAGATTAGTACTTTGAAGGGAGACCTCAAAAGAAAACCTAATATCCTAGTGACACAATAAAGATGCTCTTCTTTCAGAGTCAATACTGAAACAATGCTCCAGCATGATAAAAAGAGGTACTCAGTGGTTGGATGTTCCATGGTTTGTGTGTGTTTGTTTTTTAATAAGAGGTAAAACAGAGGTTCTGAGTACTTGGGATCATTTAAGATCCCATGGTATTTTTCACAAGAAAAAAGTATTAGTTTGGTGCCTGATAAAATTCCAGTTTGGATAATGATGCTTAACGTGCTTTTCTCTGTAACTTTAAATAGATAAAGTATTTTTCATTGCCTATCCTACACTGTTGTGTAATATTGCTATGTGCTGCTAAATTGCTGCTGCCTTCCGCACAACAAGCGGGTGACACGTCATTGGCTGTTAAGGCAATTCCAGTATTTATAACTTGAGAGGTGGGAATAATTTAGGATGAAGGGCCCGACAAATGTAAGATTATTGTTATAACTGACACTTATTCAATTCCCCATTGATTCTGTTATAGCACTTCAGATACTGTAAGTGTTCGTTTAACAAACAAAAAAAAAGAGTTTTCTTTTAGCATTATACCACAACCACTGAGATTTCAGCCAAAGCAGTCTTCAGCAGATCATTACTTATGTTAAGAAGTACCAAACCAGACTTCATAACACAAGTGGGCCCAAGCAGCCATACAAAGAACCCATTCCTTTGGCATTGTATTCTCATTAATTTTTAGAATGAAACAGTATTTAGTACCGATATTTGTACACCAAAAGTTGATACTATAAATGTGTATAGTGGAGAATTAAGCACTGAAGTACTGAACTGTTACAACAGTATTTGTTTAAAAGAACTGTTGAACAATGAAGTAAACTGTTATGCTCATACTAAAATAAAATAGCAACAAAATAAAAGGAAGTCTGGTCAAACTGATGGATGCAAGGGAATTCCCTGTGCTGATTTTATTAAAGTACAATTCAGAAAGAAACCTAAAAGAATGAAGTGTAAAACAAAACACACTTTTCATCACACACACCTCTCAAAATTGGAAACGTATGCAGAATATTAACTGAAAGAATCCCCTTTGCTGCTCTGCCCCAGTCAGATGTGTCATATTAAACATTGGAATCCATTCATGGAAATGGCTGGATTTCACCACCTTTGGGACAAGGTAAGTAAAAATTGTTTTATAAATCAATTTAAATCAACATATTCATCCTCTCCCCGACTAGCAATTAAGCCTAGTAATTTGTAAAGGCATTAGTACTTCCCAGAAGACCTATAGAGTTTCAATCACTGCAAAAACCCCTTGTGATCTGTACACTAATATTCTAGAAAGCTCCACTTACTCTCTCATCCAACTGTAAATCAGAATCTGAAAGGTCTGGAACAGATGTAGATTTACAGAACAAAACCACCCTCATTTTTACATGCATTTGATTATTTGTACTTACAGCCATGGTAAGATGCAGGAGAGCCTCCAGATTTGCCATATTCTTGCTCTGAATAGCTAGTGGATAGATTAGGCTGACTGGAACCTCGGCCAAATGTGATCTGGTTACTACCAACTCCAGTGGCCACCTGAGCCATACGCTCTTTGGTCTTCAGGGCTTGGGCCCTCTCTGTCTTGAGTCGCTCATCATCCTTCAGAAGAGAGACCAGCTGCTTGGACTTCTCCCTTACATTGATGCCCTGGTCCTTACCATCTCGATCGATATACTGGAAGTCCTTCAGTGTTTGAATAGCAAAAATATTCTCTTTACATTGCTGTGCCACCCTCTCAGAGCCTGTTTTAATCAGGTAATCTAACAGAGTAAGGGCCTTATACACATGCCGCCAGTTTTTGCCATGGTCATTCAGCCGTTTCCAGATCATGCTCATAATTTCAGAAAAGGCTACCACATTGTAAGTCAGATCTGCTATTTCAGTCATTAAGGAACTAGAAGGACCCCAGGGGTCATTGGAAGTTGCTTCCCGAACTTTTATTTCAGCCTCTGAATAATTGTTCACAATGTTTTTCATTTGCCGTCTAATAGACGAAGTCGTCATTTTTTCCCCCTTTTAATAAGACAAACTTCAAAAACTTCAAAGAGATTATTTTTTTCCCCCAATGCACGTTTCTGGACTGTGAAGACTCTGT
Organism: Terrapene triunguis; assembly: GCF_002925995.2. Classification (NCBI taxonomy): domain Eukaryota; kingdom Metazoa; phylum Chordata; order Testudines; family Emydidae; genus Terrapene; species Terrapene triunguis. The sequence goes on from NW_020664444.1 coordinate 6,348,997, forward strand.
ATCAGTGATCAATTTGAAACAAGTTCTGCTAAGATCATTTCCTCTCTTCAAGAAAAAGGTGCAAGACACAGGAAACCATAACCTAAAAAGAAAAAGAAAAAAAAATTAGTTGTAGCTTTAATTGTTCTTTTGTGAATAAAAACATCCAACAAAATTGTCCAAAGCTTTGAAGTCAACTGAAGGTGCTTTCAAGGTCCCTAGTGCATTTTATGTGAAGAAACCCACTTTTGCTCCTTATCTCAAGACTAAGGCCGTGGCTACACTCAAAACTTCAAAGCGCTGCCGCGGGAGCGCTCCCGCAGCAGCGCTTTGAAGTGCAAGTGTGGTCCCAGCGCTGCAGGTATTCCACCTCCAGGAGGGGATTAGTTTACAGCACTGGGAGCGCGGCTCCCAGCACTGGGGCACTGTTTACACTGGTGCTTTACAGCGCTGTAACTTGCTGCACTCGGGGGGGGGGTGTTTTTTCACACCCCTGAGCGAGAAAGTTGCAGCGCTGTAAAGCGCCAGTGTAGCCAAGCCCTAAGGTAAGATTAACTGCTAGAAATTCACACTATTTAAAATAAGCAATATAAATATCAAAAGTAAAAAAAGCATTAGAATATACAATAAAAAGAGCATGATTACTACTATACTCTGATTAGTTTATAGGTTGTTTTGTCACAAGCATGCACATTGACAATGAGAGAAAGCTAAGCCAAAGAAATTAGTTGTGAATTTAGTTTTGTTGTGAGGTCTATAGTAATTATCTCATAGGATCAAGTGAGCAAATTCCAGAGTCAGGTCCGGGTCCTTCAAAAGTTCTGTCTCCTGCACTCATGAGCCTCCCTCTGTTGGTTAACAATTTCAATGTTCTAGTGTAACATAGCTGTTGTGGGAACTCATGGTCATGGAGCGTGAGAATTTCCTATAAACTAATCACACTATTTCTAAGGTATCCAGGGACAAATTCATAGGGGGCTCTGAATATCAGGGCAGACACCTTGAACTGGGTTCTATATTCAACTGGAAGCCACTGAAGAGGGGCAGCAGAAGAATGCATTCAAGGCGACCTGCAAAGCTAAGCAGATCAGAGGGAAAACAGTTTGTTTACTTTGTATATTTGACAGCACTGTGTGTCTACCAGAGTCAGAGTTTCTGCTGCTTGGGAGCATATTTCACATAGCACTGAGGAAGGATGTGTTTTAAATTATACGAAAATGTAATTGTAAATCCAAAATATTGTCAGGGGAACTCAAGTGTAAGCTTTATAAATGCAAAACCTTTTAAACTTTTTTGAAGATGATTAGATTTCAAATTGGCAGAGGCCCATTTAAGCTTTACAATGCATTACTCAAGTGAACAGACATTCAGATATTTACGCTGTATGTTTACTATTAATTATATCCTTTGATTTTCAAATTTTAAAAAAAAATCATTGCAATGTTTTACAAATTACAAATAAAACCAGTTTAAATACTTAAAAAACACTGATTCCATAAGGAAAAAGTTACCACACTGGCAGAACAAGGACTGTACTTTTAAAAATGTTCTCCAGCAATGTTTCTCCAGACTTGTACAAGAAACTGCACTATCAGTAACAAAAGGCGTGGGTGAGAATTAACACACTGATTGCAAGCTTAACATTACCATCATTCTTCAAATTACTATCATGCCATTTTGAAGGAAGGCAGAATTAAGTTTCAACTTAGACAACTTTTCTAAGTCAGTAATAAACGTACAACTTTATAACAGTGAAAGAACAGTACAAAAGAATATGTCCTTTCAAGATGACAATTCTCAGCAAATAAGATCAATGACAACAAGATTAATTGAGACAGATTAAAAAAATCTGTAATAATATTTATTCTTGGAAGAATTAAGATAAAAACTATTATAGTTTAAGTATTGCAGAAAATTAAGTTGGCCATAAGACCAAACCTGAAGAAAAAGCTCTGTGTAAGTTTGAAAGCTTGTCTTTCTCCAACAGAAGTTGGTCCAATAAAGATATTACCTCACCCACTTTGGCTCTCTAATAAGAGTTAAAAACAAACTTCAAATAAAATGCATCAGCATAGTGTATTCCTTTACATTTATTTAAATCCAACTCATAGGAAAAGAATTTTGATTTATCATCAGACAAACACCAGAAGGAACAGAGCTCGGTAGCAGCCTCTGGATAGGAAATAGAGATGACACTGCTCCTAGAGAAGTCTCTTCAGCTTTGCAACCCCAGAGTATGGCAGAGGAATCCCCATCTAAACATCTGAATTCCATTCCCTCCATAACTGGGGAAAAAACTGGAGAAGTTTTTTTGGGGGGAAGGTTTGCCAGAAGATATCAATGAAGCCAATAGCTTAGCCGCATTCAGAAAAGGCTTGGATATTTTACATGGATAACAAGAACCATGTTATGTAAAAATCCAAGAGGTAAGTAATGAAACAGCAACAAGAAGCAACTTCAACTACCTACATATAAACTGGCAGTGTCACAAATGGACATGGTTTGGAAAAATAATTTCAACATCCATAGCTGAACTACTAAGTAAGAGCAACCACAGCATAATTAAGTTCAAGACCCTTGGAGGAGGATTCATATAAAAAACTAGCATTGCTCTGCTAAGCTTTCGAAAGGAGAATTTCGAAGTGAAGTAGCCTTTGAAAAGACCCTTAATTATTGCTTGACTTTTATCATGTGCATAAGAAACCATGCGTCTTGACTCAAGAATGTGACCTAGACTGAAGCACCTATTTTAATGGAGAGGAAACCAAACAGTCAATCCTATGCCCTGAAACGGGCCAAGAGCAGAGCTTCCTCTGTTGAGTCACCAAGTGCTTGAACCGCAGCATAAAAGTAAAGTGTATCTGATAGTCAATCTTACTAGCAGGTAGACTGATTTAGCCCCAACCTTGGCCATATCTACACTAGGAAAAAAAACATTTATTTTTGTAGTGAAGACAAAGCCCAAGATACAAGTGGGATTTGAAGCCTCTCTCAGTACAGAGGTGGTTTTCAGGGAATCCAAAGTTGGGGGGGGGGGGAAGCGGAGGCTTATGTTTTATTTATTTTTGAGTTACCAATAAAGCCAAGCACTGGGAATGAGTGAGTTTGCACTATGTGTATATGCTCTGGAACATGATGGGAACTCTATTTGATTATAGAGTAATTCTCCCAGTTTGAAGGGGATATGCTGCAGTAGCAACAGAAAGTGACATATGTTACAGGCACAAGTGATACACCTGCAGTAGACAGAATAGAATAGAGGGATCTAAAGGGATCTTTAACTTTGAAAAAGATTAAATTATTTGCTATATTAATAAGTGAGCACACTGAATTAGATGCAACAGAAAGAAAGGTGTTCTTAGCTCTTCAACAAAATTAAAGACTTCATTTGATAATTTGTACTTCTATGGCAATTATAAGATTGCTACACAGTGCAAACTCTAGCATTCAGATACTTTACATATTCATACCTTGAAATAATTATGCAATTTCAATTGCTAATTAAATAGCTTCGTTTGATATGAGTCAGCAAAACAGTGCTGAGTCCAGTCATTAACATGGTACCTTTTTTGACCCAAAGGTAAGTTTAGAAACATTTTGCCTCCCTGGTACAGCTATTCCACTTTTTGCTATTAAAAAGCAAACTACAGGATTTTGAGAGACTTTCATTTTATCCTATTAAAAATAGCAAGGAAGGGCTTGGGGGAAGGACCACCTTGTGTTAATGCTCTTTACCTAAAATAAAAATTTGCCAAGCGTTCAATTTCATTTTTACAGCTATTTTGGCACTAGCAATAAATCAAGTTCTTGGGCACTTCATAAAGCAAACACCAAAAGATACACAACTCATCTGCTTCCCCATTCCTATTAAATTAATATTTTACTTGACCTTAACATTTGGAGAATATGAGAACAGCCTTTGAGATAAAAGTTAAATATCACCATTTGATAAAGTAAGAAAACATTTTTAATGCATGATTAGTTGGTTTCATAGAAAATTATTTTAATAGAAAATTTAGGATTCTTTTAAGAGGCCTTAGTGAATTAACATCTCACCAACGAACTAACACAAAGTACAATATACTTGCAACTTCAGCAAAAATCAGAGTTCCCATTGTAAACACTACAATTGCAACTGCAGCAAAAAATAAAACTAATTTATTAAAGTTACTGCTCTTTGTAAAAAGCAGCTGCAGGGACCACCAACTTGAACAGATTTCTTAAAAGGGATAGCCAAGGTTTTTTGTCGGTGGTGGTTTCTTTTTTTAACTGAGACCCCCAAAATTTCATCCACCTAATATTGCTGCCTATCACTGTGGGCCACTTTTTCCTCTGTTTTCTAATAATTTTGCCACCTTTTGTACAAATAGGAATGGAATATGCAATTCTGCAGAGAGAAAACTAATGTTTACCTGTAATGTCAGGAGTAATCTTGGGGGTGGGGTGATGAGAATATCTAATTTCTCAATTTCCTCTATGTCTTATTCAAACACTTTCATGATATGTATAACCCTGAAGAATTCTCCTCATGACAGTTATCTAGATACCGAATGCAGATGGAAGGACACTTGACTATTTCTGCCTATCAGATCTCCACCAAGAGACTAAATGAAATTCAGAAGAGAGAAACCACCATCTTTAGTTTGCTAAGACAAACACAGAAATGAGGCCAATCCACACAGACATTAATAAAACTTAATTCAAAAGAGAAGCAATATAAATCCACCTAATGTATGGATTTCAACAGAATCCATTGAGTTATCTGAAATGTAAAGCCATACACTGAAGTTTGTCTACACTGAAAAAATAGCCTTCACTCAAAGCAAGAAACAGTAAGAAAATTTAAACAGGGTCAGGTTGAGTATGCAACTAAAACTGAAAAAAATACAGGTGTGAATATCCCTTTCATATCAAGCGGACATTACTAAAACTAAAATAGCCAGAACACAGGCACTAGATTTTAGCTGGAGGACATATTGGGAAGAAGAAATACACGTACAAGCTAGTCATTACTATCAGTACATATGAGAAAAAATGCCTTTTTTGAACTGCTGGTACTAATTATCACATTACTTCAGGAGAGAGTTATCAAACAGGTTAAACTGCACACATTTCTACAAACAAGGTATTTTAAACCATATACAAAAATATCCAATTTTCCCCCCCTTTTCCTACAAGAAAGGGAGATCTGCAAGTTTTCTCACAAAGATTCAGATTACATTTATAAAAAGGGATTCAGCCAGACATAGCTAAAAATGTTCATATTCTAGAAAAGTGAAATACACAATGGATTAATATAACATTTGTACGGTGTTGTGTGTGCAGTTTCAAGTACATTGAAAGGAGTGGTTTATACAACTATACAATACAAAACAATACATTTTATTAGTAATATCAGAGATCCTCAAACCCCAGCCCCATTCATTCATTAATTACATGACTAACTCTTAATACGGAAATATCTGTATTATTGTTGAGCCTAGAGGCCACAGCCAAGATCCCCGTTGTGCTACGCACTGTACCCACAGTGACAGACGGTCTCTGCCCCAACGAGTTTACAAACTAACTAGATAAGACAGAGGGTGCAAGGGGAAACAGAGGCACAGTGAAGTGACTTGCCCCAGGTCACACAGCAAGCGAGTGGCAGAGATAAAAACAGAACCCAGGTCTCCCAACTCTCAGTCCAATTGCTTCATCCACATACTACATCCCGTAAGATATGCCTTATGCCACAAATTTTAACATCAAGCTAGCTGAGTCAAGTATAGACCCTAATGTAAGCAGGAGCATCTCTAATGAAGTTAATGCTCATCTGTTAATATATTATTCCTAAAGTTTCACACACAAAAGCTAATTAGGAATATTACAGTTCCAAAGTAAATTTGCAGCGTTATTGTAGCTGTGTTGGTCCCAGGATATGAGAAAGACAAGGTAGATGAGGTAACTTTTTATTGGACCAACTGCTGTTGGTGGAAAGTACATGCTTTTTGAGCTAAACAGAGCTGAAGAACTCTGTGTAGCTCAAAAGCTTGGACCTTCTACACCAACAGAAGATGGTCCAATAAAAGATATTACCTCACCACACTCTCTCTCTCTCTCAGTTTCAAAGTAAAGTGTTCAAGTCAGGAACTGGTGAAGTTAAGGTTAAATCTTCCTTCCCCTCCACCCCCCCCCCACCACACACACACACACAGATTTGTGTTTTATAACTTGAAGTAGCAACCTGGTAATACCGAACTGGAAGGACTACTGATAACATCCACTATGGCAAATCCTATACTGCTATATTAAAATCCATTTTGTAAATCTTCATGACAAGCCATGTTATTACACAATAACTGCCTAATAAAGTTATTAACATCAGTTGCTAAATTTTGGAACATTGTTTTGCTTACATTTTAATGCTCCCTGGAAGATTCAAGTAAATTGTCTTATAATTTAGTAGCTACACTGTGTGAAAAGTCCTCACTTTCCACAGAGAAAAAAAGACTACCTTTACTTAATACATTAATACGTGCCGTGAAGGAGTTTAGTCAGAATTCACTAATAAGCAGGGTGGATAAAAATCAATGATTTAAAATAAATAAATACATAAAAATATTTTTTTTTTAATTTAAATCTAAAGATAGTTTTAATTAAGATACATTATAGCTCAAAGATATCTCATCATGGAATAGGGATTATAAATTCTAATTCTATAGTATGAGACAATATATTCATGTAAGAAAAGTTTTGTAAATGAGTTCCAATAGTTCATGGATTAGGGACCCAATCTTATGGGGTTTCAGGGGCATCTGTATAGATTATTTAGATTAATCTTTCTATCTACCCAATGGGACTCAGTGCTCAGTCTAGAAGATACCATCAGAGATGCTTAGCTTTGCAGTTCTCAAACTGTGGATTTGGGTCTCCAGAGATAACATGCTTGTTAACAGCAAAAATGTTTTTAAAATAAAATAAATAAATAAATATATAGAGGTAAGAAATGACAGACCTCAACCCTATTGTCCCTCTGCAAATTTGTGTACACAGAGTCAATCCCTTACCTCTCTCTAAAAGCGCAAAGTTTCAAAAAGTTCAATGAACAGAAGATTGTTGGGGGTGGAATAGATTCTGGACAAGGAGAAAGTCTGGAGATAACTGTGAGAAGGGAGGGATAAGCAGTAGAAACAAAAGTGAAACGATTTGATCAGCATATTCCAGAAATCTTGAGGTCTTTCTCAGTGTAGCCTTCATTGATTTGAGATCTACCATACCATTCTCTCACTAGAAGGGAAAACCTATAATGGCAGCAGGCCATAAAAAAGAGACCCAGTTTGGGAAATATATGTTTGCTGATGATGTTTTAAAGAAAGTCACACCAGTGAACTGGTGGAAGTCACTTAAGCCCTTGGATTCAGAGACTGTTGAAGTGATAATCTCACTTTTAACAGCCGTATCTCTTCTGCCGGTGTAGAAAGAATAATTCATTCCAAATTGAGAAATCGTTTGGGACCTGAAAAAGCAGGAAAGCTTGTTTTTCTTTTCCAGATTAGAACAAACAGGAAAATGAAGGTGAAGACGACTGAGTTAGCTGCAGAAGCCAATATTTTAAGTTTCTCAGGTTGACCTGGCTGACATAGTCGATTTAATTTTTTTTTTTTTTAAATTTAACTATTTTAGTTAAAACAATTTTAACAAAAACAAACCTGATTTTAAAAAACTTGAAGGTTTAACTAAATTCAAAAATTCATATGCTTGTTTTGTTAAAATATTATATGTTTGCTGTTGAAAAAAATCCAGAATATAGAATGTTGTTGTTTTAGTTAAATACAACAATTTAAATGTCTGTCTAGTGATGTTCTCCTCCTAATACAGCATGGCAAGAAAATCCTCCAAATACTAATTGATTAACCTGTTGAACTGGAGATAGTTCATCTCCCAATGACTTGATAAATATCTGCTTCAATTTACCTTTGGTAAATGAAATAACCAATCATTCATTTTCTAAACAGCAGGGCAGTTACCCTGCTCCTAGAAAAAAGGCTAGGCTGATTGGGGCCACACCCCAATCAGGCCACACATGGCCCTGTTATAAGGGCACAGGGAGGAGCTAGATCAGTCTCTCTCTAGCTGTGCAGAGAGAAGGATCTGGCTGCCTGGGAGCTGAGCAGGGTACCTGAGGCAGAGCAGTGCTGGGGAAAGGCTAAGAGGAGCGGGGGAGCTCCAGCCTGGCAACTCCCCAGGAGGCAGGCCTTGTTGAAGGCCCAAAGTAGGTACTGGGGTTGCAGAGGTGCAGCCTGGGGTTAGGCAGAGGCAGCTGGTCCAACCCCCTTGCCATTGATGAGTGGCCATGATAGACTGCAGTTTGCCCCAGTGAGCGGGACTAGATGCTGACTAGCAGTAGCCACTGAGGCAACATTGGGGGTTCCCCTGGGAGGGGAGACCCAGAGCGTTGTGGGGTACTGCGGGGTCAGAACCCTGAAGTAAAGGGTACTAGCGACTGGGAGGGACACAGGGGCCAGCAGCAGGCGAGACACCAGCCAGTATGAGGCACTCTGAGTGCTGGAGAGCTAATTCCCAAGACGACCAGCAGGAGGCGCCGCACCAGTGAGGCTTCACTTTGCTACAAGCTGTAAAACTAATCTGAAAAGTTTATAGTGTGTACCTTCTAAAATTGAAACCTACTTCTATCTCTGAGTAGAGAAGAATATGTATTAAGGTTATAACAACCAACAAGAATACACTTTTATGTAGAAATCCACGATTAAATCAAGTCTTCCTGACTAGTGATTTAAATCAATTTGATTTAAATCAAATCCACCCTGCTAATAAGACAGTCCAGAAAAATGACAGCATGCAAATAATTTTCTAATACTGGATATATGCTTGTAGTCCGATATGGCTTCAAATATTTTAGATTTCATTCTCTAACCCCAAAGCACTTTGAAAGATATCCTCAGGCTCAAACTGATTCTGTTTCACAGATTTGCCTTATTCATAAACAAGTCTTACAGAATGAATAGATAACCAAATGGGTATCATTGTATTTCCTAGTCCACATTAAAGTACTTTAATACAAACACTTGTTTCCACAACCAAACAGGAAAAGGAGCAATTGTACTTTGTAATGCCTCAGAGAAGAATATTAAAAGAAGCTATGAAGCTTAGCACAATGCATAAAAGGGAATAAGTACATATTAGCTTTCCAGTGCTATTGTACAGCAGAAGAAACCCTCCTGATTCATGAGAATAAAGCAAGATAATGAAGGCAGTGAAATTACTGCCAACCCCATATCCTTCTTCAGTCTCTCACACATTATTTAAGAAAGCTAATTAGGGACAGGGGTTGACCAAGGGCTCAATTCAAGAGAAAAATCAGTCCTCCTTCTCTGAAATCTAAACGTGGGTCTTCTTTAAACTTTTAATTTTGGGGGTGGGGGGAAGACTCAAAAGTTATGATTTGGAAGCTTTCCACTCCCCTTTCACAAACAAGGGGACAAAGCCAGCTTTCATGAAGGACAGGTGGCTAAAGAGTTTCTTTAAAGAAAGAGTTAATGCACAAAGATATGCTTCTCCAAATTGTATGCATATTCATGATTTACAAGATTGTTAGATTCCACACTGATTTTTCAGCAGTGCCTGAGGCTCCAAGGGATAAATTAAATCTTTAATTTTTATCATGGTGTATGGAGATCCATTGTGTAAATCCCTGCCCACATTAATCAGATATTTTATCAAACCCACTTTTTATTACACGCAATTTTAAAGGACCTATCATCTGTTATATCATCTGAGTCCTCTCTGTACAGTATCTCTACATACCTGTATAGTTTACTGAAAGGGAAAAAGTGAATGGGAAGTTTTGCTTTGTGACTGAACATAAATGAATCACCTGGCCACTTCGATTCAGGACTTGCAAAGTGAAACTTGCCAATGATTTGTATGTTTCCTTCTGCAGCTTGTAACACAACTGGGATTATTGAAAAGAAAAGCAACTGTGTTCCAGAATTAATACAGTGCAACACTCTCTGGAAGAGTAGAGCAGATCATGACAAATGATCCAAGACACAGCTACATAGTAGGTCTAATTTTAGACTTACAAGGTTTGGCAGAGTCTCTTTAAAAATAACATATTCCTTTGCCTATGGCTAGGTCAAGTGTCATTGACAGTACACACGTTTCATTTCATGTCTCTCTTTATTTCTCACTAGTAATACAAAGACTACTGGATAGGTAATGAATAATAGAATAAGGTAGAACTGTGGAAGAATATAGGTCAAGCCATTATGCACTGAGCCAAACATTGTAAATGCAGATTAATGCAATAGTAATAGTACAATAGAAAATACCTACCTGAAGGAGAGCACTTCCGTTTCCCTTTAGTAAAGGGTAAGGAAAATAATCAAAATTATACTATGTACTCCAAAAATCACAAAAAAGTGTAGAAATCTGAAATAAATGCAGATTACCATGTCTACTTAGGTGTTATTTTAGACTGAAATAAAGGTAGAGGGAGACTTTCAAAAGAACACAGAGAGAAATTAAGGCATGTTGGGGCTATACCTGCAAGAGGACATTTCCTTTAGAATATATTACCGGTTAATGAAGTGTGCCTGTCATTTCAGACGTTAAGAAGCCTGCAAAGCAAAGGTAAACTTCCTATCAAAAGAAAATGTGAATTAAAATGTAAACACGTTTATCTGAAGTATTCAGTGTGCTCACATCAGATAATTAGCTCAAAATTTTAGCCATTGGAAATTATGTATATTTTCTGCTATACATTGGGCTTTCACCATAAAACTATTACTGTTATTTTGAATTGCAGCTAAATCCATGCATATTGAGGCCTTAATCCAGACAAAAAACAGTTTTTCTTTCTAGATAGGCAAGATGCTAGAACACTAAAGGAGCTTGTGGGTCAAACTTACAACTTCTGATAGTTTCAAGCCAGATTTTGGTTACAGAATTAATGTGATTCACTTGTCTTGAAATTCCAAATGAATAAGACACTGCATAGTTAAATTAACAAAATCCAGTTTCACTGCTGATATTCAGAAGCCTGTGGACAGCCAGAATGTGAATTGCAAGAATGCCAATTTCATGCTGCTACTGGTTGAGAAACCTGTAGTAGCAGCAGAGGCAGGCATCGCTGAGCTTCTTAAACTGAGTGGTGGCCAAGAGCTGAATGGAAACCTGCTCTCCAACTCTAGGTTTTAATATATTAGCTTGGCTACATGCAGGAAGCTTGCATTGCTACATCCCACCCTGATCAAAGTTTTCAAAGGTGATTAGAGATTTTGGGAGCCCAACTTGACACTATAAAGGGGCCTCATTTTCAGAAAGTGCCTAGCACTGAGAATCAGACGCCTTTTAAGGCACCCAAAACTTGAGACACCCCAAAATCACTCATCACTTTTGAAATATCTTGTCTTGTGTGTACTGGGGACTACAATCTAATATCTTCCACAGGCACAAAATTCAATTAAAAATCCAGCAGGAATCAATTCAGCCTGTCTAACTATTCACTCTGAGTTTTAGATTTCCTTCACCCAGTTCAACTGCTTCATACCATACAGGTATGGAGAAGAGCAGCAGCTTTTATTTGTCAAAGTAACTCCTTCTGACCTGGCCCATCCTAAAATGTAGAGCATAAAGCACAACCAAACTCAAGCCAGAGGACTGTATTTGTGGACAGGAGTTGGGTTGGCAGCAGCACTTGAGTAAAAGCCCAGGCTGACTCTGTAGTGAAGACAAGGCCTGGTCTACACCTAAAAATTAGATCAACCTAGCTACATCACTCAGAGCTGTGAAAAATTTTGTGCCCCATGTAACATAGATAGGTTGACCTAACCCCCACAGTAGGCATGGGTAGGTCAATGGTGTCAGCTTAGAGGACTCCTTTGACAAGAAAACTTAGACATGAAGAACAAGAGCTGCTGACCACAACTGACAGGATAAGGAGGAAGAGTAAAGAATGGAAAAGCATGAAGCCTTTTTTATTTAATTAAAAAAAAACGGTTTTCTTTCACTCTCTTCCTCTTGTTCTGGAGATACTCCCAGAGTGTTAATTATTCTCTTAATCACATATTTGCCAGATTTCTCTGTCAGATTCCTCCTTCTCTAAATGAACTCTCCCTCCTTAGCTGAGGAAGGGGCAGTCAAGTTTGCTCTTGTGCTTTTTGGCCATTTTACTCTTTTGCTTAGAGACCCCTCCCACACTACCCTCTTCCCCCCCGAGCATTCCATTACATCTAGTCAAATTGCACAGGAGACTAACCCAGTGATTCTCAATCTATTTACCACTGTGGGCTGCATATGCAGCTCTCTGTGTGTTATGTGGGCCACATCCACAAATATATATACTACTTGTTATGACCCTGAGGATGCCACATGGGCCACAGCTGTGTGCTGATTGGGCTGCAGGTTGAGAAGCACTGCTCTAACCTATTGATGTCCATCTACTGGCAGAGGGGCTAGGAATCAGTCAATACTGCCCCTAAATGTGTGGGTACAAAAACATTGTGCTGAACCTGTTATTGACTGCATTTTGAGCTGGTAAAATTCCAGCATCTCTGCGTTAAGCTGACAACAACCATTTCATTAAAGGAGGGGGAATGGGTGTATTAAGATCACCCTCAATTTTGTTATCCCCTTTGAAGTGCTTGGTAGTGTTTCCATGCCAATCAAATCCTTGAAAGAGCTGCAGCAGATGACATCTTTTACCTTAGTAGGGTCGTCAGCCTGCTCTCAAGAAGCTGCCATTGTCCATTTACCTGCAAAGGGTATGGGGGACCATGCCTTTCCCTGCTTGTCAATGTTTAAATCGGATATTGTTAAATATTAAATTGAGGTTTTGGTTTGTAAACAAGAACTCTATTGTTTCCTTAATACAAGGCTGTTGCAAATGTTACAGTGCCTTGGATTTTGACTCAACCGTCTCAGATCTGTCCTTGTTATCCATTTTACAGAGCTATGGACTGAATCTCCTTGGTATACCACAAGGAGAGTTTTTTCCTAAATGCTAATAATGCTCTAAACACAAGAGAGCAACTAAACTTAACAAAACAAACACTTACTTGCTGAGGTTTCAAAAACTAGCCTCACAGAAAGGTAGAAGTACTTTAAATTCACTGTTGCTCTGTCTATAGAAGTGGAACATTAGGATGGGAATAGGAAGGACAGGTTGTCAAAGATGGGAAACTGCCACTGTCTTAAAGGTGATCTGAAAGGGGTGGGGGGAAATAGAGGGAGTAATTGGAATTTTTTTACATTCTGTGTTTCTGCAGGATGTATAAAGATTACCTAGACTGGTCTTCCAACAAAAGCATGGAAGAGAGACTATTCTGTTTTTTAAAACCTTACAGATGTCAGGAACGTCAAGTCTGATCTTCCCTGGATTTGGCAGAGTACTTCTTGCAGGTCAACCTCAAGAATTAACTATAGTTTCCAAAACAGTGCTCAGCCGAGCTTATTTCTGTTTACTCTTACTGATATCAGCGTCAGTTCAGCTTGTGCACCACTTATTCAATAAGTAATAGCTTGGGACACATCTATAGCCTTGTGTACAGTAAAACCTTGTCTACACTAGGGAAGTTCTTGGGGGAAAAATTGGAAGTACTAAAGGAGTCAGCCAGTGGCTGCTGGCATCATTTTCAGCACCATGCCATCTAACTCAGCTCACAAGAAGACCAATCAACATGGTACTGAAAATGGTGTCAGAAACCAACAGGCTGATTACATTAGCACTCCCAGTGTCAAAACAGGTAAAACTGAACCAATGTTAGCATGAATGGTTAAATTTTCAAGAACTTCTCTGGCACAGACAATGCCTCAGTGTATATGGGTATGTCTACACTGGCAGAGTTACAGCGCCACTCAGAGAGCGCTGAGGGGAAACCGCTGTTGTGTGTTCACACTGTCAGCTGCCTACACAATAGAGTGTTCACACTTGCAGCAGTATTTGAAGCAGTACACTCTGGGCAGCTATCCTGCAAAGCATCTCTTCCTCTTCTGCTGCTAAGAGTTGTGGGAAGGCAGAGAGGGTCGTGGGGCATCCTGGGTCCTGTTCCAATGCCCCGTAATGCATTGCTTTGCATCCCAGCAATCCCTGTACTTCCGTCCACATTTGGCACCATCTTCCAACAGTTTGTGTACTGCGCACTCTGCCTCTTTAGTCTGCAGGAATGGATCCCACACTGTTGACCAATATGCTGCTCACTCTAACACATCACGAGTGGCAGTGGAATTATTCCTTAAACTACAAAGGCAAGAGGAGTGCGACATTAATCTCGCTGCATGTAGTAGCTACGACACAAGATTGCTTGTGGCATTCACGGAGGTGCTGACCACAGTGGAACGCCGCTTTTGGGCTTAGGAAACAAGCACTAAGTGGTGGGATCACATCGTCATGCACGTCTGGGATGATGAGCAGTGGCTGCAGAACTTTCGGATGAGGAAAGCCATATTCATGGGACCGCGATGAGCTCGCCCCAGCCCTGCGGCACAAGAACACAAGAATGAGAGCTGCCCTGTCGCTGGAGAAGCGCATGGCGATTGCACTGTGGAAGTTGGCTACTCCAGACTGCTATCGATCAGTCGCTAACCAGTTCAGAGTGGGAAAGTCGACCGCTGCACTCGTGTTGACGGAAGCGTGCAGGGCCATTAATCACATCTTCCACCGAAAGACTAACTCTGGGCAACATGCACAACATTGCGGGTGGCTTTGCACAAATGGGCTTCCCTAACTGCGGAGAGGCGATAGATGGAATGTATATTCCAATTCTGCACCAGGCCACCTAGCCACCGAGTACATTAATCGGAAGGGATATTTCTCAATGGTTCTCCAGGCACTTGTGGATCACCGTGGGTGTTTCATGAACATTAATGCAGGCTGGTCTGGAAAGGTGCATGACGTATGCATCTTTCAGAACACTGGCCTGCTCAGGAAGCTGCAAGCAGGGACTTTCTTCTCGGACCACCATAGGGGAAGTCAAAATGCCCACTGTGATCCTGGGAGACCCTGCCTACCCCTTAATGCCGTGGCTTATGAAGCCATACACGGGGCACCTGGACAGCAGCAAGGAGCGGTTCAACAACAGGCTGAGCAAGTGCAGAATGGCTGTTGAGAGTACTTTTGGCCATTTAAAGACCCACTGGCACTGCCTATATGGGAGGCTGGACCTGGCTAATGACAATACTCCTATGCTTATAGCCTCGTGCTGTACACACCATAATATCTGTGAAGGGAAGGGTGAAAGCTTTACTCAGGGATGAACTGCTGAGGCGCAGCACCTGGAGGCTGAATTTGAACAGCCAGAGACCAGTGCTATTAGAGGGGCGCAGCATGGGGCCAAAAGGATCAGGGATGCCTTGAGGCAGCAATTTGAAGCTGAAAGCCACTAATATTTGTTGCTATGCTTGGGAGTGCAGTGCTTGTAATGCTAGGAGGTGATTGTGATTGGTGCAGGCAATGCACTATGACGGTGTAATAAAATTGCCTGTTGCTTTGCAGGGCTCTGTTTGCTTTCAATTAATGGAATAAAGATTGCTTTCAAACCAAAACAATTATTTTATTAAAAACAACAACCGGAGGAGAGAGAGACAAACAAAAACAAAAAAACACATCAGCACTGAGGGGTTTGGGGGAAGGGAGGGTCCCAGGAGGAGGTGGGTCCCGGGAGGGTTAAAGATTTGTGTATGTCCAGGTATCATATCCAACCTTCTCCTTTGGAGTACAGTGCAACCAGGGTGTCTACACTGGCACCATGGTGCTGTACTCCCGGCGCAGAAAGCTGTACGCCTCTCGTCGGGGTTTTTTCTTTTTTTAAACAGCGCCGGGGCAGCCCGGGCGGGGGGGGGGGGGGGGACAAGTGGGGCAATTTGCCCCAGCCCCTGGGCCCCACAGGGACCCCCACGAGAATATAGTATTCTATACTATTGCAACTTTTTTTTTATGGAAGGGGCCCCCGAAATTGCTTTGCCCCAGGCCCCCTGAATCCTCTGGGCGGCCCTGAACAGCGCTGCAACTGTGCAGTTTCTGCGCACTAAGTGGCTGGGCAGTGTGTTCACCTCAGGAGTTACAATGCAGAAAGCTGCTTTACCGCGCAGAAACTTGCCAGAGTAGACAGAGACTGAGTTGGTCGCATCCTGAGCTCCCACATCTTAACTGAATAACGTGTTAAATCTTTAAAGGCGACATCCAACACTTTTTAAATTTTTAACAGCTCTTATATGTAAGCATGTATGTTTTTAAATCCCTCTAATATTTTTAAATATTTTTCTTCTGACTTTCGTTTGCCTTTTTGACACACCCCTATTACCTCAGCAGCTCTTGAAACTGTTTTCTGTGAAACCGTGACATTACAAATGCCACAAATATGTTAATCACCAAGCTGAAATGAGTTTTTTCCTCTCCACTGCCCTCTAGGCTGGGAGTAGCAATGTAACAGCTTTAATCAAAACAATGTAGCAACCTGTAAGTACAGAAGGTGTGATTGAGAGGGGAATGCTATTACATCTGCTTAGCATGAAAACAGTGGTTGTGTCAGCAGGGGGTGGAGCTTAAATCCCTCCTATTTGGGTATTCCATGAAGAGAAATCAATGCAAGATTCACTATTTTTAATAAAAATAATTAAAACAGGGGTTTCGACAAAAATACAGCAGAGGTTGATCTTCATGAACCTCATGCATTTAACATCATCTCTCATGTTTATTAGGCACTGAAGATAAAAAGGGGCTTTAAGATTTTTTTATTATTATTTTTTGAAGAGTCAAAACAAAAGCCCTGGAGTATACTTAAAAGTTTTGCTGGTATAACTATGTTAGTTAGGATTGATTTTATTTTAAGCCAATATGGTTATTCTTGTAAAAGTCCTAGGGTGAATACAACTATACTGCTATAAAGATGACACATTGGTAAAGTTATTCCCCTTCCCTTATAGGAATATCTATGCCAGTATAAAGCTCCTTTATACCAATATAACTGCGTTCACACAATGGGGGGGGGGTTGTGCTGCTTTAACTATAGTGTACAGTTACAGTACAGATTTCTAGTGTACACAAAGGCCCTACCTGAAAATCCTTTTCCCTCCCAACTGCTAGTCGGAATTTTTAATGTTAAAAATACCCAAAAATGTTTCTGACAAAGAGATTTCATGTATACAGTGCTGTCATAGAAAACAGCACAAGGCTTCCCTTCCCTATCCTCCCAGTCATTTTTAAAAAAAGAAAGAAAACCCTTCATAGAAAAGTTAGTGGATATGATTTCAGAAGAATAAAAAAGGACGGCAGAAGAATCAAACTTTGCAAACAGACCAGGAAAGGTTAAAAGAAGACTGGCTGAACTATCCTGTAGCATTCAGACCAGTTTGTTCAGAATACTGAAGTATATGTTCTTTTATTTTAGCCATTTTGATTCATTATCCAAGATGACGACACAGGCCCCAATCCAGCAAAGTACTTCCCTTTAAGCATGTGAGTAGTCCCAAGTCAACAGGACTACTTATATGCTTTAAGTTAAGCATATGCTTAAGCATTCTAATGGATCAGGGTCATAAACTGAAAAATATTTCAAAAACACATAAAAATAGGTATTAAAAACACCCCATAAAACAATCCTACTCTACATCCTTCAAAAATCTAACTGCTTGCAACATAGACGTATAGAATTACCTGAACCAGTTATGCTAAGAAATCATTTTAACCATCAGTTGAAAACAGCATTTTAGTCTATCAAATTCCCAATACTTCATAAATGAGTCAATTTGTAAATTTTAAACATTACACCCAAATATCTGCTCGTTGATGATACCTAGACAATTCTCTGTAGTGGAGCATTTAAAAAGTGATTTTGCCCAATCCTTCTCTTAATTTTAAAAATTCAGTACATTTTGGTGTGTTCCAAACTTTTAAACAATCACAGAAAGGTTTAAAACTTCAGTTCCAATACAATCATAATTCTGAAAACAAGGC
Organism: Terrapene triunguis; assembly: GCF_002925995.2. Taxonomy (NCBI): domain Eukaryota; kingdom Metazoa; phylum Chordata; order Testudines; family Emydidae; genus Terrapene; species Terrapene triunguis. Next base: position 6,366,929 of record NW_020664444.1, read on the forward strand.
AGAAATCAATTTAAGAATTTTTGCATATTTCATACTCATACCAAATTTATATAAGAACTTAAGCACAAAAAATAACTCATATTAAGGTGCCATCCTAGTAAAATGATTTATAATGTTGATAAAACAGTTCCTCTTTCTTTGCAAAAAGTGCCCCCAAAAAGCAGGCTGCCCCATTATAAAGTTTACAGCAACGAAAACTAACAACCTTCTGGATCTTTTGAGCAGCATGCAGCTATCATGTGTATTAAAACAGATGGGAGTACACTACAGAGATTCTCAGAAGTAATGGTTAAAGTGTTAACTAATGATTTCTGGTCTACATTTGTACAGTCCTAATGAGAAAGGTACTTGGCACCTACTTCATTGTTAATCTACAAACATTGGAGGGAGGGATAGCTCAGTGGTTTGAGCATTGACCTGCTAAACCCAGGGCTGTAAACTCAATCCTTGAAGGGGCCACTTAGGGATCTGGGGCAAAATCAGTACTTGGTCCTGCTAGTGAAAGCAGAGGGCTGGACTCCATGACCTTTCAGTGTCCCTTCCAGTTCTAGGAGACAGGATATCTCCATATTTAAAAAAAAAATATATCAACTAAGGCATTATCTTTACTTTCTGGGAAATGCACTACAAGGTTAGTAAACCAAATGTTTAACTTATGTGAACTTTGCACAACAACAAATTAGTTGTTTGACCCCCTTAACAAATGCTTCAAAGCCTTTTAAAAAGTCAGTGCATGAAACACAATACTAGTTAGCAATCATAAAATAAGCCAGTTCATGCTTTAGGAGGAAAATATTTCAGTAAATAAGAGAACAGATGTCAGTTGCATACTTCCAACTGGTTATTATGCAGAGAACATTTTTTAAATGATGAAATACCTGGACACCGGTTCTTTTAAGACTCAAAAATTCTATTAGTCTGACTTGCTAGGTAGGTGTAAGATTCATACATCTCCTCCTCTTCCCAAACAGCCATTCCTATTCACACTCCTGCAATATCACAAGCTGGTGAAGTGCTTTGCTGATTAATTAGCTATCGGAATAATTAAAAGCTTTAAAGCTCTGGATTTCAAGTAATTATTTCACTGCTTTCCTTTACATATATTCCTATGACAGATCACCTTCTCCATAGACATTTAATACAGAATATAGCCGTACTGAAAGTACTGTTATACTCATGTTTAGAAGTGAAAATCAGGATTAATGAATGGCCAATCTTGATCTTTTAAAATTATTTTGACATTAATTTTATATGGATAGAGGCCTCCAACCTACCCTCTCCTATTTCTGCCTTCTTGTTGGTGAAAGCCTTGCCCCTACCCAGATAGCTAATGACATACACAACTGCACAAATCGGGGCAGGCTTTCTAACCACAAAAGAAAGAAATTAGAGTATGTCACTATGCATGTGTCTGAGGGAGGAGGGTAGACATAAAATTAGGATAAAATATTAAAGATCAAGAATGGCTATTTACTGGCCCTAAGAGCAATAACTCAGAAAAAACAAAGTTCAGCCACACCATGTAGTGTGTTTTTAAACATTTCTTGAACATTTCTTGTGTGGGGAGTCCAAGGTAGAAAATGTGAATAGATTAAGAACTGATTCAAGAAGAAAGAAGTCACCTAGATATCACACTATGAGAATTTGGGAGACAAAAATCTGAAAGGAAGACAACTTTAACACACACTGGTTTGCCCTTCCTCGTTGAATAGAAGAACTGCATAAATCAAGTCCTTGGAATTTTTAGTATTATACCCCTTGCAAATAAAGGTCTCAATTGTGAATTGTGCAATCCATACTCAAGCTGGTGAGCAATTACTCATGTGAGTAGTCCCACAGAAGTTACAAGAACTATTTGTGAGGGTAATTGCTCACCAGCATGAGTAAGGGTTGCACAATTAGGATAAAGATTATTAAGTTATTAAGTTACAAAACAAACTCAGAGTGGGATGACAAAAAACAGAAAAGAAATAGTAAATGAGACATTTTTATTTAAGTGTACGGAAGTGATTTAAACAGTCAGGAACAGCTGTACTAAGATTATACAATTCTCTGCAAAGATCCTACTTAAAACGTTCTTTGTTCTAACACTATAGCACTTGTAAATGTTCAGAAAACTACACAACTGACCGTAAGTCTCAAAATTAAGATTTCTAATGCAGTACAGAAACAACAACAAGAATTTAACTATCATGATTATATGTCATCCTTGATGCTATTTTAGGCTAATACAGATACAACAAATTATAGAGAAGTCTTTCAGAGTGGGTAACTAACAGCCAAACAGAACAGGCCCAAGGGACAAACGCTCTGATTTTCCTTTTTATGTTCAGCTTCCAAAACACTTAAGACTGATAACGTAGTGGTTTCTAAAACTAAGTTATGTAAGAGAATATCTGGAGAATTTGGAGAAAAGCTTATTAGGTCAAAATGAGGAGTGGGGTCATAAAGTAATTAGGTGAATTAAATGTTGGGGGGGGGGCAATTTTTTCAGACCTAAAAGATGGAGATATGTCATCTACTCCAAGATCCTCAGGCCCCATGTCTATCTTTATACAGTCACTTCTAGAATCACACACATGGTAAAAATGACCCTGCATTTAACTATCACCACACTGGACTCCTAACAATGCAAACTGACTTGCAGATTTACCAACCTGATGGAAGAAAAGATGCAACATCTTAGGGAGGTGCCTAGCACACTTTTGAGTGCAGTAAAATGATAAATAGAACCTAAGACAATCTAGCAAAAGAGTTTTGAGAGTTGCTAACAGTGAATGCATTGATATAAAAAAACCAAATGCTGTGCTACAGGCTAGAAAAATTAAACATAGGCCCTTAATGTGCAGCTAAGTAGACTTATTGTAGGGTACCATGAGAGAGGATTTCTGTCAAGACTTTGGATCTAGATGCTTAGGGTGATGAAGTTTACAGGAAGAGGAAAAAGCATACCAGAACTCACTCAGGTGTCAAACATTAATACAATTCAAAAACACATATATGTATCCAATTGTACAAGATGTAGTAGGATTGTGGAGGCCAAAGAAGTAGAAGGAATAGGAGATCTTGAACAAAGACAATAAAATCTTTTTGTACCCTACTCTGTCTGTCTGGGAGTTGATTCAACTCAAGAACTCCCCCTACAGTATGGCTTCTGGAGCAAAGCCATCCTATACTTACTATGCTTTGCAACATTCTGTATTTATTAAAATAAACCTACATTTCAGGGGACTCAGCAGCTGCAGGCAACTCTAATAAAGCTAACTACAAAAGCAGCATTGGGAGCACAGAAAGGAGCAGCTGACAATCTACAGGGAGAATAGTGCAACATCAGAGGAAGAAGTCTGATACGGGAATTGAGACCAACAAATATTAAGACGCTCAAGGAGAACAGATGATATATTTCTAAAACTTGAGAAGATTTAGTTTGATGAAAACAAAATTTTATATGTCTAGGAAAATGAACTGTGTTAGACTTTGGACTGTTCAGCTCTATGTGCCTATCACCACCAGGAAGCTAGGATGCTATTAGAAGGGATCCAGAGAATATTGCTTGAGAGACTTAACTAGTTCAAACTGTTTGTGCTTTTAATATATTACATAATATTTAGAAGGAAATCCTCACAATTTGGGGCATGTATTATATAGTTAATAAATTGATATGTTTGACAAGTATCTTTCCACATAAAAACACGGTAAAGATGGACTACAATCAAAATTAAAATATTACTGGATCTACAACTGCAAAGCAATCTGGAAACACACAAAAATAGTTCATAACATTAAACTGTCTCTATTTACCAGGGCCCCAATCATGCAAACACTTATATACATCAAGTATCAGAGGGGTAGCCGTGTTAGTCTGGATCTGTAAAAGCAGCAAAGAGTCCTGTGGCACCTTATAGACTAACAGATATATTGGAGCATGAGCTTTCGTGGGTGAATACCCACTTCGTCAGATGCTTATATACATGTTTCACTTTACATGTGAGTAAATTTGAGCACATATGAGAGTTTGCAGGATCACAGCTCAGACATGTAAGTTACTTACAGTTAAAGGGAAACCACTTGAAACGTGGTGTTAAAAGTAGTTATAAGTAGTTATAGGTATTACACATGCCTAAGTACTCACATCAATGTTTATGATTTTATAAAATCACATTTGCCTATTATTTGTAATATTCTCTCGTCAGCTGATGTGTGAAAAATCAGTACTAACAAGGGGAAAATAGCTAATGCTATGGGGCAAAAATTAAACTGACCATACACACAGTGCTGCCAAATGCATAAAGTGAACAAACTGAAAAGATAGAGAATTCTTCCCTCTAATCTTTCAATTATGCTTCTCTAAGTTTGTCTATACACAGAGTTATTCAGGAATAGCTAATGCACTTCAAAAATTCACAACCTACTTTAATCCAAATTACCTTTCAAATGTAGACAAACCCTAAGGAGTTACTTGTAACACTAGTAGGCAAAATATTTTCAGACTGAAGCCTAATTTTTTTTTTAAGTTGGTGCGCTTTTTAAAAGCAAAAGTTGATAAACATTTAAGCTTCGCTATATGGACAAAATACCAACATTTACATTTCTTTTATCAGTCTGTCATTTCAATAAATTGATAAACAATGTTTAAAAGGAGCCCTTTTACTCAGATCAGTCTTGTTGAGGAGAGCAGCTCGATGGATGGGTTGTAAAAGCCACCTTTCTAATGGAATTTTTAGCTAACTTTAGAAGTTTAGTTAATCTCACAATCTCTCCATTTATCAACACTTTAGAAACATTATCTAATAAAGCCAACTGAAACCTAGAGCTCTAAATCCGTTACAACTGCAGTAGTAGAATACCAGAACAAAAAAGTTGGTGCTTGCTTATTTTTCACCCAGGCTGCCCTCTTTGCTAATGGGCTCAATTTTTAAAACTGTATTTTAGGACAGAATCAAGAAAGCTGGGGTCATTGAATTCACATACTGTCCAACAAGTGCATGGCATGAAAAGATTCTTTTTTCACAGAACAGGAAAAGCAATCTTATACCAGCAACCCAAAAATAATGAATTCTGGGAGTTTTTAAGTATACTATGCAGCACTCACTGATACTATAGCCCAATAAAAGGATATTATCAAGGTTGGGAGGCATAAAATTAGACCTATCCATTTTGTTTTACAAGAGCATGCACATTGTTCCTCTCCACTTGTGCCTGTTGCCTTCTTATGAGCTAGCAAGGTATTGAAATATACTAAAATCCTGCTCTTTGAAGCACTTAAGACAGCAGGATACTAGTACATTTTGATACCTTGCCTGTCCACATCAAAACAAGGCAAAGCAGAAAGACAGCATTACTGCACTCATACAAGCCAGACACACTGGATTTTCTACTAGTGGGTCAGCCAAGAGAGTAGGTGGCATTCTGTAACTATGGTTTTGGAAGGCTGAAGGGTTGTTATTTTTTCTCTAGGATTATAACTTATCCTAAAACCTTTATTAAACTATATTTGGGACCTAGCAAGCCTGGCAGTGACCATTACAAATCTTAACATTTGTTTTCATTTGTCAGTATCTTTAAAAGTGGCTTAAAATAATCAGTCTTATCTTTGCTATGTAACACCATATAGAATATGATATTCCATATTAGCGTATGCTTCTATTTACTTTATTATATATCAGTCAGGGAAGTCACAGTCGGCAACAGAACCTACGTATAGGTGCCAACTTCATCACAATGCTTTCCTGCTGGTATGAAATCTAGCTAACCTAGGGACGTTCATATTTAGGGATAGTTTAAACCTTGGTAGCTTTGAAAATTTCATTAAAATACTGATCTATACTTGAAAATTCGTCAGCCTGCTTTACCAATAGCTAAAACTTTTGACCGTTCACTGGTATATGTTAGTGCTCTTCTGTATGAAAAGCCAATGCAACAAACATTTAAGATCAAAAGAAATGAGGACATCTGAGTTTGTCTGAAAATAATTTATTGCAAAATGAGTTGAAAACATAGCATTTAGGAAGTAGGAGTGTAATGATAGTATTCATCCATTACAGAAAAAGTATTATAAAAGGTTTACCTTTTTCTATTTTGCCCAAACCTAAGCTGTAGTTTAAAAAAGGTAAAACTGCATGCAAAGTTTTAAATTATAATAAATTAATGGAGATATCCTATCTCCTAGAACTGGAAGGGACCAAAAGTCACCAAGTCCAGCCCCCTGCCTTCACTAGCAGGACCAAGTACTGATTTTGCCCCAGATCCCTAAGTGACCCCCTCAAGGATTGAACTCACAACCCTGGGTTTAGCAGGCCAATGCTCAAACCACTGAGCTATCCCTCCCACTCCATTTTACTGTGTTCTAACATCCCAATTTTCTAAGACCGTGTTCTGCCATATTTTACACAGTATAAAATCATCCAAAAGAAGCTCCATATTACCATAAAAGAAAAACATGTTTGGGCAGATAATCATTACGCAAAGCTCAAACTAAAAGAATCAGAATGACTAGCATCCTGAGCCAGAAGCCCCAGTCTACGCAATTCATGATGTCTGCAATATATCTGAAGAGTCAGAGCAAATAGTGATATTAAAATAAACAATGTATATCTTTGCTGAAAATACAAGATTATTCTTGTAACAAGAATAATATCAGTTTCTCAAAGAGTTGAAAAGAAAACCACAAGTGTAACTAATTTTATACTTTATGTGACTAAGTGGAAAACACATAGCATACTGTTGGTGCTACCAGAAACAAATTATCAATCAATAATATCAAGTAAACTATATATATAAACAAACCACACTTCTGACCTAAGAGACTTTCATCATTGCTAATATGCAATAATCCTTTATTTAAATGACAATAATAAGATTCAACATAGTTGTGCTTGAACTAACTGTGCACACTGACTACCTACAACTAATCTACAGCCGCAAGTCCACCAAAACTGGGGAGGGAGAGGGGGGGCAACACTCAACACCTTTAATACCAGTCTATCCAGAAAAACTTTATACTGGTGTCACATTTGATATTATCCATACATCTGTAGATGTCTAGAGAACATGACCTATGAAGGAAGGCTGAAAGAATTGGGTTTGTTTAGTTTGGAAAAGAGAAGACTGAGAGGGGACATGATAGCAGTTTTCAGGTATCGAAAAGGGTGTCATAAGGAGGAGGGAGAAAACTTGTTCATCTTAGCCTCTAAGGATAGAACAAGAAGCAATGGGCTTAAACTGCAGCAAGGGAGGTTTAGGTTGGACATTAGGAAAAAGTTCCTAACTGTCAGGGTGGTTAAACACTGGAATAAACTGCCTAGGGAGGTTGTGGAATCTCCATCTCTGGAGATATTTAAGAGTAGGTTAGATAAATGTCTATCAGGGATGGTCTAAACAGTATTTGGTCCTGCCATGAGGGCAGGGGACTGGACTCGATGACCTCTTGAGGTCCCTTCCAGTCCTAAAATCTATGAATCTACTTCAGCAAACAAAATACAGTTTTCAAAACTTGAGAATTTTTTTTTAATGGAGTAAACTGCTGTGAAGTTAACCCAACAAAATTCAAGTGAAACCTGTAGCCAGATAAATTTAAAACATGAAGTTTGCATTGTGGCATATGCAGATAGAAACAGAGGCTCCAAACTTTAGTTTGGAGGTTTATGGTGAATCCCTTCAGGCAGTTTTTAATCAGTACCACAATATACGCTACACCACAAAAGGAAAACTAAGAAAATAAATTCCCTGGTAATAAAGACTATGGCTAATGCTAGAAATGCTCTTCCAAGTCTGAAATCTGTGATCACAGACTTAGCTGCCATGATGGGAACTAGTTGTTACCATCCTAAGAGAGACAACAATGGCTACTTAGAACCCAAAGGGCACTCATGACATTCAAACAAACCCTACAAATTACCCCCACAAATCGCAGACCTCCCTCAACACCAATACCCTTTCCCCCCCACACACACAATCCAGCCACACACCCTGCAGGCCCAGAGCTACATCCCAGTCACACCCTTAGGCACCACCACTGCTCTCCAGACACACACACAAAACACCAACCTCCCCCCAAAATACCCACAACCTGCCCTCTCCAAATACACACCCATACCCCCAAACTGCCCCCCGGACACACTGAGCCCCTAACCTCCCACCCAAACCTCCCCCTAGCCTACCACACCCCACAGCCTCCTCCCTCCAAATACACCCCCTAATCCCCAGATCCCCCCAAACTGCTCCGAACACCCTATATCCCCAAAGTCACCCCCACTTCCAGATCCCCACCCCACCCCCTCATCCCCAAATCCCCCCAAAATGCCCCCTCCAAACACCCTGTACCCCCAAAACCTCCCCTTCCAGATACACCCCACACCCCCTAATCCCCAGCTCCCCCCAACTGCCCCATCAAACACCCCGTACCCCGGTCAGAGACACAGCCCTGCCCCCCCCGACACACGCCCCTCAGCCCCCCTCCAGAGACACCCGAACCCCCTTAGCCCTTGTCGGGGGTACCCTGTCAGCCCTGCTCCCCTCCCAGCCCCCCCGAGCTGCCCCCATCCATCACCCCGGGGGGCGGGGAGTTGCCCCCATGCCCGGGACAGCGGGGCCCCCCTCGGCACCCGGCTCCTCACTGACCTGCTGCCGCCTCCGCCGCGGGGCTGGGAGCGGGGCCCGGGGGTCTGGCTGCCCGGCCGCCGCCGCCGCCGCCTCTGGCTGGCTTTGACACCCACACGCACCATCCAACATGGCGGCGGCTGGGGGGAGGGAGAAGGGGGGGGAAGAGACTCCCGACTCCCGAGCGCGTCCCCGAGGCCGCCCGCCCCGCGGGAACGCGCGGGCGCGAGCGCGGAGAGCGAAAGGCGGAGCCGCCCGGCTAGAACCGTCGCCTTGGCCCCGCCCCTTCCCTCCCCGAGCCCATGGGGGGGGGGCGCTCACTGTAGGGGGGTAACGGACCCTCTCCCCTTTGGGGGGAGGGGTGGAAATCACAGACCCTCTCCCCC
>NW_020664444.1:6375922-6432169 GCF_002925995.2 Terrapene triunguis
GGGGGGATCACAGACCCTCTCCCCCCTTTTGGGAGGTGGAAATCATAGCCCCTCTCCCCCTTTTTGGGGGGGTCACAGACGCTCTCCCCCCTTTGTGGGGTGCATGGAAATCCCAGGCCCTCTCCCCCTCTTTGGGGGGGGCGTGGAAATCACAGGCACAGCCCCCTCTTTTGGGAGGGTGTGTGGAAATCACAGACTCTCTCCCCCCCAGACTTTTTTTTGGGGGGGGAGGCGGGATTTGGAAATCCCAGCCCCTCTCCCTTCCCAGGGATCCCACTCTGTTAATTCACAGATTGGGCAGGGGGAACCCAGTCATTTTGCAGACAGGCTTGGAAAGTTCCCCCAGAGACCACGGCAAATAACCAAGTCTCTCCTTCCTCAGGGCACCCACCTCTGATCTCCCCCCACCCTAACCCCTCCTCACACATAGCTCCCCGCTCCCCAACTCCCTTAAAGAGCCAAGAGTCCATCTCCCCTTTCCCACCGCAGTAGGTGGCTCACCCCTGGGTCCTACCCTAGCTCCCCATCATCATGGAAGTACACTCACCTGGCGGGATGTCCCCCAAGGGCCATGCATGGCAGTAGCTTCAAGGAAGATTTTTAACGTGTCTCCCTCGTGTGAGGAAGGCTTTTGCTGTGTGTGCTCCGAGAAGACATTACGAATGTCACTCCCACAGACTGTCACATCCTGACAGCCCCACCCTGCCAGGGGAGTGACCGAAAACCACCACAGTTCTTAGTCCCCGTCCCCCCCCCCCAACCCTACCACACCTACTCCCAGGAGTGACTGAAAATCACTCAGCCAATCAGTCCCCACTCACCACAAATCTCTCCCCTCTCCCCTCCAGTCCCTGCCCCCACCCCAGGGACTTGAAAATAAATCTTTTTCCGCTGACCAAATTTCCTCTTTTTTCAGTTGGGGGAGAAAAAAAATTGATTTTCGTCCCCTGCCCCTTTGTCTCTAGTGCAGCAAACACCAAAACAACCTGAATTGTGATAAGGTTGTGTATCAGCAACATCCTTGACTTCAGGAGACACATCCAAGTGGAACAGCTCTGAGAATATTGTTTGTTAATTAAAAGCAGGTGCCGGGGTTCTGTTCTTTTACATGAATTCTTATTTCCTTTTAGTGCTGTGGTGTCTGTGTCCCACCAATGGATGGAATTATATCAAATCTGTTCGTCTACACTAGACTTTTCCCTTCATATTGCCCACTGGTGGAGGGCTAGTGGAGACAAGGCACCGGCAGCCACCATCATTCCTCACAATGCCATCTGGACCTGCTCTGAGCTAGGTTAAAACACTAGCTCTATTCCCTGTGACTAGGGTGACCAGATAGCAAGTGTGAAAAATCGGGACAGGAGGTGGGGGGTAATATAATGAGCCTATATAAGAAAAAGACCCAAATATCAGGACTGTCCCTATAAAATCGGGACATCTGGTCACCTTACCTGTGATACTGCACCAGTGGGAACTCAGAGGAAGAAAGTTCTAGGGTAGATACAGCCTTCATGTCTGTGTCAGTTCCCTGGCCTGGCCGAGCTCCTAGATCCCTGGGCGAGAGGCCCATGTTTTGGGAGCTGAAGGTCATAAGTTCTATTTCCAGATGCTACAAGCATGCAAGGACAGCTCTGGTATTTGCAGTGCATTGGGTGAAGGAAGATATGCAGGATATCAGACAGACTTCTGTTAACCCACATAGCACATCTGGGAATGAAAGGCTGGGCAGCTGGGTGGTTCAAAGAACTGGGGATGTCTGCCAGGAATTCCAGAGGGTTTTAGCAACTCAGCTAACTGGGAGAGGGTCACAAGGATTTCATCAACTAGGGAGGAAGAACGAAATTGGCAAGGGGAATAGAGCCCACCCCATGGTTTATTTTTCAAGCTAGGCAGTTCATGGCTGGCCACTAGGTGGGTGAGGTCCTGGGTGTAGGGTGGGAGGGCAGGGCAGGTGCTTAGTTGACTAGCATAGAATCTATATACATGGAGTTTTGGATAAATCCACATGATCTTCCTTTTCCTGTGCTGAGTTAGTCAGTACAAAGTAATGGCGTTATGCATCTGGGAAGAGTTCAGAATAACAATAAGAAGCTTCTATTAATGGAGCTGAAATGAGACAAATTTATGGTCACGACCCCTGATTACTGCAATGGCTGCTCAGGTGGCCAGGACCCGGGCAGTGTGAATGCCACTGAAAATAAGCTCGCGTGCCATAGGGTGCCTACCCCTGCATTAAACAATTCCAGGCAATTGGTCATCTCTGGCAAAGGCAGTGCTAGCCCATTGGGGGCCCTAAGCAGGAATATTTTGGGCCCCCACATACATAATAAAAAGCAAATGGGGGTCCCCTGGAGCTGCTTGGGGCCTTAAGCAATTAGTCTGTTTATGCCTAGCAGTGGCTCTGATCTCTGGTCAGCAGAGAGCCAGGGCTGGTACAGATCAGTAGTGAAGTGCATTAGCAGAGCTCTGCCTCCTCTATGTCTGGCTCCAGCTCCAGCTATTAGTCACTCACAAGAACCAAATTCCCCTAATTCTGAAAAAAAAAACCCACCTTAGCACAAAAGTCAATTCGAAGGTGTTGTTCTCCCAGCGACCATCACAATCTTCAGTGCAAACTTGGGGCCCAACCCTGTTTTCACCAACATCAGTGGCAAAACTCCCATTGGCCTTCGGGGTCGACAGATCAGGCTCAGTACAAAGGAGCGGTATCTGCTCTGAATCACACAAAGAGTGAAATGTTCTGAGAGGCAGCCTGGTCTAGTGCAGTGGTTTTCAAACTTTTTTCCTGGTAACCCAGTTGAAGAAAATTGTTGATGCCCACGACCCAGTGGAGCTGGGGATGAGGGGTTTGGGAGGGACTCAGGGCTGGGGCAGAGGGTTGGGGTGTGGGGGTGAGGACTGCGGGGCGGGGCCAGGAATGAGGGGTTCAGGGTGTGGGAGGGGGCTCTGGGCTGGGGCAGGGGGCTGGGGTGCAGGAGGGGGTTAGGGCTCTGGGTTAGGAGTGCAGGCTCTGGAGTGGGGCCGGGGATGAGGGGTTTGGGGTGCAGGGAGGGGCTCCGGGTTTGGGGGGGCTCAGAGCTGGGGCAGGGGATTGGGGCGTGGGCTTACCTTGGGCAGCTCCCGGTCAGTGGCGCAGCAGGGATGCTAAGGCAGGCTTCCTGCCTGTCCCAGCACTGTGGACCGCACTGTGCCCCAGAAGCGGCCAGCAGCAGGTCTGGCTCCTAGGCAGAGGTGCACAAGCAGCTCTGTGCGGCTCTTGCCCACAGGCACCACCACCCCAGCTCCCATTGGCCGGGAACCAGCCAATGGGAGTGCAGAGCCGGTGCTCGGGTTGGGGCAGCCCGCGGAGCCCCATATCTTGCCCCACCCCCTGCCTAGGAGCTGGACCTGGTGCTGGCCACTTCCGGGGCACAGCGGGGTGTCAGAACAGGTAGGGACTAGCCTGCCTTAGCTTGGCAGCACCGCCGACGGGACTTTTAACAGCCTGGTCGGCGGTGCTGACCAGAGCTGCCGCGACCCAGTGCCTTACATTCCGCACCCACTACTGGGTCATGATCCAGTTTGAAAACCACTGCCCTAGTGGTTTGAAGTTGGCTGGGGAGCCAGAAATTCCCGAGTTCTGATGCCAGCTGTGATGCTGACTCTCACAATGAGACCTTGAGTGGGAGGTGCTAAGCACCATTAAATCCGGAACAGACAGTGACCTGGGTGAGAAAATAAAATGTTTTAAATGATGAACCGTATCTGAAGGAATATGTCCCATTTTTCTTCTCTAGAAACACTAGCAATGGGTAAATGGAGGGGGAAGCTCAAGGTGTGTAGAAATCGTATATTTTTTTGCATGTGAATTTGATGCTATTGAAAAGGACCTGTGGAATGAGGTCCTCCATTAACAGAAAATGTGCAGAAAAAGTTTCCTCATGATGCCTTCTCCCCACCCCTTCTTCCTCCACTCTGGCCTGGAAGGACCACCTTTGGGAACAAGAGGCGAGTTCCTTCTCCCTATCCAATTCAGTCCTTAGTCGCTCTACTGAGTCTGCCAGCATGGGGGCCACTTGTGGTCAGGGGCTGCTCTATGTTTTTTGCCACCCCAAGCACGGCAGGCAGGCGGCTTTCGGCAGCGTGCCTGCGGGCAGTCCGCTGGTCACACGGATTTGGCGGCATGCCTGCGGGAGGTCCACCGGTGCCGTGCCATCAGCGTCCTCGCCGCCAAATTGCGGCCTAAGCCGCGGGACCGGCAGACCTCCCGCAGGCATGCTGCCGAAAGCCACCTGCATGCTGCCCTCACAGCGACCGGCAGGCCGCCACCCGCGGCTTGCCGCCCCAGGCACGTGCTTGCTGCGCTGGTGCCTGGAGCTGCCCCTGCTTGTGGTGCTGGTTTAGTATGATGGGGACACCCATACTGAGAACAGAGCTGAGCCAGCCAGACTTGTTTCACACAGCTGATTTGTGGCCCCTGTTGAGTAGGAGCCACATGTGGTCCCCACTGCCCTAGGCTAGGATCTGGACCTGTGACCTAATAGTGAAAGGCTTTCCATCCAGTCCTCCTGTGTTACCCAGCCCCTCATTGGAAACGTGGGAACTGTGCTTAGTAAGTTGCTGGGAACACTCTATCGGATATTGGAGAGCTCACAACTTTTCAATGATGCAGGAGTCGGAGAGTTAGAAGCCATTCTTTACGACACCAATTTCTCATCAGAACCAATTTATCACCTCAGTGTCTGTCACAGCCCAAGAGCAATCCATGTGTGCAAAGCAGGTTGAGGGCGGAGCAAATAGACCTTTCCAGTTACTCTACTATCTACAGAATTCTAACAAAAGGCATCGCCGTGCAATGTACCATGCGGAAGAGAATCTCCTAGCTAAGGAAAAGTGGGTGCAGATCCTGCTGGCTCAGCCTAGACAAGGCTCCTAGCCTAACAAAGTGGCTGCCAGAAAGCCACAAAGGGGCCCTGTTCCTGATGCCAGTGATGATATGCATATTGCTCACACAGCAAGTGCAGCCACATGGGGCTGGGGGACAGTCACTAATTAGCTAATGAGTCTGTTTTAGAGTGTCTGGCCATGGCTCAAATGACACAACAGGAACACCGCCCTGAAAGCATTTCACAATAGGAAGTGCATTTCCCCCCAGCTTAGCATTAATGAATAGGCTACAAACAACAATGCTCTATGATGATCTGATACTGTGGCCATATGTCAACCAGGCCAGAAAAAACCCTGTAAAAATTCTAAGGAAAACTTGATAAATATAGCCCTGCAGTTTGAAATTTGATTTCCGCATTCTATTGTTTCCCAGTTCCTGAGAGCTGGCTTGGTGGATCACATTTTCTTCTCCTGTCTCCAGGCCTTGCATCCAAACAAGACTGAATCTCATTATACTGATGCATGACTCTAGCTGCATGCAATTCAATCTCTAAATTACAGTCATTTTGCTCGATTATTGGTTTGCTTTCCCCACTCCCAGCCTACAGGTCATTAAAGGAATCAATTTAAAAAACAGAGGCCAACATTGTCAAATGTAGGTGCCTAATGCATCTGAAGAAGTGGGTGTTTTACCCACGAAAGCTTATGCCCAAATAAATCTGTTAGTCTTTAAGGTGCCACCGGACTCCTTGTTGTTTTTGTGGATACAGACTAACATGGCTACCTCCTGATACTTAAACCCATATTTATGCACCCAAATAGAAGCCAGCTGATTTTTCAAGGTGCTTAAGCATCTTCAGCTCCCACTGAAATCAGTGGGAAGGGAGCTGGGGCTGGTCAGCATCTCTGAACAATGAGGCCCATCTAGGTGCCCAAAAATGGATCTAAGAGCCTAATTTGAGGCCCCTAGATTTGGAAATTTTGAGCAAAGCTAATTAATTAAAATTGAAATAACAACAAAATGCTGCTAAATGTGACCATTATCATTAGAGCTGAATGAATAATTTGCAAGGAATTATTTGATAAATGCAGCCTCGTTTTGGCCTTCTGAATTATCAACAAGGTGCTGACAAAGTTATTGAATTGATTTAGTATTCCAGGTCACTCACAACAATTTCCACCTCCAGTTTGTTCTGTAAATTGTTCACAAGCAGTTCGTTGCAAGTGATCACTATTCAAAATCTGAGCTATCTTGTGGTTAGTTTCAATTGGACACACCAGATCCATATGGTATTGTTCCCTTTCCCAAATTGGATGAGTTTAACTCTTAGGCCCTTGTCTACATGTAACCAAAATAAATATATCCGTTGTAATACACATCCTTAGTTATTTTGGTTTAAGTCTCAGAGACTTATAGACCTGAAGGCCAGAAGGGGCCATAATGATCATCTAGTCTGACCTGCTGCCCATCGCAAGCCACAGAACCTCACCCACCCACTCTTGTAGTAGACCCATAATCTCTGGCTGAGTTACTGAAGTCCTCAAATCTTGATTTAAAGACTTCAAGTTACAGAGACTCCACATTTATTCCAGTTCAAACCAGCAAGTGATCCATTCCCCACACTGCAGAGGAAGAAGAAAACCCCTCAGAGTCTCCACCAATCTGACCTGGGGGGAAATTCCTTCCCAAACCCCATATGGCAATCGGTACTGTTAGACCCTGAGCATGTGGGCTTGGGTATGGACTCCCTTATTTCAGTATAAGGGTGCCTTTATATTGATTGAGGTCTGGTCTACACTACAGACTTATATCAGTATAACTACATCACTCATGGGTGTGAAAAATCCACATGCCTGAGCGACGTAGTTATACCAACCTAACCCTTTCTTCCCCCTGTGTAGACAGTGCTATGTTGGCAGGACAGCTTCTCCCGTCAACATAGCTACTCCCTCTCGGAGAGGTGGATTAACTATGCCGATGGAAGACCTCTCTCCGGTCGGCTTAAAGCGTCTTCATTAAAGCAGTGATTTAAGTGCAGACTTGCCCTTGGTTAAGCCCCAGAATCATCTCAAGTTCTATCAAAATAGGGCATTTTACACTGATATAATGATTTTGGTTTCATTCACAATATAGACAAGCTCTTGGAATCCTTCTTCTAGTGCAAATATTCATATTTACAAGTTCCAAATTCATTCTCCTTAAATATTCTCTAACGGTCACTTAAAGTGCATGCTTTCTGCACCCACTCATTCATTAGAACATTGATGGGAAGGGGCGTGAGAACACAGCCCAAGCAAATTGGGTGATTTTCTTGGAAGGAATATTCACCAAAGACATTATGAGGCATGTGCCTAGTTCTAGTCATAACCAAGTGTAACCCACACACCACCAGGGTGTGGTGTTCTGTCCCATCTAGTGGCACCGAGACCACTTCGAGAGAGATAGAGAGATTAATGAGTCTGCTTAACAACCAGGTGGCTTTTAGCCCATGTGGTCTAGAGGCTCATGCACTAAGCTCCAGAGGTCCCAGGTTCAATCCCGCCCGACGACGACCGGGGTCTGTCGGCGTTACACAAGCACTATGCTTCTTTAGAAGAAATAGGGACAATCTGATCTATGGTTGTGCCACCTTCTCTTATTCCTTCCCTATAGATTCCCTTCGTACCCCTCCCTGGATTAAATTCGCCTCTGTGCATAAGGCCAATGCATTACTGTACTTACTATAAGTCCCACTTAAGCCCCATTTTGAGAGTTTAAGTGGGACTTAAGTGGTGCATGGTGGGCCTTATGCTGGCCCCATACTCAGGGTGACTTTGAACCCTACCACCACAGACTTGTTCTCCTTCCCTGATCCTGCTCCCTGAGTCGCAGGGCCGCAATCCCTCCCCAGTCCACAGTGCTCTGGGCCTTTTTCCTTGTTGCATCACTGGTGTGAACGGAAGTCACTTGTTGCTCCTAAATTGCCCAGTTCTGCAGCCCTTATACACACTGGGTAGCACCCACCCAAGCAGTCTCATTGGGCCTGTCGGCATCAATAAAAGTTGCAGAATCAGCCCAAAAGTAGTTAGCAAAGATTGGGGTCACTTAATGCCACCTTACACTTCAATGGAGGAGAGAAAAGAGAGGAAAGGGAGGCAACTCTGAGTCTCCATATCTGCTCTAAAGGCATAAAATGAACTTGTGGTTTCTGGAGTTTGCATCTTCTAGAAATAAGACTTCTTGACTTCCAGCTTCCCAATGCTCTACACCCAAGAGAGCTTCCAGCCAGCAAGGAGGGCTGGACACCATTTCCTCCAGAGCTTCTCATTGCCAAAGAATGTCTCCTGAGCGTTGAGATGCTCCTGCCTTGCCCTGGGGCTGTCCTCAGACTGCTGCCAGCTCCTCCTCACCTTTGTAATGAGGGACTAAGCTCAAGATGACCTGTTTTGTTCCACAGGTATCTCACGTGGCCACGGATTATGGAACCATAGAAATGTAGGGCTGGACGGGACTTCAAGAGGTCAGCTAGTCCATCATCCTCCCTGGCTCCAGATTTTTCTTTTGAGAAAGACAGAAACTCAGGATTAGCGAAAAGTCAGCAGAGCAAAAGGAAGAGAGACCAGAACTCCCGGCTGCGAAATCGATCTCTTCTCACCTTGGTGGGCTGGCGACTGTGCCCATTATTCAGTCTGATCATATATCTGGCCTGAAGAGGAATGTGGGAGGCTTTATGCAGTGAGGGAAGTGAAAAAGAGCATGTTTGACTGACAAGCAGAAGAGCTTAATGAACAATCGATCAAAGCTGGTCAGGTAACAATGCCCCTGGGGCTGTTCTTAATGCTATCTCGGTCTGCATTTTAATCAAGGAGCCAACCATACAGACTGCAGCACAGTCCATTAGAGCAGTTTCACAGTGACCACCAGAGAACCTACAGAAAACAAGAGAGGATGCAGGAGGCCTTGCACTTTGGCATCAAAATCTAATGCCCAGGGGAAAGTACCATCTTAACTATAAAGAAGACAAGAGCCTGAGTCTCCTGTTATCACTGATGTAAATCCGGAGTAACATTACTGAAATCAACATGGTTACACCAGGAGTAATATTCATGTAAGTAAGAGGAGACTGAGATTCTTGGTGGCTTCTAGAGGGAAGGTATCCAGGACCCATTTAATCATTAACTGCTCTGCTACAGTCACAATGCAAATCCCATACTTCTCTCAGAAGGGTGTAGAACAAGAACCTTCTATAGCATGAGCTCAAGTGTATGCAACACTAAGACCCAATGCCCACCCAAATATACAGCGGACTATAATCCACTCCATCTCCCGCAGAGATTTCCCTGCAATTTATACTGAGAAAACCAGAACGGAATTTCACATCACATTACTGTCGCAGTTTGACTGGAATCAGAGGAGTGATAGCAGACTCACAGCTATGGCAACATGTTCTGTAGCGATGGACAAATCTCAGAGGTTCAGTACGTTTGTACAGCACCTGGCGCAATGGGGCCGTGGCCACTGGGTGCTACCGTAATACAGGGCCGCCCAGAGGGGGAGGCAAGTGGGGCAATTTGCCCCCGGCCCCGGGCCCCGCAGGGGCCCCCCACAAGAGTTTTTCGGGGCCCCTGGAGCGGGGTCCTTCACTCGCACCGGGGGCCCCGGGCCCCCGGAGCTTCTTCTGCTCTGGGTCTTCGGCTGTAATTCGGCGGCGGGGGGTCCTTCCGCTCCGGGACCCGCCGCCAAATTGCCCTGAAGACCCACAGCAGGGGGTCCTTCCGCCCCGGGACCCGCCGCCGAAGTGCCAGGTCTTCGGTGGCAATTCGGCGGCGGGAAGACCCCAAGCCCCCTGAATCCTCTGGGCGGCCCTGCCGTAATACAAACAACAACAGTAGATATAGCCAAACCTCTTTATCCAAAAGTCAGGGTGGGAATCTGGTGAGATTTCTGGTGCATCCTGTTTCTGGCCGGGGGGAAAAAATAACACAAGAATAGCATCTTTCCTGTAGCATTTTGGTTATGGAAGCCCCGGTGTTCACATGGCGAAACTATCCGTCTAACCAAAGAGTTAACCAGAGTTTTTTGAACCTGAGAATGGGTTGGTTTGCGTTTCTGGGTAAATGTTCACATCTTTTTCTCTAGTGTGCCCCTCACCACAGCATCTGGGTGTCCACAAAATTCCATGACATTTAAGAAAGTATATTCTTTACCCACCCTCAGGTTTCACCACTAGCATGTATTCAGAACAAGGATGAGTTTGATTATTGCTGGCGTTTATCTACAAGGAAGCATTGACAATCCACACTTCGGGTGTTCCAATAGTAAGAAAGATTTGCAAAGAAAAGAGTCTTAAGTCTCGTCTGTACTGGAGATTCGCCCCGATTGCAGTTTGCGCCATCAGAGTTAGCCGTACCAGTGCAAACCCCTGGTGTAGACAGGATAAAACCATTCAAATAGGCATAGGTTAGCCTGATTGCCAGCAGGGGTAAGCTCCACCAGTGCAAATAGTGGCTTTTCCTGTCTATACTGGGGTTGTACTGGTGCAGCTACTCCAATAGTGGGCCAACAATAGCTGCTTGTATTTGGAGCAAATCCCCAGTGTAGATAAGGCGTTGCATTTCTGTCTGGGGTGGGAGTTTTTCCTTTACTTCAAATCAGTTGGCCCATCCCTAAAGTTATCACTACTGACCACAAAAGCAACCCCGTGGCTGCAATGAGAAAACAGGGATTGGAAAACAAAGAGAAAGAGGCTCTAATTGCTCCTTGCCTAATGGAAAACCCACTGAGAAAGCAAACTAAACTCCTCCCACCCAAAGGCTAATGCCGTGATAGGAGCCCTCAAATTTCCAAGGGTGGAATATCACACAGATTAAATGAAAGAGGAGTGCAGTAGGGAGGTAGGGGCAGAAGGCCCTTTGTAGTCATCCATAAAAGTGCATCAGCTCTTAATCATTCACAGCCCCTCATCTCCAACAGTGCAAACCAACCTGAGAACAATGCCGGTTCATAACCCACAGTCCCCGGGAACAGGCTTTGTCTACACCAGCTTTTTTCTCTTCCTAAAACTTTCCCGCTGTTGCTCACACTGTTTCTGCCCTTTTGGTGGTAGCAACAATGGGAATCCTAGTGTAGACAAAGTGCTGGAAGCCACTGAAATTTTAAGCACTGTGTTATTTCACCCAGGACTAGGTGACATGACAGTAGCTGGCACCCATTCTACACTAGTGTCTCCATCATGGCTACAGACAGTGGCGCTGAAACACTGATAGCAACAGGGGGATGTTTTAGAAAAAATATCCAAGTGTACACAAGGCCCTAGTGATCTCTGAGCAACACCCTAAATTCACCACTGAACTAATATTACTCCTTCTCCCACTCTCCCACTGAATACACTCATAGGTGTCCCACTTTCTGGAATGCAAATACGGGGCAGAGACTGTCTTTTGCTCTGTTTGTCCAGCGCCTAGCACAACACAAACAAATCAATAACAATAATGTAGAGTCATAAATAGATGGTCCTTAAACCTCAACAAGCAGACTGAAAATTCAGGACACAGGCTGGAAAAGATTCACCGTAAGGTGTCAGGAAGGTACAGGAACCAGACAGCACCAAAGGCAAGAAACACTCACAGCAATATAGTTGGTTCCAATGCGTTGTTTGGGCCAGCCTCCGTTCTGAACGCTGCCGCTGAACGATTGCTACACGGGTCTCCCTGAACCAATGAGTTCGAGCCTGGTTCAGACACGCAAAGAAGAAAAATCTTTATCTTGCAAGGACAGCAAGTTTCAGTAGGTATCGGAGTGCCAGGGCCGGTTGGTCAGGTTATAATTGGCTGTAATTGGCACTCCCACGCGCTGCCAAATTCTTCAGAGCTGAGTGGCATGGAGTAGCGCAGGATTCCTTCCTGACTGTAAACAGTAGAGGAAGTCAGAGGAATTACTTCTAGTCCAATCCTTAAAACCACATGTAGCACTGATCGGTGGAAGCAAAGCTCAAACACCAGCACAGATGGGAACCGGCTTTGGCGGCGCATGACCCTGTTTCTGATGGGGCTTGAACCACGATAGCTAGAGCCCTGCGCCGCTACAAACATTTGGATCCGCATCTGAGCCACATCCGTGATAATTAACTTGTATCCGACCTGCGATCCACACCTGCAGCAGCACCTTATCTTAGAGCCCTGTGTGGATACAAAAATTTGGATCTGCATCCAATCCGCGATCTGCAAAGATGGCAAACAATACAACCGCATCCGCATCTGCGGATGCAGATATCAGCGGATATAAAGCCGATATCCGGGATCTGCAGGGCTCTAACGATAGCTTCAGCGGCACTCAAAAACAAGTGGAAAGCATGTTTCTGCCGAAAACATGCTGGCTGCCACCACTGTCCACCACATCGGTGGCTCTTGTTAGCACTGTTGTAGCTCAGTGTCCCCATCCGACAAGTAGGCTGACCATAGACAGGCCTAACCCCCACAAGCCGTCTCTTTAAATGGTTCTAAGGCACTTGGTAGGGAATATTAAGCATGGAGGCAAGTGTATTAAAGTCGCGTCAGGCTGGAACCGTGTTAAAAATGGGTTGACTATGGCTAAGATTTGACGCACAAGGTGATAACCAGAACAGTACAAGCAAAAGTCAAGTAAACCTGGATTGTCTGGGCATTGACTCAAGTAGGACTCCACTCAGCTGGAAGAAAGCTTGGGACACCTGCTGAGAGAGGCGTCTAATTGCTTTACACAGAGGTTATGGCTACACTAGAGAGCTTACAGGGCACAGATGCACAGCGGTAAGCTCTCCCAGTAGCCGCTCTAAGCCAATCGGATAGAGCCCTCCTGTCGGCATAATTACTCCAGCCCCCGCGAGTGGCCGGGGCAGTTCTCCCATTGACAGCGCTGTCCACACCGGCGCTTAAACCAGCATAAGTTATGTCGCTCAGAGGGGTGGCTAATTCACATCCCTGAGCGACATCAGCTTAAACCTCAGCCATAGCCTGAGAAAGAACTTACATCTGGGCTGTGTCTTAAGTGGTTTCCTCTGCTGAAGCCACCAATTTGACCCTGGTGGTGAAGCATGCAAGAGCATCTTGGCAGAGGCCTTGTTCTAGCTAGGAAATAAAATGAGACTCGTAAGCACCCCAAGACGGTTGCTCTGTATTATCATTCCACTTGCAATCCCTCATTATCCGGCTGTTTATAAACAGCGAGCCTGGATCAGCATCGACAACTCTTGCCTCATGAAACACGGCATTTCCTCAAAGCCCCAGCTCCTGGAGCCCTGTGACTGCATCAGAATCTCGGCTTTCCTTTTTTTCTTTTAAAAAGAGTATGTTTCTAGCCTTCCTGAATTGGGGCGAAAAGATGGAAAATGTAAACCGAAAAGCCTCAACACGCAGAAAACAAATAAAAAGAACCCTGCCTGTATTATTTTAAAGACAGTCTCGTGATTTTGGGGAGCCTGACTCAGTAGTTTTGAACACTTGGACTTGGCAACAACAACATGATCCCCCACTGCCTTGGACTCTGTGCCTTCGTTTTACCCCTGTACAAAGTGAGCGTCAACCATCAGCAAGCCAAACAGTGATGCTTTGCACTTGTCTAAGGCCCTGATTCAGTAAAGTGCTGAAGCACTGTTTACAGGCTCTCCTGAACAGGGGTGGATTGAAACACACACCAGAATGATTTGCAGAATTGGGACTTAAATGATGCTGCAATGAAGAATCCAGCCCAGCCCCTGCAGAGATGACGGTGCTTAACCAGCTGTGAGAACAAAGGTTAAGTGCCAGCTTCACCTATTGCAGCTCAGGAATGCACCTACCTTTGTAGAATTTCTGTATGGTCCTGCTCTAATGGGATTAGTTCATTGTTAGGAGACAAATTGAGATCGGTGAGAGAGAGTGACATAAGAGCCTGCATAACTTCTAATCCTCTCTCCCCGGCTCAGTTTCCCCGTTCCTGTTTAAATAGCTGGTTGTAGGCTCCAGCCTGATCCTTAAAGGCATAGCATGCTCCTTCACTGGGATATTGGCCAATGCATCTGTTTCAGCAGAGAGCTTTGAATGGGATCAAGGGAATGGCTAATACAACCCTGCTCAAGGAGGAGGGGAGCTAAGAATTCTCCCTTCCTTTAAAACATACAAACCTGGTTTTATGAGGCTACCTTTCACTGCACCCCACCCTTTGTAAGAAGCTTGCTAGCCCATTGAGGGGGGTGCCTAAACTGCCACCGAAATGTTAGATGACCATTGAAGAGACAATGGTTCTACGTAACGCAGCCTGTATCAATCACTGCATTGTTCCTATCTTGAAAGCTGTTTCTCCTGTGTGCTGCACTAACACTTCCCTGCATCTGCCTTCCTACGACCATATCCCTTCAGACTATGAACTCCTCAGTTCTCATCCTCTAAGCAGGGTTGGGCCTAGTCACTACTTGGAGGGGACACCTCCAAGGAAAACCCAGGGGACTGGCTATTGGGGATTCAAGAGCGACACTGTCTACACAGGGGGGGTTAGCTCTGATTTCAGTCATCAGCTTGACATCTGGGCTAGCTCAACCAGTGCAAACGGTGGCATGCCTGGTTTGGGTCAGTGCAGCTACACTGATGGCAGGCCACGGATGGCTGAAAATGGGGTTAAACCTCTAGTGTAGACAAGGCCTACGTGTACATAGGAGAGGGTACTGAGGGAGTTCTGTGCTGCCCTGCTGATGAAATGTAGAACGCTATGCTCTAGGTGTCTCTAAGCCTCTGGCTGCCAGAAGCTGGGATTGGACAAGAGGGAATGGGTCACTCGATAATTGCCCTGTTCTGTTCATTCCCTCTGAAGCATCTGGCACTGGCCACAGTTGGAAGACAGGATACTGGGCTACATGGACCCAATATGACCATTCTTATGTTCTTAGAACCCAGGTCCTCTCCTCTTGTGGTCATCAAATAGCTCAAAGTGCTTTTATCTATAAGAATTAGGTGTACTAACTCCATTAGCCCCGCCAGATTCTAGGCCAAAGCCCTACATTCTGTCTCCCTAAATTCCTGTCTCTGGTTTCCCCTGAGTAATCTATTCTTCTTTTCCCCTCCTATCAATTGTTGTGTGTAGTTGCTGTTGAGTTCTACCCTAGAGTTGGCTGCATTTCAGGGGTGGGGGAGTGATCCCTACATTGTGTATAAAACAGGGTCAAAATCATCATTAGCACAAGTTGGTGCAACTCAATTGACTCCAATAAACTCACGGGGACCATCAAAGAATACACAGTAATAAAGGCGCTGGGTTCAGGCTCAGCGGCAGGACTGTGCAAGGGGCAGGCCCCGGGAGTGCAGTCCCTGCTGTTTGACTAACTCTGTTCTACTGACTGGCCACCAGTAACAGTCAAAAGCCGCCAAGCTCCATGTCTGTTGGCTCATGCTGACTCCGGAGATGAGCCCGGCACACGTGCCTTTTAGGGTTCGCTTGTGCTCCCATTGAAATCAATGGCAAGATGCCTATTGCCTTCAGCTGGAGGAGAACTGGACCCATCTCCTGCGATTAATTTGGGAAGAGACCCCAGCCTCTCTGAGAGCATCTTCGGGGGTGCACTGGAGCAAGTTTAGCCTTTTATACCCAATGCACTAACTAAGGAGTGCGTGCAACAGCTGCTCACCAGGTTGCACAGGTGCAATGCTCGATTTCAGACTAGATCTCCCGGCCACCTGGCAAACCCTGTTATTATTTCCCCCAGTTCGGACCTCTGCACCATGCCAACTCCTGGGGTGGAGGACAATGACCTAACCCACCCCCGTGTGCACTGCCCTCTGCTCTATTTGTTCACCTTGAAGCCAGTTCACCCGAGTTCAAAACTCTGACGGAAAATGAAGACAAGAGAGATTCAACCTCCCTGATGCCCCATGTGTTTTTAAACCCTCTGCCCTTTGGAAAGCCCAGAGAGAAGCCAAATTCCCTTGGGGTTTAAAGGATGGAACAAGACATGTTCAGTGGTGCTGCATTCAAGACAACATACCCTCTCTGAAACCTCCGCAAAGCCTATCGAACACAGCAGGACGCCCCCCGGTGACATTAATCCAACAAGACAACATGTGCGCACAACATGCTGTTCCATCCAGCTGTCACCTAAGCGTCCGTATTTTGAAATGGCAGAGTGCTCTGGCACCGCAAAGCTTTTTATGACTAATGACTGGTAGTATTTCAAAGGGTGGGACAGATCCTGCATCCTTCACTCACCCAAGGAGTCCCATTGAAATCAACGGGAGTATCTGGCTCGAGTAAGGACTGCTTGCATCAGAAAGAGGTGAAGAATCAGGGTCTTGTTCATCCTTGGAGTTTTCCATAAGTATTGTGAAATAAACAAAAAATATAGATTTGCATTTCAGATGCTTTCTCCATCTACGCTGAGAAGCATGGTGTATCTGAATTGAAAGGAACATTCTGATCTCTCTCCATATATATATATTTAAAACCATCCTTGCCTGGGTTAATAAAAGTACCTTACATGATGACGGCTGAAAGAATTCTTCAAGTCACACTTCATTTGCACCTGTTGTGCCGTTGTCTTACCTTTTGTATTTACATCCGATGCTGAAATAGATGGATCAATTCCACTTGGCTTCGGAACATTTCATGCTGGAGTTCTCATGAACTAGCTAAGTGGGTGCCGTAATGTTGATCTTTCAAACACTGCAGGAGAAGAGCGTTTTCTTAAAAAAAAAAAAAAAAAAAACTTTATTGACATTTTATTTTAACATGGCAAGGAAACATTTCTAGGTATATTTTATAATTGTTTTAAAAAAGAAGAACTCAACAAACCCTATATTTTGGATCTCAACTAGGTGACAATATTCCTTTAAAACAGATGGGCCCAATCCCAATCTCATTTCCACAAATGGAAATCTGGAGTGGCTTCAATAGAACTATACTTGGTTTACACATCAGGTGTGACTGCAATCAGAATCCAACATGTCCCCGTAGAAAACTCCAGCGGTACTTAAACATATTGGGTCAAATCCTATAATCGCTGCTCAATTTTCACTCCGGCCTCACTCGGGCAAAATCCTTGTTTAACACAGTTATAAAGGACCATATCCTCGGCTGGTGTCAGTCACTGTTGTGCCTCTGAAGAGAGGATTTTTAATGTAACTGCAGCGTGACTAGAGCAGAATGAAAATTAAGCCACAGACTTCAGGGTTTGCCCATGGAAAGGTCAAAGGGCTTTTGGCTGATTCAGTCTCCCCGTTCAGCTCAGGAAAAGTGGTACCTACAAATCAAAGCACCCTGGGAATTGACAGCTGCACCTGCATCCGTTCCGTGCCATAGTAAGAAACAGAAGACTTTAGTGCTCCATCTTCCTGTTGCTCACTCTCTCTCTTCCATATCTCCCCTCTGAATAGATCATTTCAAGAGGAATACAGGGCTCTAATTCTGTGGGGTTTAACAGCCCATCCAGCGCTCCGTGAATGATAACAAGCCTGGGCCCACGGCCAGCAGTCTGTTTCGCTCTTCCTTCGCCGTACGCCTGCTGTACAGATTATTAGCAGCTAGGCCGGGGACGCAGCAACACACGCATCCTCATCCCAAGGAAATAACAGACAAGCAAACCCTCCTCCCTCACCCCATCCCGAGGGCTGACCTCGCCAGCTGACTCTCTCCACCTGCACTGGCACTGGCCGGGAAGTCCACACAAGGTTTCGTTCTTTCCTGAGCCCCTTCCCTCCTGCACCTTTGGAGCAATTACCCTGGCAGAGTTCAGTGAGCTCTGGCTGACGCTTTGACCTAAATGGGGAAAATTATTAGCTGCGGAAGTGAGTGTTGCTTGTCTCTTTACGCCCGATTGCAGCACTGACACACGGCCCTAGCGCATGCTGGCATAGCAGGCAATTTCACTGTTTACCCTCCCTGCTGATGGGCCCTTTTTCCCCCCCAGGCAACGGTTGGTCTGGAGAACATCCACCTGGAGGCCTGGACTTGGAGTTTTCTATGACTGCTGAGTCCAGGTCAAGTGGGGACACCAGACAGAGCTGGCTGTTTGTAGTTAATGTGTGGCTGGTTAGAGCTGGAAAGTCAGGGAAGGATACAATGTGTGTGTCCAACAGAAACAAGAATCCCTTTATATTCATTACACCTGAGTCCTGTCTCTTCTCTAAGCCCAGATCACTGCAACAATGAATGGGTGCAGGAAGAGCTCGGGATCCCATTTCCAGCCGCCCTCTCACTCTAATTGTAACAGGCTGGCTGTGGTTACTTGAAATGCTCTATCTACCTTGTCACCATGCTTTGATTCTGCTGGGAAAGGTTTAACTGGAGGAGTCAGTTCACTAGGGTAGTTCATTACCCCACCTGGACATGAATGGAGCGGAGTGGGAAGCAGCTCTCAAGAGACAGAGGACCTAGGGTGTGGGCTGAGCAATCCCAGGGATGGAAGCAGAGAGCAGAAGGTCTAAGCTGACCTTTATGTTATTGTATTGATCATTTCTTTGTTAATAAGGGCAGACCCTAGGACGGGGTTGAGTTTGGATTCTACCATGTGTGTGGACTTTGTTATAGAGCAAGCAGTGCCTACCCACACTGATCATTCGCAGTTTCTCCCTAGATCCGTATTCTCCGAAGTCACAGACTTACAGCTGAGTCATCGCAGCGACAGCACCATTTCCGTCACCCACACACATTTTGCAGGGCTTTTTTTTTTTTAAAGGCATAGAAAAAATAACAGCTGTCATTGCTGGGGCGGTAGCTGCTCAGAATCTGTTCTAGTGTCAGGAAGAGTCTGGATGTCAGCAAGTCTGGTAGCTCATGGCTTTCCCCAAATCACGTTCCACCAGCAAAGCAACGCATCCTTCACCGTGCCCACTCACTGCTGAACTATTATACTGCGCTGGCTGAGCAGAGAGAGGAGACTTCCTCCAGGAAAAATAGTCCTGGGCCAGATCACAGGCCTCTGCTTCTATTTCTTCTTTCAGCTGTTAGTTGTTCCAGTTAAGGAGACGGGTCTGACCTTGCTCCCATTGAAGTCAATGGCCCAAGCGTTTTCCCTCTTGCTTTCCCTATTCGATCATTTGCAGTCGTTTTACTTAGTATTTGTGTTTTCATGGCTTTTGTAGCAGTGCAGGTATTTTTGCATTTGGAATCGCACTGGCTCAGCTAAAGATGTTATGTCAAACTCATTTCATTAGACTAGCCCAACAGGCTGCAAGGACTCTCAACTCAGCCGTATTTTGGTTTAGCTTGAACAACAGTACAAATACAGGTAAAACACTGGATCCCAGATTTACCACCAGACACCATGGTGCCAGGGTCCAGAAGAGTGATAGTAAAACCCCAGGCTTAGATCCAAAAATCCTGAGCTACGTTCCTAGAAAGCACCCTGAGAAGTGCCTCCAACACAACCAGTGCATGTATCTGATCAGGGTGATCCAGTCTGGCTTAGGTTGACCCGAATCACACACAGGTGGTGAAGAGTGAAGTCCAGGCTGGAGAGGAAGAGCATCTCAGGGTATCAGGCAACCATTTATGGCCAGAGGGGTGGGCACTCTATCCCCACCCTGAGCTTTGGAGTCCACATTAAACTAATTCCTCTCCTCCTCGAAGCAGCTTGGAAACTAAACAAGGTAAAGTGACATTCAAGCTGAAGTCCAGCTGTGGACAACCACAATCCTGAGGGAATCTCTTATCTCATCGGACCTCATAGTCTCTAAACCAAAAACAAACCACACTTAAAATCTCTTGCATTTCCCCTGTGAGAACCAGACCTTCCCCCAGTCCATTCCAACTGGCCTGCTCAGTCCCCTCTCAGTTGTTGACCTATATCTCCTTTTACATGTCCCAGGGAACCTAATGAGCTTCAGCTGTTTCCCAGCCCCACTGGTTAACAATCTCCTTCCCACACCAAACCCTTCTGAACCTCCCTGGTTTTCTGACCCATCCATCCTCCTGCGTGGAGATGGGTAATAAACCTGTCAGTCACAAAGAGCGTGTGTCTAATCCAGAGTCAGACACTGTTATCCTTCACACCAGCATAAATCTGGAATAACTCTGGAGAAGTCAAAGAGCATGGCGACTCCTAATATTAGCATTCAGTGCCGGTCTCCGTAAAAACACGTGTTCCAGCGGGGAGTAACGGAACCCCTCCCGGCCGCAGTGCCTTTTCTTTGTTCTTCTAAAGCGCCGCTCAAGCCTTTATCCAAGGCTATAGAGCAAACACTCCAGGGATCTCTCCCTGGAGGGCTATTCATGGATGGCCTGGTTCATTGACTTCTTTTCTCTGCTGCAAGCCTCAATACGTTTGCTCTCTGCCATGGGCCTCAAGGCTTTTCAGGCCCCGATGACCTCAGAACATCATTTTCAAATGTAATCATCAGAGGTGGGCCCAAGTGGCAAAGTGCAGATCCCAACCCAAACTTTGGGGGCGTTAAACGTCACTATTTTGCTTTGGTCAATTATAAAGCCGGCCCCATTTCAAAAGCTCTGACCCAGATCTGAACTTCCCCGAAGTCTGGGGGTGTTCAGATTGTCTGCTCCAGTTCAGGCCTATCTCTAGTAACAGCAGTCATTAATTATTATCATTTTACGTAACGCACCCCATCCTAAGTGATCCCAAAGCACTTTGCAAATGGGGGTCCAAATCCTGCTCTCAGATTGGTGCACGTAAGCCTTGGTGACATCAACAGAAGCTTCCCACTCCAGGAATCATTTCACATACCATTGAAATGCAACCACCTCTGGTGTGCAGCCTAGCAGCTGTCTGGCAGCTTACAAAAACACCAGGCAATCACTCTGGAGAGGATGCAAAGTAGAACACAATATGCCTCTGAAACTGCAAGGAGGATTTTAGGTAGGCAGCATATGATTCTTACCCAGTTGGAATCTAGCCAGCGTACGCCCCTGCAAAAATGAACATAGCAGATTAGTGACTGAATCACTTATTCTGCATGCTAGAAGCAGTCTCCACCCTGTCCCTGTATTATGTCTAATTGAACAGCATCCCACATTCGTTTCATTGATTTATTCAGACAACTTACAGAAGCATCGACTATATATTGATTTAGTGCAAAGACCATACTTACAGCTTTCGGGTAACAAAGGGTACAAGCCTTTGGAGCACCGGAGACAAGGAAGAATGGGCCCAATTCTGATCTCACTGCTGTCACTCAAGAGAGGCCCCGTTGGAATCACACTGGCATAGAGCCAGTATCAGTGGGTATAGAATCAGGCCCATTATGTCCTAGGGCAGCCAGGTAGCACCCACAGGTAAGTGGAGTTCTTTGTGCACATGTGCGACAATGGGACCCCAAAGTGGGAGCAAGGACGGAGTGAGGAGTGGTGTATATGGGCCATTGAGAGAAGGGAAGGGGAGCAGAGGGAACCAGGCCGCTATGATTTATATGCCCTGAGCACTTTGAGGCCCCAACTGAGAGGCAAGACAAAGGGCGGGTGAAGAAACGGAGACACAGGGTGGGGAAGTGGCTTGCCATGGGTCACATCACAGGGCAGTGGAAGAGCTGAGTATCAATCCCAAGTCTCAGGCTGTGCCCTATCTGCTAGATCACACGGCCTCGGAGCTGCACTTAACCCAAATCAGCAATCCGAAAACCTTGCCGGAACTTGGGGAACCCTTCAATCTGAATGTAGCTGTCTCCCAGCTCAGTACCAGGCCAAACCAGGGGGGGCCAACCTGATCCTGAGACGGAGCCAGAATTTACCAATGTACATTGCCAAAGAGCCACAGTAATACGTCAGCAGCCTCCCATCAGCTCCCCACCCCCTGCTCCTCCCACCCACCGCGGATCAGTACCTCCCCCTCCCTCCCCAATCAGCTGTTTCATGGCATGCAGGAGGCTCAGAGGGGGGAAGCGGTGAGGGCACAGCAGGCTCAGGGGAGGGGGCGGGAAGGGGTGGAGTGGGGGCAGAGCAGTGAGCACCCCCCGGCACATTGGAAAGTTGGCACCTGTGGCTCCAGCCCTGGAGTCGGTGTCTATACAAGGAGCCGCATATGGCTCCAGAGCCACAGATTGGCCACCCCTGGGCCAAACCATAACCTCAGCTATGAACACCTGGATCTGAACTCCAGGAGATCCTGGATCCAAATCCGGACCTAACCTTTGTGACTCAGGAGAGGTCTCCCCCTGACATTATAGAATATCAGGGTTGGAAGGGTCCTCAGGAGGTCATCTAGTCCAACCCCCTGCTCAAAGCAGGACCAATCCCCAGACAGATTTTTGCCCCAGATCCCTAAATGCCCCCCTCAAGGATTGAGCTCACAACCCAGGGTTTAGCAGACCAATGCTCAAACCACTGAGCTATCCCTCCCCCTATCTGGCTGAGCATGGCGTGTCTGCCCTTGGTGCACCCTCTCTCTTCTTTTCTGTTTCTTCCACTCTAACATTTCCCTCCAGGTGTGGCCTCGCGGCAGAAAAGGGTTTGTGGGCCTGATTCTCCCCTGCCTTCCACTCTGTGGAGTTGCTTACACCAAGATGGAAATAATGACACAAGTTCCTACGCATGGGTCGGGGTTTTTTTAACTCTCTCTATGCATAACACTGACAAGATGCTGACTTAGCCCCTGGCATCGAGTCCGGATGGAAAGTGCTGACTCTTCGAACAGAAACTTCTGTTTAACACACATGCTGAGCCATTTTCTAGCCTGGGCCGAAGACAGCTCCATATGTGGGCAGTCACTTCCCCCCAGAGCATCTCGGGGACTGATCGAGTCACCGCTAAACCCCGCTGAACTCTAGGGCTATGGGCATGTATGCGTGTTTTCAGACAGGGTGAGTGTAGTCATCTGGCATGGTGAGGGGATATCTGTCTGTGTGTATGAGTAAATAGAGCTTCCTGCCTTGTTGCGTGTGACTCTGGGTGGGGGTCTGTCTCCACGGCAATCCCAGGTGTGATTGCAGTATGTGTGGGCACACCTGAGCTGCCTATAATCTAGCTCAGCGGCTCTCAAATGTCATTGCACTGTGATCCTCTTCTGACAACAACAATTACTCCAGGAGCGGGGACCGAAGCCTGAGCCCACCTGAGACCCGCAGCCCCAGGCAGGGAGGCCAAAGCCCAAGCCCAAGGGCATCAGCCCCAGGTGCGGGGCTTCGGGCCTGGGCAGTGGGGCTCAGGCTTCAGCTTCGGCCCCAGCAAGTCTAACACCAGCCTTGGCGATCCCATTAAAACAGAGTCCCAGCCCACTTTGGGGTCCCGATCCACAGTTTGAGAACCGCTGTTTAGTGAAGCCGTGGACGGTTGCCTGAGTACACACCCTGAGTTGGTTTGCACAGCCTGCCCTGAAGCCGGTACTGCCCCAGCTTCACTGCTATTGGTCCTCGCGCTAGCGAGATCAAAGCTAATTCAGGTATGTCGCCACATGTGGCAATCACTTCTCTGACTGCAGTGTAGACATGCCCTAGGCGTGTGATCCTGCCCTAGGTCTGGAGTTCTGTGTGTAACTGTGTGTGTGTAGAACACATGTATTTGTACCAGGGCTGGACAACCGTCAAAGGAGACTTATTCGGGCCAGATCCTCAACTGGTGTAAATTGGAGAGGCTCCGCTGATTTCAGTGATTCACCCCAGTTGACAATCGGACTCATTAGGAATTGACTTGAGTAAAATCTGAATGAGGACCTCAACGTCTGGTCCCTTTAGAACTGCTTCTTGGCCTCTCAGAACTCATTGCAAGCTGTGAACTGCTAAACGAATGTTTTCCAAAGAGTAATTCAGTGTTTTCAAATCCCATGTTGCTCTAGGGGAAAGACCACCTGTGGGGCATGTCATCTAGATACAGAATCCCCCCAAAGCTCAGCCATGCAGAATGCAGCTACCAAACTCTTTTCTTTTCATTTGATTTTTCTCTCTGTCCCTTTTCTCGCAGTCTCTCTGCTCCGTTTTTCACCAGATATTTTTCTTGTTGGTGTGGGCTTTTCCTGTCTTTGCTCTGCACAAACCCAGCAGCATTACAGGGCCAGCGCTTGGGCTGTTTTGCAACCAGGCAAAAGGAATCGTCCCGTTCCTGCTGCACAGGATGTGCGTGTTTGGGTGCGTGGGCGTGGAATGCCTGTGTGGATGTGTCGCTGACGGACTCTGTGCTGAGAACTTGTTTCAAGAGAAGCATTGCATCGTAAGTGGCTCGGTGATTGGCTGCATCTGATGCGAATATAGTGCTAGGTTTACATCTTAAATACTGTCACTAGTCCTGTTTATCTTTAGCACAAATGCTTCCCATGAATACAGCCCCAGGACACAGAGCTCAGAACTAAAGATGACCAGACTCCACGTGGCTGGCTTCCTGTTTGCTCGGTGTGGCTTATTCTGAATGGTGTGGTGTCAGTCTGGGGATGTCCTGTTTCAGGGGGTGGAGGGAAAACGCTGGGTGCTCTGGGGAGGAGGGGTGTTGCATCACTGAATTCCATGGAAACACAAACCTTTCCATAAGGAGAAAGTGTAGAATGAATTGTTATACTGTTCTCGTTTGCCACTCATTCTGTCATGAGCTCAGTTCTAAACCGTGTGCATGAACATAGCGCCTCTGCAAAGGTGGGTACGGAGAACTATCCCGAAACCACAGATGTGGTTACCTAGAGAGCACCAGATTCATCCTTGCACTGGTGCCTGGTTCATTCAGGGGCTTCAGTGCCTCTTATGGGGCTTTGCAATGGGGCAAAATAGCCAGGGTGCAGGTTTGCCCCAGACTCAAACTCCTCCCAGCCCCCCTGATCCTCCCCAACTCCTCCGCTGGCCCACCCTCAAATGCCCCTGTGCTCAGGGCTTCTGCGAAGACAGCACTGGGCAATGATGAATAGGCCCAGAAAGGTTCGGCAATTGCCCAGACAGTCACTCAGCGGTGCCATGGCCCTTGTAGAAGCGAGCCAGGGCAGGATCATGATCAATACACAGGGGGCTCTGTCCTGGACACAGACAGACCACGTAGCTCTCCTGTGGTATGGAGAAAACGCTGCTAGAGACACAGACAGGAGCAGAACCCATCTGATCCCTAGTCTAGCTGCCAGACTTCACAGCCTGCTGCACACACTCCCCTGGAACCTAGATAGATTGTTGCATCTAGGGGCCTCCTCCATCCCAGGGAGATTTCACAACCACCCCCGTGACCCACGTAACCCCCTCTTCCTCCAGCCCTGTCACAGCCCCGCTGCCGGAGGCAGCTGCCATATGAGGCTCGCCAGGTAAACAAGGGATGTTGATTAAAGTGACAGGGAGTCCCAGGCAATTGAATGAAGTGGCAATTTATTCCCCACCAGCCCTCCGCCCTGCAGTGTCTTCCACTCCCACCCGGCCGCCCAGCACCCCCAAACTGCAAAGCGGAGCAGGGAGCGCAAAGGAATTCCTTTTGCTGCCTGGAGCCAATGGACTGTCTGCCACACTGGCCCCAGGAAGGGCTAGGCAAGCTCTCCCCCAGCTCCCAGCAATGGGACTCAACCCTGCTCCCTAGTGATGAGTGATGTTCACTCCGTTTCCAGGTTCCATTCTGCTCTCTGGCCTGTGAAACGGGGGTGGGGGGGAGGCAGTTTAGTGCCAATGGTGATGGCAGTTTGGAGTGCAGACTGCCATCCTCTGGGATCGTCCCTGAGCTCCCCCATACTCATTTCACCGGGGGCCTCTGGGGATGAATCCAGTCTGAATGGAGAAAATCGTATGGTCAGCTGTAGGGCTCTGCTGCTGTGAGAAATAATTAAATACTCTCACGTTTATATGGAAGGCAGCATTTCCTAGTGGATAGAGCACTGCACGTGGGTTCTTTCCCCTCCCATTGGTTGCTGTGTGACCTTGGGTACCTCTCGGCATCTCCGTTTACCCTCCCCCTCTCTGTCTCTCTCCTCTACTTAGATTATAAGATTTTCAGAGCTGAGGCTGACTCTCGCTATGTGTACGTACAGCGCCTTGCGCACCGGGGCCCTGCTCATGGTTGGGGAATCTAGGGGCAGAGAGCCATGCGCTAGCGGGGCTTGAGCTAGTGCACTGAAAATAGCAGCATGGACGTTCTGCTCGAGCTGGAGCAGGCTTGAGAGCCTGAGCATCCACCCACGCTGGAACATCCACACGGCTGGTTTTCAGCTCGCCAGCTCCAGCCCCGTTAGAGTGAGTCTGTCTACCAGGTCTGAGACACTCCCTCCCAGCTGCAGTGTAGACATACCCAAAGCGCTTCTGTGACACACACACGTATACTACTAACTATCCAGCATCTCTCCTTATGGGTCCCCAAACCACTTTGAAATTCCACTGAGTGAGTATCAGGAGCACCGGCATTATCAGCCAATGTCTTTAACAATCACTTCTGCTTTACAAATCAGCCCCTTGACATTACGATGACCATCTGCCACGAATTAAGGGCAGATCTGGGAGCCCTCACGGTTGGTGATGCTGCTAACTTAACCACTTTGCAGCAAGCGCAAGTTCTTTCGTCAACAGCACATTTCCTTCCATTCTAGTACAGCGCGTGCATGAGCAAAATATAGAAACTTGTCACTGCGCTAAGCACAAAACAGTCTTTTCTGAAGGCTCGGCCTCAGTCGATCAGTCAAATGTTCCAGCGCTTGCTCGTTTTGCTAGCTCCTAAAGCCAAATGTTGTGTGAAAGTTCTTCAGATGATTCACCATCCCAAGCAGCTGATCTCCATGGGGGGTTGCCAATGGGCAGGGAAAAACCCGCTCCCAGTCCCTGCAAATCCTGAGAGACAGGAATCCCAGTGCTCCCAGGTCCCAGTCCCTGCAAGTCCTGAGAATGCAGGGGATCCTACAAGTGCCAGATTATTCGATGGAACTCATCTCCACTTGTGAGCTACAGCAAGATGAGAACTCCACTCTCCAGCTTCAAAACGGTCTCATTTGCCTAGGTTCAAATCTCTGACTGAGATCTTGCATCAACCACCAATCCTGTTAGGGGAACAGCTACACAATCTTCTCCTACAGCGTGTGGCAGGGCCAATCAGTAACTCTCTACGGAGGCCCAGAGACAGAGTCCTTCTCTTCACTGCTAAAAAAATGGTATTTACAGCAAGGTAACTAACATCTGTGACCTAACCTGAGGTAAAACATACTGAAGACAAGGGTCTCTAGTTTTACTGCGAGGTAAATGAGGCGAGGTCAATCCCAGGTGTGGGTCTAGGGCTGACCTTGCCTCGTTTACCTCACAATAAAACTGAAGTGCCGTGTCTTCACTATGCTTTTACCTCAGGAGAGCTCACGTGCATTAGTTACCCTGAGGTGACAGGGTGAGGCAGCGAAGACCAGGCCTTAGGTTATCACCGTTCAGAACGTCTCTGCTGGGACGTGATCACGACATCTGGGTCACTGTCACACGGTGTAGCACCATCCCAGGGAGACAACGCATCACGGTGCACAGACACGGTGTCAGCCCCCACGAATACTTCAGGACTGTTTTAAAGGCCTTGGAAGCTCTGGTTCTGGAGCTGGTGACAGCAGCCCCCATCAAAATCGGGCCTGGCCTGTGAGAATCAGGGCACGTGTCTTCTGTGGATGAAAAGAGGTCACGCTTTCAGAAACACTGGACAGTAACAGAGAGGCCATGCTGCACATAACAAGGCAGCTGGTAACAACACACGGTATTGTATCTCTTTGCTTCAGTCTGTTTTATGTGCACAGTTCAGGATCTCCTAGGGCAGTGGTTCTCACACTGTGGTCCATGGACCATCAATAGCTTGCAGACCCTGTTCCTGGCGGGCTGCCGGTTGAACCATTCTGACAATCAAGCAACAGCAAATGGGAATATTGGTCCATGAGACAGTCTCCTCCTTACAAACTTAGCTACCGAATGCCATTGGTGAACCATAAGAACATAAGAATGGCCATACTGGGTCAGACCAAAGGTCCATCCAGCCCAGTATCCTGTCTACCGACAGTGGCCAATGCCAGGTGCCCCAGAGGGAGTGAACCTAACAGGTAATGATCAAGTGATCTCTCTCCTGCCATCCTTCTCCACCCTCTGACAAACAGAGGCTAGGGACACCATCATCAAATCCGTCTGTCTGACAAGGTGCTTACATGGCTCTTGGCACCAAATGATGGATGACTGGGTCTCAGGGAGGGACAGGCCAAGGAGGAAGGGTCTGGAAGGTTGGTGAGGAGATATGAAAAGAAATACGTTTATACAGAGGTCATCTAAGCAGCAACCAAAGCAAGGAGAGGAGAGCTGTCCCCAATGGCTGAGGGACGCAGAAGAGATGAATATTTTAGGGTGGCCCCAGGAGGTCTAACTACAGATAATGGTAGGAAATTAAGCCCAGGGGAACTTTGCTTGGAGATGAGGAGATGTTTCTTAATGGTGAAATTGATTAGACTGTGAAATAGCCTCCCTACGGTAAGGGTAAGAAACCCTGATGCTGGAGGCCATTGCAGCTGGACTGGAGAAAGCCCTGCAGGGAATAGTTCTGCATTGCTCTTGGACTAGATGAGCTCATAGCATTTTATGTCCTGCCTTGAACCTCTATGAATCTTTGATTTTTTTATCCTTGAAATGGGATGTCTAATCTCCCCCCGGGGAGCAGAGAGGCTGCTTCCCTGCATCAATCCCTTTGTTCCAGAGCACGGTACATCGGTTTAATGGAAGGAGCTGAGGTGGTAATGAACAGGCTGCCCTTGTAATTAGAATAATGAGCTCAGGTCTGGTGCACACAGGCAAAGGCAAACACGTGCAGGAACAGGCCCACCCAGACAGGAGCAAAATTCCCAGGAAGTGGGTGTATCCGTCACAGCAAAGCTGGAGAATCCAGGCAGACAATAAACAGCCCTGGGGCTCAGAGTTCCCTTCCTGAATATGTCCCAGCTCTGCTCCTGACTCCGGGGGAATTTCACAGCCTGCCGACTGGAAGAGCAGGAACAAAGCAGTGATCGGTCGTCTCAAGGATGGGGGAGAATGGGAGAGAGGGCACTGGGTAAGGAGGGTGGGGAGTGGGATGACAGATAGAGGAGAGGGGACCAGGCGGGGGGAAGGCATGGAGAGAGAAGGGGGTGATGGGAGAAGAGGGAACTGGGGACAAGGTTGGAAGGTGATGGGGGAGTGGGGAGGAGACTCAGAAGGCGAGTGACACTGTGATGCTTCCTGGGAATCCCTGAAGGGCCCAAAGGGTCTGGGTTGCCGTGGGCAGGAGGAGTCCCCCAGGGAGGCAACAGCCTCACGGAGATGACAGTGGCCTCTCTGGTCCCGGTGTCCCCTTGAGAGCCCAGCAGAGCCGTGGCTCCCATCCTCGGCCATCAGGACAGGCCAGGGGCTATCCTGCCACGCAGGCACCTCCAAGATGGCCGTCGGCAGCACCTCACCACGTGGACAGCAATCCTTTCCAATGGGTCCCTGGACTGTAGTGCCTACCCCCCAGGGCGAGTCTTCAGAGCCCTCCCTCGGGCACAGGAGGGGGCATTCGAGACCGGTGCCCCCTGGGTGCAAGGTGCTGCTTCCGCCACCTTCCCAGTCCTGGCAAGGTCATCTTCCTGGCTGGCGAGCAGGCGACTGCTGGATGGAACCAGTCCGGCTCAGGTTTCCGGATTCCTTGGCCCCAAGCCCTCAAACGGCTGGAGGGCAAGTGCCTGTGTTGTATTTAGGGGTCTCTGGAAAGCAGTTGTGTCCGATCTCTTTCTATGCCCAGCAGCTGCTGTTGACACTCAGGTGCGAGCCAAGGTAAAAGGCCAGTGTCACGTATCTTCTAGCACTTCTTAAATGTTATTTCGAGCCCTCCTGGAAGCTTAGCTCTGGGATCTAATTTCCTTACAGAAATAGCTTCACTCCATTGCATGTGCGCACAGGCCAGTTATCATAGGGCTGCATTATGGGCAGAGCCGTCCCTTGGGTATGGTGAATCGGGGCGACGGCTCCAGGCCCCACACTTTGGGGGGCTCCGTGGGCCGGTGCGATTGGCTGCCGCGGTCAGTCCCAGAAGTGACGGATTTTTCACTTCCGTCCCGGGCCCCGCACCCTCCTAGGGACGGCCCAGACAATGGGAGGTTGTTTTTGCAGGGTTACCTGGGAATGCAGAGCTGGGAACGCTGCTCTGTTTCTGTAGGCTTGCTCATAAATGCTGGGCTGCCAAGATGTGTGCCTTGGTGGTATTTTTTAAAGCATATTTGTTTGGATTTGAAAACCCAAAACATCTACCAACCCCTTCCCCCCCCCCCAAAAGAACAGCTTTATCCCAAGCAAGATAAGCTGGGAGCTTCACGGCGGGGGTGGCGTTCCTGTAATGTGCCGAGGTGGCGGATTCAGGAATGGAGCTCTTCGTTCCCATAAGAGCCCAAGAAATCTGGGTGCAGACCGGTACATGTTTCTGCAACTCTACTGAGCAAGTTCTGCAAGGCAAAAGCTCCCCTGACCTCACTAACATCCACCTCCCCCTGTCCAGGAGTGTCACAGACCCGAGCAGTGACGGTTTGGGGCAGCGAGGCTGTTGCATCAGTTCCACCCCGGCCATGGTTGGAGACTTCTGCGTCCATCAGAGGCAGGACAGGCACAATCAGGCCTTGTGGATTCCTGCGTCTGATTCTCCTCTGACTCACGCCCGCTTTGCAGGGTGTGTTGTAATGCCACTGACTTCAGTGGCATTACTCTGGATTTACACCAGGGCCTGTGGGAACAGGATTAGGCCCTCCGAGCAATCAACCACTTTGAAATGCTCACAGATGACTCAGGAATGGAAGGTGATGCGTTACGGACCCCAGATTTGCAGCATGGTCTGAGATTTGACCTGTGACTGTGCTATCCCAGGCTACTGATGATCTCCGAGCAGGTGCAAACACAAGGACAGTGCTCCCAGATTGGCTACAGCGTTATTCAGTGGAGGGGATGCACTCAGTTAAAGCAAACCCACGTCAACACCTCACACTAACCTGCTTTGGCTGAGGCTCTGCTGTCGTTTATGCCCACGAAATAAAGCGAGTGCAGCTCTAACAGGTAAAGCAAGACGCTCCCACGTCGCCCAGCAGGTTCCAGCCTGGCTCGTTCCCCAGCGTCCTCCCCACACTGGATGGATGTCCCCAAGCCACAGCGAGGGCAGCCTGTCAAGCAGGGATTCCCTTTCCGACACTAAGCTGGCGTGATCTGCCTGGGGCAGCCAGTTGCACTTACAGGGCCATCTGTGCAGCTTCGCCAGACGCTCTCCTCTGTGGTCCCTGCGGGCCATAGCGCTCTGAGAACGTGCATGCAAGTCCACAGCCTTCAGCAGCATGTAATTACTGCTAAATACCAGCTCTCCTTCTGTGACCAGTTCTACGTGTCAGCTGGCTGCTTTCTGCATAGCGTCCTCCGGTGAGAGCACAGGGCTGGGAGTTGGGAGACCTGGTTTCCAGCCCCAGCACTCACTCACCTTGTGACCTTGGACAAGATCCCCCCCAAGGTATTTAGGCCCTAACTCACTTTCATTCTCTTGAGGTTAGGCACCTAAATAGCCTGGAGGAGCTGGGCCTTAGCCTGCCTTTCGGTGCCTCAGTTTCCCCATCTAGAAAAGAGATGATAATACTTTTGTAGAGCGCTTTGACATCCTGGGATTAAAAAGTGGAAGGTTAGTTATCATCTATTACCATGCTCTTAGGATGCTGGATGAAATCTGGACCCCACTCAGGTCAATGGCAAAATCCCCGCTGATTTCAACAGGGCCAGGATTTCATTGTGCTTAATTACTAGAGGGATGAGTGCAATAGGGAACCCAGGACAGAAAGATCTCCCGTTTTCCTTCCCCTCCTCAAGGTTCTGTGACAAAGCAGCATGGAGGGTCTGCCCAGGGAACCCATCAAAAATGGATGGATGGATTCAGCCCACCACCACCCATGTAACCAGAGCAATTGCACTGCCAACGGCAGCAGCTGGACTTCAACTCAGTATGCAAAGAGGCGAATGATCCAATTAGCTTCTGCAATTAGCTAACAGCCCACATGTACGCTTCGGGGGCCTGCGATGTGCATAAATACGTATGGAGTTACACTGAATGCTTCTGTCGTCGGCTGTATAAGCAACCAGACCCCTCACCTCCAAAACACCCTGCTGACTAATGACCCCTCTACACCAACTGATTATCACAGAGTCCACCCTGGAAGTGCAGGGAGGCGTAGGCGCCGACTCCGTGGGTGCTCCAGGACTGGAGCACCCCCGGGGAAAAATTACTGGGTGCTCTGCACCCACCGGCAGCCAACTCCCCTCCCCCCTGCCCCACCTCTTCCTACCCCCCCAAGCACACTGCGTCCCCGCTCCTTCGCCTACCTTCCAGCGTTTCCCGCCTGGCCGCCGCCAAACAGCTGTTTGGCTGCTCTGGGGGAGGGGAGGAGCGGGAACGTGGTGCGCGCAGGAGGAGGCGGGGGGAAAAGTGGGGCTGGGGCAGG
This sequence comes from Terrapene triunguis, assembly GCF_002925995.2. NCBI lineage: Eukaryota > Metazoa > Chordata > Testudines > Emydidae > Terrapene > Terrapene triunguis. The sequence continues at coordinate 6,408,073 of NW_020664444.1, forward strand.
GATTTGGGGAAGGAGTCGGAATAGGGGCAGGGAAGGGGCGGAGTTGGGGCAGGGACTTTGGGGAAGGGATTGGAATGGGGGCGGGGTGGGGCCTCGTGAAAGGGGTGGAGTCAGGGCGGGGCCGGGGGCAGAGGAGGGTCAAGCACCCACCGGTGGGAGCAGAAGTTGGCGCCTATGCAGGGAGGGCTTTGTTGTTGTGCCCACACACACACACACACACACCTGAATTACTCAGTGTTCTGCCTCCCTACCCGTTATCTGCCCAACATAACCCCATTAGACATCGTAGGCGGTTGGATCAGGCCCTAGGCTATGATCTCTGGGCCCCTGAACATTTCGCATTGGGCGGATGCAAACTCAGCCACTTCTCCTTCGGGCGCGAGCGGGGACCCCTGGAGTTACCCAGTGGAAAGCGCTCCAGGAGGCCGCAGTCGGGGCGTGGGGCGCTGCAGTGCCATGCCAGCTCTCGGGGTCAGGAGCAGCACTGGGAGGTTGGGTATAAAGGCTGTGGTGCAGCCACGCCAATGCCGTCTCGGAACGGAGAAGGCCCAGATTGGACTGATCTGCCTGTGACAATACAAGCTCCTGCAGCCCTGGCCCTGACCTCAATGGGATCCACACGGGTTGCCAACTTTCTGACCGAACAAAACCGAACACTCTTGCCCCACCCCTTCTCCGAGGCCCCGCCCCACTCTCTCCATCCCCCTCCCTCCGTCGCTCGCTCTCCCCCACCCTCACTCACTCGCTCATTTTCACCGGCCTGGGGAGGGTCCCTTTTTGGACACCGTGGAACCGGGCCGGGCCTGGGCTGCACCCAAACTCTCCCAACGTTCAGGGCTACTGGGATCCAGGGTCTTGGCTCAGCCAATGTAGAGAGAGGGCCCGAAAGGTCACAAAGTTTGGGGTGGCTCCAGATGAGCAGGGGGTTATTGAGTCAGACTCATCTTGAGGCTGAAAACACAGCCCAGGACTTGTTGCTGCTCTCGGTTCAGTTTGGGATCAGCCTCAGATGCCAGTGGCTTCAGGGTCTGTCCCCAGCCAGCAGCCCCTTCACGCTCTAAGGCCCCAGCGGTTCCAAGTGGCCACATACCCATTCTTGCCACAAGCTCTAATAAGCCAGGACCCTCAGTCAGCAAGCGCCTGCCCATGCGGCATCCTCCGTTTGGTACCAGCGGAGAGACGTGACCCAGGGAGGCTTTTCGCAAAGAGGTCTCGGTTGCACCTGAGTCTGGAGTCAGCCGCATGCCACCCACCTTGATCCCGCCAGCGGCACTTCCTGATGTGGGCCACTGCCTGGTCTCTTAAAGGCACAGTCCACCACATCCAGCAAGATTCAGCATACAGGCCCAGCCAAGTGGCTGTAGCACACTTGTCTTCACACTCCGCTGTTGTAGCACTTGCGTGAAGACACTTCTGCACTGATGGGACAGCTTCTCCCGTCGGTGTAGTTAATCCACCTCCTCGAGAGGCGGTAGCTATTGATGGAGATGCTCTATCGGCGCCGTAACGCTGTCTACACAAGAGCTAGGTCGGTGTAACTACGTCGCTCAGGGGTGTGGATTTTTCACAGTTGTACCCATCTAAGTCTGTAGTGTAAACCTGGCCACGGTTTTAACCCTGAGCGCGCTGGCCCTCCCCAGATAGCCAGCCAAAGAGACACTTCAGCGGCCGCATCTGAAACTCGTAGAGGGGAGATGGACAAGACGGAAGTGCCCTTGGGCTTGTGAGGATATTACCCCTCACCCCCCGAGCTGGGTTCCCTGTGTCCAAACAGCCATTGTCTGGGGAGTTTGGATGAATGCTTCTGACTTGGGCACAAACCAGGGTAGTTTCTGTAAAAATCAAACCCATCAGAACGGCAGAGCAGGAGCCCATGTCATCGGGACTATCAAAGTTAGGAACAAGTGCTGTGAAAGGAGCACCTGCCTAGTGTGGACAGGGCCTGCGCTAAGAAATGAGTCCAAACCAGAGCCCTAGCTCCGCCCCCCCTGACTCCCAAACTATGGCAAAGTTTGATCCAAATCTAGACCCGAACTTCACAGCTTGCACCCCAGCTCTCCCTAGACGTGAGCAGGCTCCCCCCCACCCTCATCGGCGCCTGCTCCCACCCCCCTCCACACACACACACACACACCCCCTCTCGGAGCTGCCAGCTAAATGTCAGCATTAATTGATCTTAACTTTGCTGAATGAGTCATTCCCTGGGCTGTTTGCTGGAGAGCCGAAAATACCACTGGAGAGCTGGGGCAGGTGGGCTCCTCTATCCAGATAGGTTCTGTCTCATTGCGCTATGGGGCAGCTGCCCTCCTGCGGCACTGAGGCACTAAGTGATTCTCCCAAGGTGACCCGGAAGCTCTGTGGCTGAGCAGGGAATTGAGCGCTGGCCTCCCAAGTCCCAGACCACCCCACCCCACCCAGGCCCTCCGTCCACTCTCAGACCCAGCAAGTCTCCCAGCAGGACGGGGTCACTCTCACTTGTGTGACGGGTGCAGACTTCCAGGCCGGGGAGCGATTGCTCAGCGTGCCCTAATGGACAGGAACTAGGGGGAAATGCACTGAAACTGAGCCAGTCACATAGGCCAGGCAATCCATTATCAGCATGCTCCAGCATGTGAAACAGCCTGCAGTCCCACAGGGATGTGACACCAGGAGGCGCGCACAGAATGGCCCTGCTGATTGCTTCTCAGGCTTCCTTTTACAGCCGTTACGGTGAGCTGGAGATATCCCAGCAACATCTCTGGGAGAGAGGAAGGATGGCCTTGTGGTTAAGGCACTGGATTGGGACTCTGGGGACGCCTGTTCATTTCAATTCTCTGCCACAGACTTGCTGCGTGACCTCGGCACGTCATTTAGGCTCCGTGCCTCAGTTTCCCCATCTGTAAAATGGGGATAACAGCGTGGCCTTTCAACCACCGCTCCTCGGGTTCGAAGAAGCAATGAAGGGACTTGCCTCTTGTCACACAGTCAGGAAATGACTCCAGATCGCCTGAATCCTTAACCAACAAACCACAAGACCAATGTAGAGAGCACTGGACTACTGGGACTGTCACTTCCTTTCTGTGTCTCGGTAACTGCTTTACCGCATTCTTCTCCCGGGGTGTAGCAATATCAGCCCAGGGGTCGGAGGCAGATGAATCAGCAGGTGACTCTAAAGAAGAACTACACTCGACAGTGACGACCGAGCGATGGACAAGGGGAGGCATGAGGCCTCTTCCATCTCTAGCTAGTACCAAAAAGCTAGTGGGAGGAAACAAGCTGAGTTCTTAGTTCATAAGGTTTCAGGCCAGAATGGATCATTAGATCAGCTAGTCTGATCTCTTGGGCAACGGGTTAGCCCCCTCCGCCCAAGGCCCCGCCCCTACCCCACCCCACCTGAGGCCTCGCCCCTTGCCAGCCCCCCCTCGTCCACCAGAGTCAGAGTAGCCCTGAGACCCCCCACACTGTGGCCCCAAGACGCTGGCCAGCCCAGGCCAGCCCTGGTTGCCTGAGCTGCCCCTCCCGAGCTGAGCCCCCCGCTGGCTTTGGGGGAGAGGCAGAGCGAGGGTGGGGTCTCAGGGTGGAGCATGGGCAGAGCCACAGCCTGGGTTGGGGAGGCTTAGCCTGCCCTGGCCTATTATTCCCGCCGCCCATGTCTGCCCTCCTGTGTAGCACAGGCTAGTACATTGACCCCTGTGCAGAGCCCCTGACGTGAGTCCTCAGGAGACCAAACTATCAGAGCCACCAGCAGAGGCCAAGGTGCCACCAGCCTCCCAGGCCCCTGCAATGGCAGGGAATTGAGGGGGTGAGAAATTCCCAGATGGCCCCAGCCTGCAAACCGCACCCCCCGCAGCAGAGGAAGGTGGAAACCCCCAAGGAAAAAGTCCCTTGGGCACTGGCAGGGAGAACCCACACACGACGTGTACAAGCCAATGTCTCTGTGCTCTTCACGTCCGTGTGAAACCAGAGGCCAGGACGGCAAAATGAAAATGAGGCTGGGATGTCCGGCAGCAGGAATTCACACGGCTGGGCTGACGGGGGGCACGTTTCCCGACTTTCCAGGCTTTAGGGGGGCAACGCAGGGCCATGCGAACAGAGCCCGTTAAAGGGGCTTTGTCAAGATCAACATGAGAGCTCCCACCACCTGGATCTCAATGGGAGGTTTGCCCGAGTGAGGCGTGAGGCGAGGCCTCGGGATTCGGTCCATCTAAAGTGAAAGCTGTTGAGACTGCACAGGGCGTTCACGGCCCGGGGCGGGGGTGGGGATTTACCATCACCGATTGACTAGTGAATGGCAGCAAAGTGATCAGAGCGCCCAGAACACCCCACAGCCCTCTGGGGCTCACAGCCTCGTTTCAGTGCAGACCCACAGGACCCTCTAAGGATGGAGGGGGCCAGCTGCAAAGAGCGGGTGCGGGGTCACAGCACGAGCAGCAGCCGTTACTGGAAGGAGCTGGGGGATTCCCGGGGTGGGGGTGTGCACTTGTGGGGTGGGCCGCAGGACGCATGGGGGACTCCCTCCCTCACCTGGGGGAGACAAGCTCTGGTAGCTGTTCCCAGGAACCGCCGTGGGGATTGTATCAACTTTATTCCTTTCCATCTGATGCAGCCCTAGGCGTGGGGGCCACCCTCCCTCTCCCGTGTGTGTGTGTGTGTGGGATTTGTATAGTAGGCGGGGGGCGGTTAGCACCCCTGATTGAGTCTTGAGTAGAACTTTTCAGCTTTGGTCCTGTATGAGCCACCACTTTTTTCAAATGCTGGCTGCCCCCTGGTGACCAAACCAATAACTGCCACCTCCAAAAACGCCCTCCTCTGCAACCCGTCCCTGGCTCTCTCACTGGGCAGAGTGTGGGTATTGGGCTGTCCGCACACCCTTGTCCAGAGCCTGCCAGAGACTCAGGGAGAGGGAGTCAGGCTATTTTCTTTGGCCTGGGTCGGTTTTTCCTTCTGAAATGGGACTTTGCATGTGGTGGCAGTGCCCGGGCTGCTCCTGGGTGCTAGATATGAACCTAAGCGAGAGAGAAGGGGAGCCAGGCGGGGTAATTCCCAGGCTGTTTAGTGACATTCTGAACTGGCTAGTGCAGAGGTGGGCAAACTATGGCCCGCCGGCCACAGCCGGCCCATGGGACCATCCTGCCTGGCCCCTGAGTTCCCGGCCCCCTCCCCCACAGCCTCACCTCGCCACGCCGCCAGCACTCTGGGCGGCGTGGCTGGCTCCGGTTGGGCAGTGGGGCTGCGAGCTCCTGCTGCTCTGAGGAGCCTGGTAAGGGGGCGGGGAGCTTGGATGAGGGACAGGGGGTCCCGTGGGGCAGTCAGGGGCCAGGGAGCAGGGGGCAGTTGGATGGGGTGGAGGTTCTTGGGATGGGGGCGGTCAGGGGAGGGGGAACAGGAGGGGTTGGATAGGCGTGAGAGTCCCAGGGGCCTGTCAGGGGGCAGGGAGCAGGGGGAGTTGGATAGGGGATGGGGTCCCAGGGGGGAGCTTAGGGGCGGGGGGTGGTCAGGGGATGAGGAGCAGAGGGCGGTTGGATAGGGGCTGGGAGTCCCGGGGGGGCTGTCAGAGGGTGGGTTTGTGGATGGGGTCAGGGCAGTCAGATGACAGGGAGCAGACGGGTTGGATAGGGGGTGGGGGTCCCAGGAGGGGGTGGTCAAGGGACAAGGAGCAGGGGGGTTGGATGGGTCAGGGGTTCTGAGGGGGGCAGTCAGGGGGAGGGAAGTGGGAGGGGGTGGATGGGGGCAGGGGCCAGGCTGTTTGGGGAGACACAGCCTTCCCTACCCGGCCCGCCATACAGTTTCACATGAGGGCCGATGTGGCCCTCGGGCCAAAAAGTTTTCCCACCCCTGGGCTAGTGTGGGTGCCACTGTCCTCTAGTGGATGGAATCAGAACTGCTCCTCTTTGTGTTATTTTACTTATCTGTATTATCAGAGCAGCTCGGAGCGCCAGTTACAGACCAGGACCCCGTCTGTGCTAAGGGGAGTTCATTATAGCCACGACTCTTGGCAGTAGGGTTTTGCCTCCTGTATGATTAGGCTGCGGCTCTTAAAGCCCTGGAAAGTTCAGTGGCAAAAGCCAGTCTGAAAATTAAATGGGGTAAAACCCAAATTCTTCTGGTGGATGACTTTGAACATGCTGCCAGCATCTTAGCGGGCGAAACCGCTCGGTCGAAATTGTCAGCGGCGTCCCCGACCTCGGCTCTGTTGTGGAGAACTCGGGTGGCAGCGAGAAGGAACTCGAAGCCGGCGCTGCGAATGGGGAACGGCATCGAGAACGCCTGTCGCACATCACACGCCCCGCTGAGGAGAGAGAGGAAGCGGAGGCTGTGCCACGCTTCGGCAGTCGGGATCCTGATCTGCGCGACTGAAACGTGGCCCCTCGCTGTCAAGATTGGAAAGAAATTAGAGGTCGTTCCGATGAAACGTCTCCGAACGATCGTCTACCTAGATAAGTCCCAGTCTCTCTCTCTCATCAGCGCTCTCTAGGTTGGTAGGGTCATCTGCTCCGAAGGCCTACCAACTACACTGGGAGACCCCTCTTCCACTTGGATCCAAACAAAGCAGGATGGAAAAGACCTCCCTGGAAGACCTAAAATAGGATGGCTGGATGGCATCTACAGTTCCGTCCCGCACAGGCATTTCACCCTGTAACCCGCCAGATTTGGCTGAGGACAGATTTGGTTCTGCGTCCCAGTGAACGAACGATGCTGCACTGTGGTCCAACAACCAGCAGAGGGTAGCAGCCTCCCGCATCTCCGAGTCCTGCCTGTGCGGTGTACAGCTTGTAAACAGACCGGCAGCGTTTTACACGGTATCAAGCAAGCTGGATCTGGTGACAGTGTGAAAGTCCAGCCCATGCTTCAGAGCGATTGCAGGCCCCCCATCCCGGGGTTCAGTCTGTCACCTGGAATGCCCCTGGCTGCCTCGGGAAGCGGTTTCACTACAAACAAGCACATTTGCTGGATGCATCTGAGCCTGGCGCCGACCTGCCGTGACCCGCTGGGGATTGAGAACAATTCCAGTTCCAGGTCGCCCCAGGACAGGTCCGAACCCGCCAGCCCTGGCACATCCCGGCCAAGGCTGTACAGAGAACACACCAGTGCAAATCATACATCATTCATCGGCACGCTGGCTAGCCCATTAGAGCCCTAAATGCCACCGCGAACCAGATTCTTACACTGGTGTCGATCAAGAGTAAGTCTGCGGTGTTACAGGGGTGGGACAGGAAGGTCAGGCCCCACGATAATGCGGCATTGCCAACTCCCACGGTTGTACCACGAGTCTTGCAATACGTGGTGCTTTTCTCACAGCCTCCGTGGCTGAAGCTGTGGGACTCAGTGAGAATCTCAGCTTTTCAAAAGTACCTTCCCAGCCTTCGGGGTTGCAGAGGGAAGCGTGAAGCCGTGACCCCTCCAGGCCCCGCAGCGGAAGGCAAATGACATTCGTTGGTTTTGAATATCTCATGATTTTTAAGCCTGTCTCCCGGAAGGCCCGGCAGGGGCAGGCGTGGGGGCTTCTGAGCCGGGAAACTGCCGGCCGCGGCTGGTGTGTTCCGAGACGCAGGGCTGGGTGGCCAGCCTTTGTAAATAGGACTGGACCCAAGAAGAGACCTGGCTCCATCTTCAATTTGTCCTCCTAACGGAAACAACCCAGCAAGGCCCCAAATATTGGCTAACCTGGGGGGCCCATAGGGCAACTCCGCACACCCCCTTCTCCTCCCAGGCTGAGCAGCCCGGCTCTGACCTCCCCTCTCTGATCCTTCCACTTTCTCCTCCCCAGATAAAGAGCTGAGTATACCTCGAGCAACCTCTGTTAACATGGCTTTCCCAGCCAGCCCCCCTATCACCCCACAAGCTCCCTCTGTTAACACGGCCTTCCCAGCCCCCCATCATCCCCCGGAGTGGTTCACAACAAGTATCCGGTATCCGTCCCTTGGACCCAGGAATGTTTTTGCCCACGTGCTTCTCTCCTCATTGTCTTTCCCCCTCCGTTGGCTTGGCTCAGACCTGCCACAAACACTGCACGTCCCCCTGCTGCCGGATTTTGGCGACAAGGGACTGTGGAGTGTGATTAGGGTCACCTTGGCTTCCCTCGCCCCATATTACACCCTGCCTGCCCCTCGCACTCTCGGCCTGCTCCAGGTGCTTCCTTTGACCCTTGGTCATGGCTGATAAGAGCAGCAGGACAATTGCATCATCGCCTTGAACCGCACTTAGCTGAAGGTCGCCAGAGAGGAGCTGGGGACTCTGGTCCCAGCAAAGCCTGTGGATGATCTAAAGCCTCTAGACTAGAGCAAAGGGATCAGTGCTAAAGCCAGGGTTTTAAGCTCCTGTGCTGGGCGCCCTAAGCTACAACAAGGGACCTTTGTGGCCTCTAGGTGAGGGTTGACCCCCAAAAGAAGCCTTCTAGCTAAGCTGCCAGGAGATTCCCAACCCCGGAGAGTGAAGGCACACACAGGGCATTGCAAGCTTCCTCCTCTCCCTTCTAGCCTTGCCAATGCCCCCCCCCACCCGCACCCACAACCTGCCCTGCAATTCCAGCCCGGGACTGCCCATTGCTGGGGTGATGCCGGGGGTGACATGAGCAGCAGCCAGACGAGGAAGCATAGAAGAGTGGGCATGACTCGGCACAGGGGGGTGGGAAGCAGAAAAGCCCAAGCTCAGCCCCTGATTTTCTCTGCAGCCTTGGGCAAGTCACTCAGTGCCTCAGTTTCCCCATCTGCAAAATGGGGACTGTAACCCTGCCCTAACCCTCAGGGCATTGGGTGACCAGGCTCTGAGCTCCTCAGGCAGCAGGAGCCGGAGAAATGCACAGTATGATTCTCTTGGCCCAGAGGGCAGGGGCTGGAGCATGCAGGGTATTTACCTTTCACCCTGACTCATCATTCTTCAGGTCACATCCTCTGTCCCAGGAGACGCCATCATCGTCCGGCCCGACGCCTCGCTGATCCCCCTCGCTTCCCTTTATTCTGGCCCCGAGTGAATTTTCCCACTGTTTGCAGGAAGTGCTTCCTGGGATGGTGCCAGACAAGGGGAAAACAAGAGGTAAATATTGTTTTCTTCCTCCCTGAAAGCCTGCCAGCAAGGCTGAGTGTCTCCCCGGCCAGCAGCACCCCCCTTTCTCCCCCAAACTCTGTGCACCCACTCAGGGGGTCTCAGCCGATCCCCTGCAACTTGCCCAGGCTTCCGCTCGGGGCCCAGCTCCCCACACATCCTGTGCAGGAGGGCAGGGCATAGGGAGCATTTCCCAAGACTCTGACGTTGCTCCTGCTGCCCCCTTCTGGGTTCACTGGGCATGAATTTTTCTGCTGGTCAAATATAGTTATCCTCATCCAATCAGGGAACAGAAAAAAGTACCATGTGGTTTGTCTAGCCAATCACAAGCAAGCCAAGAGAGATCAAATGACAGACATTCACAGCTGCTTCCCAAGGTAAAAAATCCAAATAGAAATTGGCTAAATGGGAGGAAACCACCATCTGCCCGATCCACCAGCAGAAAAAAGAAGAAAAACTCCCAGAATAAATGACTGGCTGTGAATGACTCACTCTTTTCTCACAGCAAGGCGGCTGTATTGGGTTTGCAGGCCTCTTAATATTGGGGCTCATTTCCCATATCCTCTGAGGTCCTGTCACCCCCTGGCACGCTGATTCCATAACATGTCCCCACCCTTTGTTTCGACCGTATAGGTTGTAAATTCTTTGGGGCAGAGACTGTGTCTCACAATGGGCCTGATCCTGCCCCGTTGACGTCAGTGAGAGTTCTGCCACTGACTTCAGTGGAAGCAGGCTCCGCCGGATTCCGTGTGTGTGTGTACAGCACCTAACACACGACTAGGGCTGCCACGCCACCTCTGAGGTCCAAAACTCTGGGACATCCAGAATGATCCTGAGCCCCAAAACTGGGCAGCTGGCAGTGTGTACTGAGCACCCTTACAGACTTTCCGGCACAGCTGCCTCGAAAAAGGGACGATCCTGGGAAAACCTTGATAAGCTGACTCCTCTAGTCCTGATCTCATAGAATCATAAACTCATAGGGCTGGAAGGGACCTCGAGAGGTCATTTAGTCCAGGCCCCTGCACTCATGGCAGGACTAAGTATTATCTAGACCATCCCTGACAGGTGTTTGTCTAACCTGCTCTTAAAAATCTCCAGCGATGGAGATTCCACAACCTCCCTAAGCAATTTATTCCAGTGCTTAACCACCTTGACAATGAGAGCAAGTTTTTCCTAATGTCCAACCTAAACCGCCCTTGCTGCATTTTAATTGCTTCTTGTCCTATCCTCAGAGGTTAAGGAGAACAATTTTTCTCCCTCCTCCTTGTAACAACCTTTTATGTACTTGAAAACTGTTATCATGTCCCCTCTCAGTCTTCTCTTCTCCAGACTAAACAAACCCAACTTTTTCAATCTTCCCTCATAGGTCATGTTTCTAGACCTTTAATCATTTTTGTTGCTCTTCTCTGGACTTTCTCCAATTTGTCCACATCCTTCCTGAAATGTGGCACCCAGAAATGGACACAATACTCCAGTTGAGGCCTAATCAGCGCGGAGTAGAGCGGAAGTATTACTTCTCGTGTTTTGCTTACAATACTCCTGCTAATACAGCCCAGAATAATGTTTTTTTCTTTTTTGCAACAGTGTTACACTGTTGATTCATCTTTAGCTTGTGATCTGCTATGATCCCCAGATCCCTTTCTGCAGTACTCCTTCCTAGGCAGTCATTTCCCATTTTGTATGTGTGTAACTGATTGTTCCTTCCTAAGTGGAGTACTTTGCATTTGTCCTTATTGAATTTCATCCTATTTACTTCAGACCATTTCTCCAGTTTGTCCAGATCATTTTGAATTTTAATCCTATCGTCCAAAGCACTTGCAATCCCTCCCAGCTTGGTATCATCAGCAAACGTTATGAGTGTACTCTCTATGCCATTATCTAAATCACTGATGAAGATATTGAACAGAACCGGATCCAGAACTGATCCCTACAGGACCCCACTCGTTATGCCCTTCCAGCATGGCTGTGAACCAGTGATAACTACTCTCTGGGAATGATTTTCCAACCTTATAGTATCTCTTCCAATGATTTTGCACCCACCTTATAGTATCTCCATCTAGGTTGTATTTCCCTAGTTTGTTTATGAGAAGGTCATGCGAGAGAGTATCAAAAGCCTTACTAAAGTCAAGATATACCACATCTACCGCTTCCCCCCTATCTACAAGGCTTGTTACCCTGTCAAAGAAAGCTATCAGGTTGGTTTGACATGATTTGTTCTTGACAAATCCATGCTGACTGTTATTTATCACCTTATTATCTTCTAGGTGTTTGCAAATTGATTGCTTAATTATTTTTTCCATTATCTTTCCTGGTACAGAAGTTTGAGTCCTCCAGACGCTGCTGTAACTTATTATTGTTATCAGTAATAATAACCTTTTATTGTTTCCTATGTCACCTCATGGCCTTTTTTCACAAGGCAATAGAAGTTAAATAAACTAAGGAAATAGAATGTAAAAAACTTTGTGAATGCAAACTTAGGGCTACACATTGAAATGAAAAAAAATCTGGAAACTAATGTCTGCATTTCTAACGTGCTGCGCATCGCAGTATGTGAGACATTGATGTTTTGTTCTGCCTCCAACAAGTTCTCTTCTAGAAGGGGCTGGACGCTTATGTTCTCAGAACATTAAGTCTTTCCCTTGTCTTGAATGTGCTTTGCAGCAGGTCTGTAAAACGGGTCACCGCTTCCAACAGCGTCCCCTCATGGCCAGGGGTGGCTTTGCAGCAGCCCGCTGTAGGTTTCCTTCTCTTCAGGGTTCCTCAATCAACTTCAAACCCAGGTTTTGCTCTGTACCCGACACCCATCCTTAGGGTCTGGGCTGATTCCTATCAAAGGTCAAAAGAAAAGTCAAAATCCCCAGTGTACAAAGTTTAAATCAATTCCTTGCTTTAGCGGGCCGCTCCCAGCCCCCAGTGTCTCAGGATCTTTCCTGCAGGAGCCTTGCGCTCACACTGCAATCCCTCTACCCAGGCCTCTCCCTGATTGAGTCACTGACCTGATTTCCTCACCAGGGGAGCTGAGTGGGGCGCATCTCCCCTTAAAGCCCCAGTCACCCTGTGACGGGGTCCATTGTTGGTAACACCCGGCCCATCTCTAAGAGCTTTCGTCTAAGGATCTCAAAGCACTTTACAAACTTGCAGCCACCCTCCCTCAAGGGACTGTAGCTCATTGCTATCACCCAATTTTACAGAACGGTAAACTGAGGCACAGATCAGCCAAATGGCTGGCCCGTAGGTAGTGCATACTGAGCTGCTTCAGTGCCCAATCACATTAGACTGCGTCCTTCCCTTGAATTCAATGGGCTTTAAGTCAGGCTCTGAGGCTCCTGACTCCCAGCCCCATTCTCTCCTCCCCAGAACATTTTCCCCATCTCCCTATCTCCAGGGGCATCAGTTTCCATGTAACTTCTCCCCTTCCCGCCAGAGGCCGGGATCCCTTCCTGGCCCGCCCAACGACAGCCAAGTGGCTTCCTGCCGGATTTCTCACCAGGAAGAATCTCTCACTCAACTAACAAACAAAAGAAAACAAAAAAATCAAAGCAGAAATGCCTGCCTGCAAGCCCGAGCCGAGAAACAGGAAGCCAAGGGCTTCATCGCCTCTTCCTGAGCGTCGCTCGGAACAGCCCCCAGGTCTTTCTGGGCCAGCCTGGCCCCTCCCTTCCGCAGCTGCATCCTCGCGCCCCAGCCTCACACCGGCGGCAAGGGCAGGTGCAGCGGGTGAGAGACAGGGGACCGCTGCCGGGAGCCCTGCCGAGCCGGGGAGCGAAGGGGGACCGGCTGCTCTGGCGCAGGATGGAGTCTGTGGCTTTGTACAGCTTCCAGGCGACGGAGAAGGACGAGCTGCCCTTTCGCAAGGGGGACACGCTGAAGGTACCCTCTGCCCCCTGAGGGATTGCAGGTTTCCTGATCCTGGTGGGGGGGGCTAGGGAGTGGGGAGATCTGGGGGCAGATGAGGCTCTAGGATACCTCTGAAATGCACTGGCCCAGAAGCTGGGATTGGACCGAGGAGGGAGCTAGAAAGCACTTGAGACCAGCTGCACCAGCAGGGAGAGGTCGTGCTGGGTGCGGGGTTAGACTGTGCCTGAGATGCGGTGGCCCAGAGAGACGGGTAAGCCCTGAGGACACAGCAGGGTGCAGAAGCGGTGTCCAGCCCTAGCTACTAGCATCCGTGGTGTGGACTGGCTTGTTCCTTTCACGACCTGGCTCCCAACCACCCCGAAGGGCTGGGAGGACTGGGAGGCATTGCTTGCCACTACCGATCCTAGCTGCACTGATGTCCATGGCCAAGCTGCCCGGGGACTTCACTGGGGAGAGGATCTGGCCCTCGGAACAGCTCAGTCCTCCACAGATGGGGCCCAATGCTGCTCCAGGGGAGCAGCCCCAGCCCGTAGTCTGCCCGTGCAGCGTTTGGGGGGGTGTCTGTGGGTTGAGGGGGATCCCCGGGACATCTGTAAAGAGACCTGGCCTGGCAGAGGGCTGACTGCAAAGAGCAGTTGAGCTTGGAAGGAGGCGTCATGCGACACAGCTGAGCTCCTCTGGGTAAAGTGAGACTGAGACAGAGAGGATGGGCTTGCAGTCTAGGCACGGGAGTAGGACCCTGTAGATGTGGGTTCAGTTGCAAGCTCTGTGGCAGACGCCCCCTGTAACCAGGGGCAAACCACTCCATCTCTCTGGGCCGCAGTTCCTTTCTCCCTCCCTTCGTTTTTACTGTAAACTCTTCTGGGCAGAAACCGTCTCTTACGTGTGGGCCTCCAATCGCAAACAACATACTAGGGCAATGGGGTCTAGGTGAAATGACTGTAAGGTGGGTGTGCAGCTGTTGAGAAACCAATCAGTAGTTGTGAGTAGTTCATTGTCAAACTGGGAGGATGTGCCAAGTGGGGTCCCACGGGGGGTCTGTATGGCCCTGGTACTAGTCAATATTTTCATTAATGACTTGGGGGATGGACTAGAATGTACACTTCTGAAATTGGTGGATGACACCAAGCTGGGAGGGGTTGCAAGCACTTTGAGGAAAGGATTCGAATTCAAAACGATCTTGATACATTGGCGAGCCAGCCTGAATTCAGCAAGATGAAAGTCAATAGAGACAAGGGCAAAGGACTACACTGAGGAAGGACACATCAAATGCACAGCTACAAAATGGGGACTCGCTGGCTAGGTTGTAGTACTGCTCCAAAGAACCCGGGGTTATAAGGAATCCCAAATTGAACCTGAGTCAACACTGTGATGCTGTGGCAAAAAAGGCAAATGTCGTTTTGGGGTGTGTTGACAGGAGCGTCGTATGTAAGACACAGGCTGTAATTGTCTGGCTCTGCGTGGCACTAGTGAGACTGCCGCTGGACTACGCTGTCCAATTTTGGGTGCCACACTTTAGGAAAGATGTGGACAAATTGGAAAGGAAAGATTGAATGAATTGGGCATTCGTCTAGAGAAGAGAAGCGGGGGGGCTGATAGTCTTCAGCTATGTAAAAGGTTGTCATCAAGGGGATGGTAATCAAGGATAGGACAAGAAGGAATCAGCTCAGTTCACCACAAGGGAGATCTAGGATGGATATCAGCAGAAACTTTCTAAGGAGAGTTGAGTTCTGGAATTGGTTCTGTCGGGAGGTTGTGGAATCCCCGTCACTGGAGGTTTTTAAGCACAGGCTGGACAAACACCGGTCAGGGATGGTCTGGGTTTACTTGGTCCTGATTCAGTGCAGGGGGCTGGACTGGATGAGCTCTTAAGGTCCCTTATAGCCCGACATCTCTATGATTTCTGTGATCTCAGGTGGGGCCGCTAGACACACCTGGAATACAAACAGGAGCAGTAAATCTCTTAAGAGATGTTTGATTCGCCTGAACACTTATTTACTCCTGTGCTTTAGAACTGAATTAATACACGGCCCCAACATTTTGATCTCAGTAGAGCTCTGACTTACTGTTTAAGAAGAAAGTTTGTAGGAGCAGCCAAAGGTCTTTCTTCCCCAGGCTTGGGCTTGCAAAATTCTCCATATACCGTGGTGATATTTCCAGGCACTTTGTATGCCAGAGTTGGCACCGATTGTGTTAAAGTACCATTTGCAAATGTCAAATTATTATGTGATAAATAATGGGGCCCACTCCGAGCTCGATCGCTCCTGAATCATGCCAGCCTGCCGAAATCATGGCCATAACAACATTTGCACGGCCTACATCACATAATGTCTCTGGAGACATGGCATGGATGGGCTGGTCTGAGTTTATAGGGGTAGCTATCACGGTGATGAGTGAGCTATAAACACAGCTAGCGAGCTAGATACGAATGGGGATAGATAGATAGATAGATAGATAGATAGATAGATAGATGGAGTGTCTGGGAACAGATAGATAGATAGATGGACGGAGTGTCTGGGAATAGATAAATAGATGGAGTGTCTGGGAATAGATAAATAGATAGATAGATAGAGGGAGTGTCTGGGAACAGATAGATAGATAGATGGACGGAGTGTCTGGGAATAGATAAATAGATGGAGTGTCTGGGAATAGATAAATAGATAGATAGATGGAGTGTCTGGGAATAGATAGATAGATAGATGATTGATTTTCAGCTTAGCCCTCCTTTTTGCAGATGTAATTTTGCACCCACAATCCATTGTTTGGTTTGTTCCCCCGGATTTTCCAAGAGCAGCACCGATCAGATAGAAAGGGGTAGGGTGCTGACGAAAACGACTGCCTCTTGCTCAGGATAACCTGCAAAACTGGCTCACTGCTCCGCCCCTGGTGAGCAATGCCGCCATCTCAGACCTGTGGCAATAAAAACTGGGCAGCACTCGTACCATCCAATAGCCTCTCTGTGTGCCCTGTGTGGATGAGCAGATTAACAGCAGCAGTTTGCAGTGACAGCGCCACTGCCCTAAAGAGATGGGCGGGTGGGTCAGGCAGTAGAAGGGGACTCAGGAGGCCCAGGTTCAAATCCCAGCGAGGCTCCACGTTTCCTGGGTGATGCTGGACAAGTTGCTTCTTCTCTCCATGCGGCGGTTCCCCCCCACCCGCCCGATACTAACCCTGTCTGTGGGGTCTTTGCAGACTGTCTCTTACCAGGCATCTGCACAGGGCCCAGCCTAGATTTAGCCTTCAGGGGCATTATCCCCATTTCACCAAGGAGGAAGCAGCAGCAGGGAGTGTTTGGCCCAAGGTCACCCGGGCTGCGAAGAGGCATGAATAGAACCAAGGTCTCTGGGTACGTGCCTGAAGCACAAACCCATGTGTGGGAAGGAAACCCCTTGTACCAATGTCGTTTGGCGTCAGTCCGGGTGCTTTGCGTTCTCCAGAGTCATTTATGGATAGAGCCACGCAGCCAAGGGACTGTCTCTGGGGGGGGGGAGCAGGTGGGAGATAGCTGGGAGGGTAGCACCAGCGCCGACTGTCAGTACAGGAAATAACAAAGCAACCGCCTGCCAGCTCCACGCGTTCGGCTGTTGCGAAGTCAGCTGGGAGCCGCTGTGCAACAGGAGCACAGAGCAGACGCTGCCTCGGCTGGGCTGTCACTGGTCTCCTCTGGCCCTAGGCCTGGTGGGCTCCTGGCTGACCCCTCAGTCACATCAGCCATGAGGCAGGGGCCCAAAGGCAGGAGGGGAGGACAGAGCCTGCCTTGGGCTAAGCAGAGGAGACCAGTTTGGGAGCCGTTCCCTGCGCACCTGGGGTCTGCCTGCCTCTGAGCTGCAAAGAAACGCCTGGAGATCTCACTACGAGCCACAGCGCCAGGGGTGGCTGGCAGTCCTTGCTCACCTGGGTGGCCCCGCAGAGCCCAGGGGGTTGCTCACGAGACTAACGGCCGCTCCCATGCGTCGGCATGGGGCCACGCAGCTGTGGCACATTCCTCTGCCTCCCCTGCTGTCCCAGCCCTGGTTCCCCATGCAGCCCTGCTGATGCCCCTCAGATCTGCCCTGCTACCGCCCTGGCTGTTCCCGGGCAACTCTAGAGAGCAGAGACCCCGCTGAGGACCTGGCAGCTGGTCCGGGGAGGAACTAGGTTGTGGTACCAGCTGCAATTCCATCAGTGTCTCCCTTCAAACCCAGGTCCCCAGGGCACCGCCTGGCAGTAACCACATAACCCTCCATCCCCCACAACACTCAGCAGCCAGCTCAGGGCCGTCCATGGTCCCTAGTGAACTGGGTGTCTGACATGGTGGCCGAGCCATTGGCCAGCCAGCTCGTTTGCTAGCAGGCATTTAAGACGGGACTCGGCTCTCGTTGGGCCGGGCCGCGAGAGGACAGCAGAGGGGCCCGGGCACTGCTGGAGAAGCAGGTGGCTGCTTTGCAGGCAGCGTTGGCTTTTGCAGACACACGTTGCTCAGTCAAGGCCTCGCCGGGTTGGAAAGACACAGCCTGGTGTGGTTTCAGGGTGGGGAGCGGTGTCCTTTTCCACCCCGCTGGGCTGTGACAGGAACTCTGCCCCCCTCGTGCCAGGCAAGAGCTTTCCATTGCTTTGCTACAAACAGGTACTTCCCCTGCTATGCAACACTGGAGCCCTGGGGAGGGCTGGGGGTGCTGCTCCGCAGCGCCCCCTCTGGCTGGCCGGGGAATAACTTCAGACGCCAATTCCCATCCCGTTCGCTCCTGTGTGGCTGGGTTGAGACAATCCTGACAGAGGGGAAAAGGCCCAAGGAAACTCAGCCTGCTACGAGCCCAGTGATTGGGGCTCAGGCTGGTGGGCGGGGGCGGGAGTGTGACTGCACCAGCCTTTCCCTTCTAGAGACTCAGGTTCAAAGGCTGGAGGAGGTCAGACGGGAACAGGAGTCCGACAGGTCCCAGCCTCGTCCCCATTTGCACAAAGCCCCCAAACCGTCCCCATTGCTGATGCCAGGAGAGCTCATCGCCGTACCAGCCGGTTCATGGCAGATCAGGACTGAGGGGCACCGGCAGCCCAGGGTCGGGATGGCAGGGGCTGGGGTATTGGCAGAGCCATCGGTAAGCGTAATGTTTGGTTCAAGCCAGGGCTGTCACGAGCGTCTCACGTGCATGAGCGCTCAATTCACGAGGAAGTGTGCAAAAGGGCTGAGCCTGCTGCAGCCCCTGCCTGGAGAGCTCCCCAGCTTCAGCAATGAGCGAGCCACCTGGCCCCGTAGCCCCGATGAGAAGGGTGGAATTTCCCCATTGACGCGATTTCTTTGAAAGCCCCATGGCAGTGAAATAGGCTTCGCCCCCGGTGGACTCTGAGCACGACGCCTCATTCTTGGAAGGGATGCATGAATCAGAGTCCAGAGTGGAAATTCCCCTCTTCCCCTCCTGCCCCACCCATGGATCCAGACACAAAAAAACGAATTCAGCCAGACAGAGGGGGATTCCTCCGCCGTTGCTAAAGCAGTTCCCTGTCCCAGAATCCACCAGGGCACTGTCAATGCAGCTGAGACTCAGCCCAATGTTTCTGGCTGCTGGTGTCGGGCGTAGAGGGCCACCCTCTCCCGGGAAAAGAAGACAGTCGCCCCTCGCAAAACCTGATCTCTGGGGAAAGGTTAAAAAAAACTGGGCATGTTCCATCTGGAGAAAAGCAGACTGGGGGGGGGGACCTGATAAAAGTCTTCAAATATGTTAAGGGCCGTTAAAGAGGACGGGAATATGTCCACTGAAGGTAGGATAAGAAGGAATGGGCTTACTCTGCCGCAAAGGGGATTTCGGTTAGTAGGAGAAACTTTCTAACTCTCAGGGTAGTTAAGCTCTGGAATAGGTTTCCAAGGGAGGTTGTAGGATCACTGGTGGTTTTTAAGAGCAGGTTGAACAAACCCCTGTCAGGGCTGGTCTAGGTTCGCTTGGTCCTGCCTTAATGCAGGGGGCTGGTCTAGATGACCTCTCAAGGTCCCTTCCAGCCCAACATCTCTATGATTTTGTGATTCCCACGGTCAGCAAGTCTTCTGAATCGGCTCCTGAGGGCCATAGGGGAATTCCCAGTTACAACGAGGCAGGAAAAAGCAATAGAAAATGTGCCACAGGAAAGTGCCCTCCTCAGCATCGCCAAGTCTCGTGCCTGGATCACAAGTCTCGCGATACGTGGTGGTTTTCTTAAAGCCCCAGCTCCCGGAGTCAGGGGAGCGCGTAAGAATCTCAGCTTGCGTTTGAAAGAACAAACCAGGAATGTGTCTAGCCCTCGTGGCTGCTGAGAAAAGGCTGAAAACGTGAGTGCTAAGAGCACAAACACCAGCAGGCAAAGGCAAAGAGCCCCACGTTCAGGATGTTTAAAATCTCACGGTGTTAAGGCCAATCTCAGCTCCTCGTCCCACCCACAGGGGGTCAGCCCGGTCCATTTGCTCAGGCACAGCCTTGGTTGTACTAGGCTCCCCCCAGGTCCTGACCCCTTTGCCTTGCTCAGAAGTGTTTCTGGAGCCCCGGGTCTGTTCCCAGAGACCCCAGCATCCGCCTTCGGGCCTGGCCCCCCTCCGCAGGTCTGAGCGCTGCCGGCAGGGTTGGGGGGTTGCTTTGCTTTGGAGGCAAAGCCTGGTTTGTGTTTGTTCAGCGCGGTGCTGTTTAAAATGCCCATTCGCCTCTCGAGTCCAGCATGCAGACACGGTGCAGGTCGCGGGTGCAAATGCAGGTTGTCATCAGTACCAAAACCACCACTCAGATTGCTACAGCTCAGCACAACCCGTGGCAGCCTCTGTTCTGGGAAGAGCCATGTCTCAGCTAGCAGGGGGACTGCGGGTCGGGGCAGCAGCAGAGCTCTGTGTGGGGATGGCAAGGGGGCAGTGGGTCAGGAGCTGCATGCGTGGGGAGGGAACCCAGGAGTGCAATGGCAGAGGGCTGCAAGTCAAGGCTGAGGTGCATCAGCAGACGTCCATGGGTGGTGAGGGAGCCCAGAGCTAGTGCCTCGGGGCAGCCATGTAAGCAGCGTTTGCACAGTACCTAGCCGCTCGGGGCTTGGCTCCAGCCAGCACTCCCCTCTCCCGCGTCTTCTCAAGCAGGGTCCCGGGTTCACACCCGTCTTCTTTCCCATGGCCTTGAAGATATGGCAAGCCCATAGGCGGCAAGTTATATGGGCCTGTGGTGCCCCTGCTCCACCAATATTCAGTGGGTCCGGCTCCACCAATGTTTGGGCTTAGATTTTCAGAGCCGTCCCATCCATAGGACGGACCGGGGAGGCCCCGCGCTTCAGTGGGACGCGGGCTCCAGGGAAGCCTCGGGGCTTAGCAGGGGGCCTGGAGCCGGCAGCAGCAAGTGACCGGGCCTCAGTCCACTCCGCCCCACCCCGCCTCTTCCTGCCCCTGCTCCGCTCCCATTCCACCCCTTCCCTAAGCCCCCGCCCCGCCTCTTTCCAGTTTCCGCCCCCTCCCCCAAGCGAC
The DNA here is from genome assembly GCF_002925995.2 of Terrapene triunguis. Taxonomy (NCBI): domain Eukaryota; kingdom Metazoa; phylum Chordata; order Testudines; family Emydidae; genus Terrapene; species Terrapene triunguis. Next base: position 6,428,390 of record NW_020664444.1, read on the forward strand.
ACCGGGAACCGGCAGGGCGGAGCGGGCTGGGGCTGTGGCTGGGTCGGTCACTGCTGCCGGCGCCAGGCTCCCCGCTAACCTCCCAGGCCACCTTGGACCCCGCCCCCCCCTGAAATGCAGGCCCCCCCCCCCCAAAGCGCAGGGCCCGGGGCGTTTGCCCCCAGCTCTGCTTGGACCCGTTCTGGGCACCACCAAAAATTATACAAACCTGGCGCCCAGGGTCAAGCCAATCTGAGCAGCAGCAGGTTCGTACCCAGTGTGATGTGAACAGTTTCAAATCCTGTTTGCACAGCTGCACTGAACAGAGCTTCCCATTGCGTAGGAGTACTGGAAAATATTGTGAAAGCTGAACTGGGCATCAGCCCTTCTATTTATATGGGGACATTTCCTTTGGGTTAAAATAGAGCTGCCCAGATTAACGCCACATCTGTCTGTCCGTCTATGGATCTATTTATCTTTCTTTAGATGCCCATGTAAGATATTGTCTGTCACGTGAGCTGTTGGCATAGAACAGCTGTACCCCATGGGCACCTGTGCTTGTCTCTTGCAGGAGTAGCCAAACTTTGCTGCACTGGCAACTCGTGACCCCAGGGCCACACCTATTGTCTTGGCCTAAAAATCCCACTTGTCCGCCAAGGGTTTTCCTGCCCTGCAGGAGGCGCTCCATTGAATAACACTGAGTTCCTGTAAAGAAAGAAAAACGGATACTCCCTTCCAACAAGACAGGGGGGATTTTAAAGGGCCGGTGTGCAATTTGCACAGGCTTCCTAGAAATCCCAAATCGATGCTCACGGCTGCCCATAATGTTCCCTCCTGCTTGTATCTGCCTGGGCAGCAGCACAGAAATTGCTGTTTGAGTTCATCAGCCATAGACCTAGCAATTGACGTGATTGGCAAAATTGGGATCTGGATTCGGAATGTGGCAAAGTCCAGGGGATTTCAGCCCCAGAACTTGGATCAAGCCTGTTTTAAAGACAGGCACAGCCAACAAACAAACAACCTCATCAAATTATCGTTGCAAGAAACAAAACATATTGTTTTCCACAAAACCTCATTTTTCCTATGAAAAAAATTTTTCCGTTGTGGGCCGGCTCCGATCCTGCCCCATTCGATTCCTGGAGCTGGCAGCCCTGGGAGGTCGCAGTCGTTTTCTCTGTTTGAAATAGCTCAGAGTGAGATCAACATTTCAAAAGCACGTTCTCTTCCCTTGTGTCCTTAGATCCTGAATATGGAAGACGACCAGAACTGGTATAAAGCCGAGCTGTATGGCTCAGAAGGATTCATCCCGAAGAATTACATCAAAGTCAAGCCACACCCGTAAGTACCTTCCTGAGCTTCCACCTCGCACAGGCCTGGGAGGGTTCAAAGCAGGCCCGCCCTGGGCCACCAGGCAGCCAACCCCGCTTCAGAAGGTAGCAGTTGAGCACGAAATGAAATGACCGTATTCCCCGCCCTGAAATAACGAGCAATAGGGCTTGGTACTTCTGTGCAAGGCCTCTTCCTTCAGAGGGTCTCAAAGCACATTGGCAGCTGTGACCCGCCAAGCCTGTAAAGTAACTCATGAGCCCCATTTCACAGAAGGGAAAACTGAGGCACGGACCGAGCCGGTCACTTACGTCTATGCGCTTCAGCTTCCCTGCCCCCCATGTTAATCCAGGGCTAATGACACTCTCGGTCATCAAGCGTTGATGTGATCTATGGTTGGAAAACACATTGCATTAAAGGTGAAGTATTTTTGAGGGTCTGTCCTTCTAAAAGTCACCCGTCAAGCGAGGTGCCACCTTTGGCACAAAGATTCCAGAACCCATCCCCTGGCACCGAGGTTTCCCTTCCCAGGACGCTGGCAGAACGGCAGGTACCACTCGTTCGCCAGTGGCACACAACGCCCACAAACGCGACCGCATCTTACACCACCTTCCTACTAGCCCAGAGATCCACGGCCCTTCGCACTGCTCCAGCACCACAAAGAGGGTTGAAAGCTGCTCTAAGAGGCTAGTTAAGGTTAAGGATACCCCTAGTACAGGCTAATTCTCAGCTGGCCCAGGGCTGCTGTAGCCAACTATAGGCAGTTGCTTCTAGCTCCCACTGAAGGAACGGGCTGGGGCGGGACTGGAGTACAATGCACTCTGGCGATTCTGGCCAATAGAGCAGCTCCTTGGAAGCGCTTCTCCACTGGCACAAACTACAGCAACCTTGGGGCTACTCTAATTTGTGCCTTGGGCTAATTAAGCCCCTGGCAGTTGCTGGGACTCAGGGCAGGACCAGGATCGGGAAAAGCAAACAACTCTGCGCCCCTGCAGGGACAAGGGGGAGCCGGATCACGCTTCTCTCCTTGCATCCTGGCATCAGGCACCTTTGCCCCCCACTGCCCAGGAGTGAGCACTGATCAGTTGGGGTCTGGCCCAGAGGATGTTTCCTCTAAACTGTTCAGCCGATCCGGCCAAATCTGAAGCATTAAGCCCCTTTTTCTGTTTGCAAGTCGCTTGTGCCCGGCTTTGCTTTTCACACCTGTACTAGTGACTCCCTCTTGCACCGTCAACAACTGACCCCAGTGCATGTCGGCCTCGGGGACTGTCCCACTATCGGTTTGTCCTCATCTGAGGCGTGAGATTGGGCACCTGAGTCACAGGGCGTCGGTTCCGCTCCCTGATCGGACGTCTGTAACGCTGTAAAGGAATCGGGAAGGCTATTCTTGGCGCCCTGTCCGCCCGTGACCCCGGGGGTTTTCCCAGCCCACCAGCACTCATGTGCAGGGATGTTCATGAGTGACAAGGGGCGAGAGGAACCGAGGCGCTGAAGGCGTGCTCCCCAAACTGCTGTGCAACGCTGCCCAGACGGGGTGGCCGCCTGCTCCCGCAACATGCACAGTGGCCTTCGGAACCACTTCCGCCCCTGCACTGCCGACCCCGGGGGATGTGCCACCCAGATACAGCAGCCGCCACAGGAAAGGAGAGGGCGCAGAGCTCAGCGTGGGAGATGAGTGACAGGATGTGGCTAGGGCTGTCGGTGTTTCTGCACAGCCGGCTTGCACAGCTCGTCTCTCTCAGCCGGGAGCACGATCGCAGCCTTGCAAAATCACCAGGATCCGGCAGCAGCCGAGGCACCCAATCCACTCCCCGCCCCACTCCCGCGCTGCGGCAGAGCCAGGGGTTATGCTGGGATGAACATAAAGGGGGAGGGGAGTAACAGGGGCTGGGGGACCCGCCCCACACACGGGACCCTGCGGTTCTCTCTGGCTCGCAGACGACGCCAGGCTGGGCTGGGCAGCGGCGCCACTCGGGCCTGGCCTGGGTGTAGCAGCCAGGATCAGACTGGACCAGGATCGGGAACAGCAAACAACTCTGCGCCCCGGATCACGCTTCTCTCCTTGCATCCTGGGGTCAGGGGGCCACGACTCCTCGGTGCGTTCCCCCTGCGGGGAGGAGAGGGGGAGTCGTGTGCTGGAGCCAGGGAAAGAGAGAAGACACTGTGCCTCTCAGTAACGCCAGCCCAGGGCCGCTCGGCAGGCTCAGCGTTAGCTCTGGGGGCACCCCGGCGCCTGCTGAAACATGGGAGTCTCCCAGTGGACTCCATCCGTCTCTTCTGGGGCACGGCCTATTGGCCTGAGCGCAGGGGTCTGGACTCAGGGGCCCAACCCCAGCTCGGACACCGACTCCCTCTCTGAGCTGGAGCCCAGATCCTCACCGGGTGCCTAACTCCCATTGGTAGGGGCCGCCCCAGGCAGGGCCGGCTCTGGCTTTTTTGCCGCCCCAGGCAAAAAAGCCTCCGCCCCCCCCCCCC
>NW_020664444.1:6432269-6435929 GCF_002925995.2 Terrapene triunguis
AGCCACGGCGGGTGCTCCACTCTCCCTCCGGCAGCCGGAGCCCTGGGGGGAGGGCGGCGAGCCCCGGCGGGCGCCCCGCTCTCCCCCAGGCGGCCGGGGTCCGGGCGCCGGGGGGGAGGGCGGCCAGAGACCTGGGAGGAGGGTGGCGAGCCCCGGCGGGGGCTCCGCTCTCCCCGCGGCGGCCGGAGTGCCGGGGGGAGGGCGGCGAGCCCGGCCGTGGCCCCACTCTCCCCGGTGGCTGGAGCGCCACGCCGCCCCCCTCCAGGTGCCGCCCCAAGCACAAGCTTGGTGGGCTGGTGCCTGGAGCCGGCCCTGGCCCCAGGCGGTGCTGAGGCCAATGGGGGTGTTTCATGCAGGAAGCAATCAGCCCCTGGCCCTGCCTCTCTCTGTGGCTGAGTTTCCCGGTCTCTGGCCGGGCAGCGGGCAGGGTGGTAACCAGCTGAGATGGCAAGATGACTTGCCAGGCAGCACAGCTGCAGGCAGCCAGGCCTTCCCCTCCTCTGCGAAGTCCCCGTGTCCTCCTCCATTACACCCCTCCCCCACATCCCATGATGGGCGTAGGGATTTCGCGTGTGGGTTTCAGTGATGAGGTCCAGGCCGGACATGGTCAATGGTTGGGTGCTGCGGCACGGCATGATAAAATCAAAAGGGCCCGGCCAGCCAATGGCAGTGGGTCACCAGTGCCGCCAGCCGGAGGCTGGCCTGCCCTGGGAGGGGTGGGTTTATGTGGGTTCTTGCTCTCTCCATCCTGATTCTCTCCCTATTGCTTGAGTCGCAGGGACACCCCGTTCTAGGACTGGTTAAAAAACTGAGCAAACACAGGATTTGCAAACCCGAGGCCCGACAGCCACGTCCCCTTAGACGGGGAGTTATTTTCATTCCGTGGGACAAAGGCTTTTGTCTAGATTTAACCCCCTCCGCAGCGTCTGCAGCCCCAACCTCAGGGACCGTTTTAGCCCCAGAGCCGGGGAGTGAAACAGACCAGAAAGAGAAGTGAAACTAACTGGTGAGCAGCACATTTGCCTGTCAAAATCGCCGGGGTTCCCATCATCCCAGGTGCTGTCGGGTCTCCACAGTGAGGGCTCAAGCCACGGTTGGGTTTAAAGCTAATAGCACGGGGTGGTGCCCCTTCCCCATACACTGCCCCACCTCCTCTCCCAGCTAGGGACGCCTTCTCGTCCCTGCTCACTGCTCCATAGGGTCCCCTCCCGGGCTTACCCGCTGCTTCCCTCCCCACTGATCCCATCCCAGCTTCCCCTGCGCTCTCCCCAGCTCAGCCCGTCCCTTCAGGATGGCTTAGCCCGGCTCTTTAGAGCCTCAGGGACAACAGATCCGTCCCCTCAGCATGCACAGCCCTCGCACCCCTCTGCTAGGGGCAGAGGCTCAAAGGGGCTCCCCCCTCCTCTGCTACAAGCTCCCCCTTCTCTCCTTCTTATTTGATCGATTCCCAGACACCCCGTCTCCTCCCTGACACACCAGGGAGCAGGATCTAAGCGGGGGAGCAGCAGGAGAAACAGGACCCTGGTTGGAGAATGGGGGGGGGAGTCGCTGCCCTTCCACCAGGGGACCCAGGCTTGTGCGGCTCACTATTTCCAAGCCCGGGCTTGAGTGTCCACCCTGCACTGGAAACCTGGATTTACAATTGCTGGTCCCGGGTCTCACCGCCGTGCTTGAGCTGCGTCCACACTGCACAATGACAGGGCTTGGCCCCAAATCACAGTTGGACCCAAATCAGACTGATTTGCATGTGGATGGAAGGGGGGCTTGGGCTCACACCAGAGTCAGAACCCGAGTGTAGGGTGCAGCGTGGACAGATCCTCTGAGTCTTTTCTGCCGAGTGGCCCACGAGGCAACCCATTTTCCCCACTGCTCTCTGTGCCGAGCAAGATGTTTGACTCCACAACATCCTTTGCAACATCCTTTGCGGTCGTCCTGCGCTCGGTCGGTCGCTGTCCTCCGCACAGTCTCCTCCCTCCAGGTGGAATCCAACCTAAGACACACCCCGTGCTCCTGCCAGGGGTAGCCGGATGACACAGCCAAGCCGTCTCTGTCTGATTGTCCACCCTCTTCCTGTGCCCCCTCCCCGCCAGACAAGCCAGCGTCACGGCCCTGCAGGTCAGCTAGCCCTGCAATGCCAGGCACCAGCACTGGCCAGGCTCGAGTCCCGGTAACCACAAGCTGAAGACATAAACAATGGGGCGAGCGGGGCTGTGTGCTGCACAAATAGCAACGGGGAAGCTGCTGACACCGCGGCAAGGATGCTACAAACCAGCACCCGTGCGTCGGAAGGCCATTGTCACGGTGCAGCGGAGGTGGAAGGGCTGTAATTATAGATTTGCGAGGCTTACACAAAAGGGCACAAATTGGGATCATTTTACCCACGCCCCGCTCTAACATCTTCCCCACCATTTCAACCAGAGACGCGCGTCTGCACTGCCCGTCCCACACAGGGCTGTGTTCCACCCCAGAGGTGGCTGCGTTTCAGGGACAGTTGAACAGAGTCAGAGACCCTCTCTGGGGTGAAAGAAGGTTGTTCAGCGTCCATGTCCCATTCGACCCTTCGAGTCTCCAGAGGGCTGCGTTTTAGAGCAATGCCTCCACACCAGCTTGTGGCCAAGGCTCCGGCAGGTGCCTGAGCTCTAGGACTCCGAGGGGCAGCCTGGTCTAGTGGGTAGGGCACTGAACGGCAACTCAGGAGACCTGGATGCTAATCCGAGCTCTGCCACCGAGCTGCTGCATGACCATGTCGCCGGCCTCTGTTCCCCAATTATTGGGCTCCATATGGGAGTCAATGGGGACGGATCTCTGGCCTGGGCTATGCAGGAAGGCTAACGACCTGGCATTAAAATCTTTCTGCACAGTCCAGCCAGAGGCCCCCTCTTCAATGTAACCTAATGCCCAGCATCATCTCACACCTTCCTTCCCCATCTGGGTCTGGCCCATTTTGTTGCTGGTTTGTGGGGGGGTCACAGACCTGCCATCTCCTGCTCAGCTCCAGTTCTTTGTGTGCCCCCCTCCAGGTGGTACGCGGGCAGGATTTCCAGACATCTGGCCGAAGAATTGCTCTTGAAACGCAAGCACTTGGGAGCTTTCCTGATCCGCGAGAGCGAGAGCGCCCCGGGGGAATTCTCCATCTCTGTAAAGTAAGTTGCTGGTTCCTTCCTCTGATGCTCACGGCTCAGGCCCGCAGCCAGCACCCTGGCAGGGTCCCTGCTGGGTTGGCCATGAAGCCGCTGTGTTTAATGCTGATTGAATAGTAGAGCAATAGTAAGCAGATGCAATTTGCACCTGGGAACACTAGTTCAGGGGTGGGCAAATTACGGCCCGTGGGCCATATCCAGCCCGCGGGACTGTCCTGCCCGGCCCCTGAGCTCCTGGCCCAGGACGCTAGCCCCGGCCCCTCCCCTGCTGTTCCCTCTCCTCCGCAGCCTTAGCTCGCTCGCTCCGCCGCAATGCTCTGGGTGGCGGGGCTGTGAGCTCCTGGGGCAGCGCAGCTGCAGAGCCGGCCTGACTCAGTGGCGGGAGTGGCGGCGGCGACGTGGCCCGGCTCCAGCGGGGCGGCGGGGCTGTAGCGCCGCCAGCCACCAGTGCTCCAGGTAGAGCGGTAAGGGGGCAGGGAGCGGGGGGGTTGGATAGAGGACAGGGGAGTTTGGGGTGGTG
>NW_020664444.1:6436029-6468250 GCF_002925995.2 Terrapene triunguis
GGCCATGACCCCCTCCCCTAACCGGCCCTCCATACAATTTACGAAACCCGATGTGGCCCTCAGGCCAAAAAGTTTGCCCGCCCCTGGACTAGAGGGAGGAGCTGATTTCCTTGCTGGTTCCCCCTGTGGCTACGTCGAGGCTGGCATTTGAAGGTGTCTTGTCTGCCCGTCTTCACCAACTCATTGCACAGTCTAGCGTCGCCAAGGCCGCGTAGCCTGTACCATGTCGGGTTCTGGCCTGAGTTTGCCTGACAGGCGGCTCACTAACCTCGCTCCCCTGGGAGCAGGGAGAGGGTTTTTCCCTGCCCAGGGCTCCTTGGAACTGGCAGCGAGTGCCTTGAATTTTGAACAGAGGCCAACCCGGCCGAAGAGCAGAAATTCTGCACTCGCATTTCCTCCGTTGTTTCCTGACAGCGCTCGCTGCACTTCACTGCCTTCTGCTCTGGGGCTTAGCCCTGCAGGGTCCCACGCACGCCAGCATAGTCTCAAGGTGGCACGCTCCAGCCTTTTAGGTCACATTTGCTTTACGGTATGCTGGGCAAGGCTATTTTCCTCCTTTTAAACACCCCCCCAGGGCTTTAAACTCCACTCTCCTGCTGCTTCACCCGGCCCCAGTATTATTTGTGGCTTCCTATGCTAAGTGGTTGTGGAGTGTTGCTGTGCACCATCGAGCAGCTGCTGCAGCCCACCCCAGAGGTGGCTGCATCCCAGTGGTGATTGAGTGAGCCTGGTATACTGACTGTAGCCTGTACTAACTGTGCTCGCTGACGCTTGACAAACATCCTGCGTTAGCATTAATTACTTCGATTTCAGCCGAGCACTGGAGAGGGCTGACCTGGGCCTCCCAGCTCCCCCTGGGAGACAGGCAGCGTCATGGCCATGATGCGCGGTGGAGAAGCTGCGGCACAGAGCGGCCAAGCGATGCGCTCCAGGGCAGAGAGGGAGGCCGTGCTCGTGGGAGCCAGGAATAGAACAAGAGGCCGGCCCGCTATGGTTCCTGCTGGGCCGATGGCGCGTTCCTGTGCCCCTCTGCACGTTGTTTGCTCCCCCTTGGAGAGGCACAGCGGGTGGCTGATCGAGCACCTGACGGCTGATGCACTGAGGCACTTTGGACTGGGTACCTGCACCTGGCTTTAAGCTGTAGGTGTGAGTAATGGGGCCCCAAAACAACAGCACCCGGGCACCCTCAGTGCCGGGCACTGATCTTCTGATGCCACAAGCAAGGCTGCAGGGCAGGGTAGGGGGCAGGAGGGGATGCCGGTGCCCCAGAAATTGAGCTGATGGGATCAACACACACCATGTAGGGGTTCTGGGATCCCCAGACCCGCAACCCCCCCCAAGCTGAGGGTCCAGGGATCCCAGGTGTTTGTGGCTGCCCGGTCTGTAGGAGAAGCACCTTGGTTTGTGTATGGTTCAGTGGGGCTGGCTGGGTGTCTATGCAGTTGCAGATGCATGTGAAGGAAGAGAGGGGGTTTGCATTTAGCTCTGAACAGACGGCTGTGGTGATCCTTAGCTCATGTAGCCGTGAGTTCCAAAGTCTAAACTCAGCTCCTGGGGAGGTTCCCACACACGTGAGCCTCCCCATTGCTTTGGTCCTGCTAGTGAAGGCAGGGGGCTGGACTCGATGACCTTTCAAGGTCCCTTCCAGTTCTAGGAGATAGGATATCTCCATTCATTTAAATTTAAATTTTATTTAAATTGTCTCAGTGGAGTGTAGCCACCTGGGCAAAATCACTGGCATGGAGGGAGCGAGAGCCAATCCCCCAGGAGGCTTTGTGCAGAGTCTGGAGCCCTTGGGTACTGTGTCCGGGGTGAGCTGAGCAGACGGGCCGCTGCGTATGGTGCCGGCAGAGCGGGTTCAGGGGGGGCGGCTTCATTCCCACTTGCATGGAAGTGGGGATCGGTGCCACGGTAGGTATCGGGCCGTGCCCTGGGGCAGACTACCGGGATCTGCAGGCAGACGCCCCCGCCAGTGGGGGACATGACAGAGAAAGCAAACGCCTCCCCATTCTGGGTCTATTTCAGCGTCTGCGTGTTATGCCTCCCACAGAGTATTGGTGTGTGATTCCCCGACACTAGTTGCATTTCCCACCCTGGTGATTTTTGTTCCCCGGGTTTGCAATCTCTCCTGTTCACCCTAATGCACGAAGCCGCTCAGCAACATGGTCTTTGTGGCTCCCAAATGAGCTGAGATGGGATCCGGGTTGGGAACGCGGTCAGGAGAGAGAGGCACTCATCTCGGGGGCTACCCAGCCCACTGGTCTCCCACGCAATGCTGCTGTTTTCAGTGGGCTCCCAGGCACATGGGCAAAGCCAGCCCGGCCTCTGGTGTCTGTGCTGGGCCCTGTCACTTTGAGAGCAGCTGGCTAGTGCTCAGAGATTGCCTGATCTCACCGGAAGAGAGGTGCCGTGGCATCCTGCTTCCAGTACCGCCGTAACTCAGCACAGCAGCTAGCACATTGCCCAACGTGGTAGGACCGGGGGGAGAAGAATTCTTCCTGTCCCTGTGCCCTGCAGCATGAGGGCTGTCACCCTGCCCAAGCCACACCGGGCGGGACAGCTGGTGGGGAAAGCACCCCGGCTTGTTCTCACATGACCGACAGGCCCACTGAAACCAGACTCTGGCTTTCTGGCTCCTTACAGAGAGCCTTCCCTTCCCCCACTCCAGAGCCAGCCAGCTCAGCCGCTTGCGGTGGCTGAGAGGAGCCACAGGGTGGCGCTCCTCCATCGCCCCTGCGTCTCAGCCCCTCATTGGCCCAGGAGCAGGGAGCAGAGAGTTTCTTGCGTCGCTGGATTTCACTGATATCCTCCTCCCCTTGGGGGCTCTGGCCAGCACCCGGGGGGAGCAGGTGCCCTATTGCACCGGATCTTAGCCAGACTTAAACCAGTTCAGCTGTTGCTCTCCTGCAGGCTGAGGCCCTGTGGTGGGCTGGGGGGTGTAAAACATCCCCTGCAGGGAGCCGGGGGGACGGGACTGTCTCACAACTAAGCAGTGTGGCTGAGTGGTAGGAGCAGAGGTTGGGAGCCAGGACTCCAGGGGACAGATCAGTTCCTGCTCAGAGGGAAGGTGTGGGCTGCTTCTCACTTGATCTCACGCCGGTTGGCCCAGCCCTCGGTTTCAGCGTGTTTATTTTTTGCTCTGCAAACCTATCCCCTCCCTCGCTGCAGGCCTTCCCTCAGCCCCAGATCCTCCCACGCACACCCCGGCACTGGCAGGGGGGGTACAAAACCATCTGCCACACGTGATCCGATCTTATCTCTGCACCAACACAGCGCTGCGTGCCAGCTAGAACCATGCCAGGCAGCTGTGCGGGAGCTGGCAGCTGGTAGCTCCCAGAGCAGGGCGCTGATAGCCCGCCTAGCAAGGGGCAGCAGCGGCAAAGGAACTGCGCCCCAATCCCGGGAGAAAGTCAGTCACCCTGCATGCCTTGCCCGTCACTCCAGGCTCAGACGTGCAATGGCTCTGCAAACATCTCCAGAGGATGAAGCTGCCCCTGGGCCCGTCAGCCTTGAAAATGACAGCTCCAGTCAGCTCAGAGCCCCAGGGTGCTGGGTGCTGTACAAACAACACATAATAAGAGTCTCTGCCCCTTCCAGTGTAAGGTACAGCTAAACGCCCTGTCTCCCAAACCCCAGTTCATGGACCACTCGGCTCTCAGCTCGCTGTTCATCCTGGCTTGGCCGTTCACCAGGCCGATCTGGGTGCTTTCCAGCCAGGCAGTGTCTCCCGCCGCGGATCTTTAATTAAGCGTTTAAGGAGGCTCTTGCTGGTAATGAAAGCAATTGCTCCCAGGGCGCTGTGGCACTGGTATTAACTACAGCACCAGCCCAGCTCTGCAAACCTGCCCGGGCTGCACGTGCAAGCGAGGGAGCAGAAGAAAGCAGATCTTTGCAAGGGCCCTTGCACAGGAGCGGCGCCAGGGTTTTTGGCGCCCTAGGCGGGGGTCCTTCCGCGCTCCCGGTCGTCGGCGGCAATTCTGCGGTGGGGGGGGTCCTTCCACGCTCCCAGTCTTCGGGGCACTTCGGCGGCGGTTCCCGGAGCGAGTGAAGGACCCGCCGCAGAATTGCCGCCGAAGACCCGGAGCGCGGAAGGACCCCCCGCCGCCGAATTGCCGCCAAGGGCGGCAAAATGCCGCCCCCCAAATCCTGGTGCCCTAGGCGACCGCCTAGGTCACCTAAATGGAAGCGCCGGCCCTGCCCTTGCCCCTTCTCCAACCCCCCTCTCTTCCTCCGTCTGTCCTGGGATGTCAGTTTCACAGGAGCATAAATGTTTGGATCCATTTCCCAGTAAGATGGGATGGAAGGGGAATGAACTGCTCAGTGATCCGTCCATCCCTAGACATACCCATTGTCTATCTCTTTATCTGGACGCTACCACCACAGTCCTTCAGTGCCCTGTAAATATTTCAATGGAGAAATAACAGCAATCGACGGTCCAATTTCCATGATTCTAACCTCTTTCTTTCTGCCTTCCCAGCCTGCAGGAGAAAGAGTGGGATTAGTTGACAGGGTTTTTGTTTGTTTGCTTGCATTGTGCTTGGCGGCGGGGATGTCAGAAAGGAGTTTGGCATCCCCTTCCACAGTGGTGAGGGCTGTGGCCGTTCTCATCTCTTGTGGCAGTGAGTTCCACAGGCTAGGGCCGGTTCCTGGGCAAGTTCTGGCTCCCGCATGCTGATTTCAGCCCTTTTTAACAGAACGTTGGTCCTGTTTGTAAAACACACCTGGAGTGACGTCTGGCTGAGGCAGGCTCAGTCCCGCCCCGACAGGGCGGGACTTAATCTGGTGAAGCTGCTTGTGAGGATCCCAGATCTCAGCCCAGGGGAGTGTCCCGGTCACACACCGGGGGCCTGATCCAAAGCCCAGAGGAGTCAGTGGAAAGACTCTGGGACGGGCCCAGAGTGAGTTTAGCCCCCAAGTGCTTCGTTAACTTCCCTTCTTCGCCCCCTCCCCGAACCCACTGTTTGATTCCCGGCTGGATGAAACACAGCGCAGCCCGTATCATTTACTGTCTAAGCAGACAGCAGGTGGGAAGGGAAACAGCTAGGAAGGGACTTGCCCAAGGTCACGCAAAACCGGGACCCCCAGCCCAGGTGTCCTGCCCCATAGGTCGGGGTTCTGTGCCCTGGCCCGTGGTCCCTCTCTTACCCACATCCTTATTCATGCCTGAGGCTTATTGACCAGACGCCCAAGGGAGCTTGTGGAACCCCCATCGCAGCCTCATTGCTGTGGGGTGAATCAGCTCTTTTCTCTGTTGCCACAGCCAGTGTTTGGCCGGCTCCGGTTCCCCCTGGCAAGCTCGCTTTGGATCCCAGCTGTCGGGGACGCGTCTCCTTTGCCAGCACCTGCTGCTGCGATCGGAAATCCCAGGGGAAGCTTTGGCATTACAAAGAAGAGTCACTGACCAATGGCCATCAGACAGGAGCCTGTGACAGCTCAGCCGCCCCAGGGACGGCGTCTGGGGGAACGGCTTGTCCATGTCCATTATAAGCAGCATGCAGAGATTTTCTCAGCCTGCCCTACATTACAAGCTGTGTTGCCTTCGTGGGGACACTTCACACGTGAATTTTAGGTTGAGCCATTTTAATAACAATAATCCCTAGCTCTGACCTCGCACTGCTCATTGGTAGATCTCCAGCTACCTCACAAAGGAGGGCAGTCTCGTTCTCCCCATTTTACAGATGGGGAAACTGAGGCACGGCGGAGGGGGGGGCAAGTCTTGCCCAAGCTCACTGCGTAGGCCAGTGGCAGAGCGAGGAACTGAAGCCAGGTCTTCCAGGTCACTAGGCCGCGCCGCCACTGATTTTGCAAAAGCACAGCCCTGCCCCTGCCTCGCGCACTGAGGTTTGCCCGCACGTTTCCCACTGGGGGCACCAAAGCACAGGGTGGGAAAAACCAGGCCCAGTACATCATTTGGCAAAGCAGCTCGTCAGCGGTGCCTTTGTAAAGCGTTGTAAGCGGCCGGCTCCGAACCGCTCTCTCCCGTGGGGATTGTTGTTTTGCTATGGCAGGAGCGGATTTTGCTGTTCGGTCACATGCCAGCCAGCCACTGGAGGCCCCCAAGCCAGAGGAGCCAGTTCCATGCAGCTGGCTCTGCTCTCCAGCAACACTTAGTCCAACTGAATGGCCTGAAAGTATTTGAACCATGTGGCTGTTCTTGAAGGAAGGCGCCCCAGCGAGGGATCAACAAACCCCCCTTCCTGAGGCGGGGTTTGCGGGGAGAGAGCGCCAACCGAACGCCTGATTTTGCAGCTGCTCGGCTTGTTGCTGTCGAGATCGGAGAGATAAGGCGGGTGACTTACTCCGGCATTAATGCGCAGTCGCAGGCACTGGCGGCAGGGAAAGTAACAGGGGGAGCCCGTTGCAACCAAGGGGAATTCTCTTGTACCTCCGACTGGAAGATGGATTCGTGGATTCTTAGATTTCCAGGCCAGAAAGGGCCAGAGCGACCCCTCGTATGGCGCAGGCCACAGAGCTGCCGCCAGCCATTCCTACAGCTGGTCTCATAAGCCAAGGTCCTATTTTTATTTTTATTATTTATGGCAGCGTCTAGGAGCCTCGGTCACAGATCAGGACCCCACTGCGCTCGGTGCTGTACAAACACAGAACAAAAAGACAGCCCGGTGCCACCTTCCCTGCTGGTTTTGCTTTTCCATTTTTATTTCGCAAAAGCTCTTACAAATGCTTTAGGCCAACAGAGATGTTTCCCAAAAACAAGGAGCACAGAATTCACCACTGACCGTCTACCCAGAAATGACGGAGACCCAGCCAGCGGACTAATTGCCGAGGGGCTCCAGGGCTTGCCTTGAACACAGCCAGTCCTGCCCCTCCCTGTGCCTCAGTTTCCCCATCTGTAAAATGGGGAGAATGTTACTTTCTCCTCCGTCGTACAGCAGCTTGAGATCTCCAGCCAAATGCTACATCAGTGCTAAGGATTAGTATTGAACAATGCAATCAGGTGTGAAAGTCCACCCCAAGGGAGACCCCCAAGGAGTCCACTGAGCTCTCCTGCTAGAAAGAAACTAGAGCACAGTTCCCATCAACCTGGCCACGGGAAAAGCTCCCTGTTAGCTAACTGGGCAGCCGGTCCGGCTGGTTTAATCTCTCCTGCTGTAACATGCAGGGCACACGCTGCAAGCTGCTCCGTGGGAGAGAATTCACTAATTAGTTCAATGCATTCCACTCTCATGTAGCAAACACAGCAGCAGTCCCTGAAAGAATCAACCCAGCTTCCCCTCGGCACACTCAGCACACGTCTGCTCCTCGGAAGAGTCTCTCAGTCTGGGTTCTAGCTGAGTTCATTCACACTAGCCTCTGGCCCTGGGATGCAACTGACTTTCCAAGGAACGGCCCTGCCTAATGCGGCCCTGATCCGGCAATCTGAACCTGCTCTGGGGGCAGGGGTCTGCCCCTCCTAATCCAGTGGTAGGATCGGGGTTTACGGTTTAATTTTAGGAATTGCTGAAAAGGCGTTTGGGGAAATTAGGACCAGGAAGAAAAGACTCAGGGATTCTCTCTTTTAACAGCGTGGCCCCTTGTTGGAATCGCTGCCTTTCTAGCAGATTCTTCATTTCCCCAGATCAGCCCCCGGCTAAACCAGCCTCGGGCTTCACCACTCAGCCCCGGGGGCTTTTCTAATTTACTATGGGCCCAAGGGTTTTTCAGAACATGCCTGCATGACCCCCGCTGAAATCTAGGGGGAGCGCTGCTGACATAGAGGTGACGGTGGCAGTGACATGGCGGTGGAAAGCCAGCCAGGTAGCTAACAAAACACTGAACCTGACTCTCCTCTCCCTCTGGGGTAAATCAGGAATAACTCCATCCAAGACAATAGAGGGGCACCAGCGTAAAATTGACATGAGACGAGAATCAGGCCTGGAAATCCATGGGGCCGGGTTGGGCCACCCTCCCGTAGGTTGACTAGCTCCCCTGGAAATCCATGGGGTGACTTGCAGTGTCAGGTCCTGCATTCTGTCCACCAAAAACACCCGGTGCTACAAGACCTGCCCCTCTCCGACGGGGAATCCCTCGCCCCCCGCTGCTGGCTCTTTGCCTGGATCCCCCTTCCGAGCGATTGGAATTCTGCAATGTTACTATTTTGAGAGCATCACTGAGAAGCAAGAGGAGGTGCTCAAGGTTTGGTGACCCTCACCAGCTTCCCTACCCAGAGAAGATGGCCAGGAGGGAAGGCAAGAAGAAGTCAAATGGATATTCCAGAGAACATGAGATATTCGAGAGGTCACTGGATGCTCCAGCCTCCCAGCAGAGGGGACCAGCCACCCAGCAGGTGCTGGAACAGACAGTGTCAGTAGGACCATGGGGTTATGAGTGGAGGGGAAAGGATCAGACCCGCCCCCACATCTGTCACCTCTCTGCTCCTCCTCCCTGAAGAGTCCCACTGCCCGGGGACAACGGAGCTGGTTTGCTCTCCCTGCCCCAGAGCCCAGTGCAAAGCGAGTGACTGCGGGGAGGGATCTGTATTTCATGGCAGCCTGGCATGGAGCAGCATGCCAGCCAGGGTCTCCCCAAGCCCAGCAGGCGCTGGGAGCCCGTCATTGTTCTCACTCAGGTAGGACTCGGCCATGAGGTAAAGGCGTAGCAGCTTTAGTTATGTTGCAACTTTTTAATCACTGTTCTCCTTTTCAATTATTTCTTAATTAGCACACACACAAAGCTATTAGCTCTGATACTGCATTATACAACTCCCCCTCCCTGTTTAACTTTCCAGTAATCAACTCAGAGCAGACACCCACAACAAAATGAGTAAGAAAACAAAAAGGGAAATTTCATGATAGCAAATAAATCAGGGGTTTTTCTGGTTTTTTTTTTTTAATGTAATGTGAAAAAAATGCCTGAGGGGTTGTTCTATCAGTGAAAACCCAGACAAGTTTAAGATTTCTGTCTTCATTCATTTTGTGGGTGCCAATGTTCATGAGTTAAAGCACCTGGGATGGGAACATATCAAATTTAAACTTTAAATTTTTATCACTTTAAAACTTCCAAATTGATTTACGTCAAAACTGGCCTGATGGTTAGATCTCGAGAGAGCTACAGAACAAGACAAGTTTGAGGTTTCTAACTGTGCTAGTGTGGGGATAGGCAAGTTCAAAAGTTGGTCTCTACCTTGCAATCTGAGTCATGCAGGCAGATCCCTGCACTCACGAGGAACTTCAAGATTCAGTCCTCACAGCAGTGTTCTCTCCCCCTGCATCTTATGGGCCAGCTCCTCGGCTGGTGTAGCTCAATGGAGGTGGACTTCAATGGAGCCACCCAATTTAAATCAGGTGAGGCTTCACCCTACATCTCCCAACACAATCTCTTATCACATCACTCCCCCACACACATTTCCTTTATTCACCAATATCAATTCCCCATTTCCTCCAGCTCTCCCACAACTTCCTCTGCATCTGGCCCCTCTCTGATCCACACCGCCGGGAACACGTTCTCCGTTCCAGCCTGCCCTCCATTCGCTCACATCCCTCACAGCAATGATATTAATAACAAACAAACCATAGTCCTGGCTTCCCCAGGGCATCCTGTCTCCCTGGCGACTCGTAGACATAAACTGCAAGATCTTTGGGGCTGGGGCTGTCTGGTTTGTGTCACGCATCTTGTCAGCACCTAACAATTAATTATATTACTATAGGAGCTGAAAACATAACAGGAACTGACCTCGGTTGCAGGCATTAAAATATAATATGCTCATTACATGATCTCTCCCACCCTTTCCCAGATCCACACACACCCCCTCCTTTGTTTAGTCTCTGCCCTGGCTGTGCTGTGTCTGATTTAGATGATTCACTTCTTGGGGCAGGAATACTGTCTTTTTATTTCCCTATAGAGAGCCGCATGCCCCCTGAATGACACTGGCAGACCACGCCAGGATATCAAGAATGCCCTGTTCCACAAGGCAGCTGCTGGGATTGATACTTGCAATGCTTCCCAAACGCTTTGCATCATGCCGCTGTCTCAGCCTGCCGTGGGACATGGTATTTTGCTGTCATTTCTTTAGGGGTATTTATGCACAGTTCCGCTGGGCGTCTGTCTGGTGGAGACGCTGCTAGGAACGACACTGGTGTTTTGTTCTCTCCTGTACCATCTCCCCCCATTTTAAAAAAAAATTGTGTTGATCAAGAAGGGAAATGGTGCCTGGTAGGTAATAAAGGAGCGCAGATCTCAGCTGGCCCACAGAGATCACATATGTTTTTCACTGCCAGGCAGGAAGATGGCTAAACAGTCTACACCACTAGGCATAGCCCTCCATACAGAACAGACGTCTCAAACCCTCTGCGTGTCCATCCCCTAATCTCAAGAGCACAGACGATAGATGTGACAGAGTGTAGGTGGAGAGCGGGCAGGAGATGCAGCATGGTCACTGGGCCATCAAGGTGCTAAAGGAGCACTCAAAGCAGACAAGGTCATTGTGGAGAAGCGAAATGAATTCTTTGCATCAGGCTTCACTGCAAAGGATGTGAGGGAGATTTCCACACCTGAGCCCTTCTTTGTAGGTGACAAAATTGAGGAACTGTCCCAGACTGAGGTGTCAGTAGAGGAGATTTTGGGATAAATAGATAAATTAAACTGTAGGAAGTCACCAGGACCCGATGGTATTCCCCCAAGTGTTCTGAAGGAACTCAAATATGAAATTGCACAACTATTAACTGTGATAGGTAACCTATGGCTTAAATCAGCCTCTGTACCACATGAGGCGCAAATAGCTAATGTGATGCTGATATATTTTTTTAAAAGGCTCTAGAGGCGATCCTGGCAATTACAGGCCAGTAAACCTAACTTCAGTACCAGGCAAACTGGTTGAAATTATAGTTAACACCATATGTTGGGGGAAGAGTCAACACAGCTTTTGCTAAGGGCAGTCATGCCTCACCAACCTATTAGAATTCTTTGAGGGTGTCAACCCACATGTGGACAACGGCAATCCAGGGGATATAGTGCACTTAGACTGTCAGAAAGCCTCTGACAAGGTCCCACACCAAAGGCTCTTAAGTAAAGTAAGCTGTCATGGGATAAGAGGGAAGGTCCTATCATGGATCAGTAACTGGTTAAAAGACAGGAAACAAAGGGTAGGAATAAATGGGTAATGTTCACTAGCGGCATTCCCCACGGATCTGTACTGGGACCAATGCTGTTCAACATAGTCATAGAATGCCCCACAGCAGGATTGGGCAGGATCGACGCCTCTTCCAAAGCTCTGCTCCCAGGCCCGAGTGCTCGGTGCAGGCTGGTAGCCCACTCGGTTTGGAAAACCTGACACATAGCAGGCTCCTTCATTCTGGGGATGGGCTGGGGGAATCTGGGGTAGAAACAGGAGCCTTTCCTCCATGTGCTACACACTGGGTTGTTATAATGGGACAGTGAACACCTTTCTCCGCAGGTTCCTCTGCTGCCCCTCTCAACTCCCCACCAGCCCCACCATTGCTGGGCGGGAACGTGGGCGTATTGGCACAAGAGGCCGAGCGGCGCCGGGTGCGTCAGCAGCATGGACACCAGTCATGCAGAGGAGACTTAAATGGACCCAGCTGCCTTTTATACATAACAGTCCATCGAAGCTCAGTTTGCTGTTCGCAAAGCACTTGGAGATCCTTGGGCAGGGGGCACGAGAGAAACCCCCGGTTCTGTTCCCATGTCCCAGCTGGAATTCAGTGAGTCCCAGCCAGGACCAAGCCCAGCATCCCCATCCATAAATCTTCCTGATACTCCTCATGGCCCATCCAATTAAACCCTGGGGGCTCATGTGGAACCCTCCCATACTGCACCCAAAGGGATGTGCCCAGAGGGCCTGAACAGACCAACCCTTAGGAGGCAGGAGCAAGCCAGCCAAGTAGAGTAGCTGTTGGGGGTTTGATCCTAGCTTCGTACTGTCTCTTTTCAGCCTTGTGGGATGGCAGGAATCTCTGGCTGGGTCTGAGTCACAGCACTTTGCGTTGGTGGCTAGCGAATGCCTAAGACTGGCTTTCTCCTTTAATCTCCACCTTGCATTTGGGGCGTCTCCATTTCACTAACCCAAACGCTAACCTCTTGCTGGCTGTAGCAGATAGACTCACACAGCTCCTTGTGGGGTTCTAATTTGTCTCCTGACTTACCCAAACTCCCCTAGGAGTCGGCGCTCTGTAACCAGCCATCAGCCACTACAGGAAGGCACCCAGGGGCGAATGCTCTCCTCAGCTAGCCCTGTGCAGCCGGTCTGTCGCTCACTTCCTATGACTCACACATTTGGAGAGAGATTCCGTCCCTTAGTGGCTGGCTTTGTGTGTGTGAGAGTGATATCGCCCTCTAGTGGCCAGACCCACAGAGGATAAATGACCTAACAATGCCAGTAGAGTGGAGTGCTCCTTCAGCTCGGGCAGTAGCAGCCTGTATTTTGCAATTGAAC
The DNA here is from genome assembly GCF_002925995.2 of Terrapene triunguis. Classification (NCBI taxonomy): domain Eukaryota; kingdom Metazoa; phylum Chordata; order Testudines; family Emydidae; genus Terrapene; species Terrapene triunguis. The sequence continues at coordinate 6,448,418 of NW_020664444.1, forward strand.
GATCTGTGCTCTAGACCAGGGGTTCTCAACCTGTTTCTTTCGGAGCCCCCCGCCCCCCAACAAGCTATAAAAACTCCACGGGCCCCTTGTGCCACAACTGGTTTTCTGCATATAAAAGCGAGGGCCGGTGTTAGGGTGACCAGATGTCCCAATTTTATAGGGCAGTCCCAAAATTTGGGGCTTTTTCTTATATAGGCTCCTATTACCCCCCACCCTCTGTCCCGATTTTTCACACTTGCTGTCTGGTCACCCTAGCCGGCGTTAGGGAGCAGCAAGCAAGCAATTGCCTGGGTCCTGCAAGGCTACATTGCTCAGGTTTTGGCTTCAGCCCCAGGCGGTGGGGCTTTCTGTCCTGGGCCCCAGCGAGTCTAATGCTGGCCCTGCTTGGTGGACCCCCAAAACCTGCTCGCAGCTCCCAGGGGGTCCCAGACCCCTGGTTGAGAACCACGGCTCTAGACCCAGCTGTGTGTGTGCGCACCTGATATATAGAGTCATTGTGTCTGCCTAGAACATAGCTTTGTAACAATGCCTTTGTCCTGTATTGAACTTAAAGTCGCTTTGACAGGTCTCTTGCTCTCCCTAAGGAAGGATTTTGCTATATGGGCCTCTGTGTTTTAAAATGTTCTTCACTCACCGTATTGTAACCTCCACAGCACAACGTTTCACACTAGCCCTTCCTCCGCAAACTCCACCCACCTCAAATGAGCCAGGCTGGCCTGCCCTGCCTGCCCCCCGCTTCCTATTTATACTGACCTGCTGCCCAGGCCACACCCCTGTTGTCCTGAACTCCTGCAGCAACTCCACGCTCGGGCAGCTGTTACCTCTTTGCTGCCCCTTCCTTACAACTGGCCTCCAGCATTTTCCACAGCATGCCCAGACCCGCCAAGGCTCCCTGCCGCGAAGAGCCACTCCCTGGTTCTCATTGTCACAGCTCAGTCATCAGCCTGGTTATTCCGGGGCTCAGCCTGCCCTGGGGGACCTGGGGACGGTGACGAAGTCTGGGGGAGATTTGATATCCCCCTGAAACAAAGCCAGGACAAACCTTTCCAAACAAGAGGGAGGGATTTGACAGCCAGCCTTAAGATCAGAGATGCATTTGGCTCCGGATCCAGATGTCCCAGAGGTTCGGGGGTTCCGGGCCAGGGCTTTGCTTTGTCCCACTGCAGAGCTAGCAATCAAGGGATAAAGGGTTTGGAGCTGGATTTTCAGGGCTGCGGGAGCACATTGCACTATGGCTATGTTCTGCTTCCTAGGGTCCAGGGGAAGCCGAGCACAAGTTAGAGCCACCCCAAAGCCAATCTAACCTACCCCACAATACCAGCAGGATAATGGTGGCTCAAAGCCCTCTCAACCCCCTGCCCTCTGGTCCTGCCCCACGGAGTAACTGAGAATCCAGGGGGAGATTTTTACAGTCACAAAGGGACTGTACCGCCCCTGTATTTAATTCCACGGCAAATCCAGGCCACACTCTGCCTGCGTCTCTGGGCCCTGCCGTCATTACGGGAAAGGGAAGCAAGGCCAGGCACGCTCAGCTCCACGCCCCTGTGCCGAAAGCTTCCCCGTTCAGCGGGGCTGTAAACGGGAGATGTGATCCCAGCCGCCCGGGGGACGTCAGCCTCCCGGGACGGAAAGTCAGTGACTCATTCATAAAAAGACATTGTGTTGCCCATGGCGTCCAGGTGGCTATTCTGTTTTATGGGCTTTAGCCGCCAGGGCAGGGTTCTGATCCGCAGCACCGACCCTGTGGCAAAACGGGGCTGTTCTTTTCTGACTTTCAGCTGTCAAGTCTAAATAGAGTTTCTGGGAAGGTGCGTTCCTTTCTTCCCCTCCAGTTCTTAAGTGCAACTGGCTGCTCTGATGCTTTATTGTTATGTATAGTGGTGTCGCTCCTAGGAGCACTAGTCATGGGCCAGACTGCTGTGCTAGGTGCTGTACAAAGAGGACAAAAAGGCAGTCCCTTCCCCAAGAGCCTCCAGCCTAAGTCTGAGACAACAGATGGACACAGACGGGGTGGGAGCCCCAGGACACAATGAGACCATATTAGTCAGCAAGATAGGCCATGTATAGGCACTGTGCTAGCCTGCTGCACAAGGGTGCATAGGGGAGGGTAGCTCAGTGGTTTGAGCATTGGCCTGCTAAACCCAGAGTTGTAAATTCAATCCTTGAGGGGGCCACTTAGGGATCTGGGGCAAAAATCAGCACTTGGTCCTGCTAGTGAAGGCAGGGGGCTGGACTCAATGACCTTTCAAGGTCCCTTCCAGTTCTAGGAGATAGGCTATCTCCATTAAAGAATGCGGCTGGCTGGTAGCTTAGCAGAGCATCTCTCAGGGATAGGGTGACCACACGTCCCATTGTGGCCAGGACAGTCCCTTTTTTAAGCCCTGTCCCGGCCATCCCAACTTTTTTTTTTTTTTTTTTTGGCAAAAGATGGCATTTGTATTGTTTGCTCTTGCCAAGTTGATCAGTTGGCAAGAGCAAAAGGGACAAATACCCACTTTTGACAAAAGTGGGGTGTGGTGCGGAGGAATGTGCGGGGGGGCAAAGGGCCATGCCAGCCCTACGCAGCGGGGGGGCAGGGCTGGGGGTGGGGGGAGAGGCAGGGTTCCAGCACCCAGCAACAGCCTCGCAGGGGGGTGTGCCCCATTTTCCCTTTGGGAATATGGTCACCCTACCACCCAGGGAGCACATACACCTGCATTCCATCGACTGCACCGTTCATTTCCCGGGGCAGTGCAAGGCGTTAGCTTGGATTTATAAAACCCTTGATGGGTTTTTTCTCCTACACACCTGAGCGACCCAGAGCCCAGGTTGTGATCTCAGTTACACTGGTTTACATTGACTTAAGTGGTTTACACTAGGTCTGTACCTTAACTCTTTATTCCCGGGTTTTTAGAGGTTTAAGCCTAGGTCCGCTTGGCCTTCTGAGAGTGAAGATCAACGTTAACTCTGCCTTAATGGAGGGCAGAGAGTAGACAGACAGGTAGAGCCCCGTTCTGATCACTTATTGCTAACATCAGTAGTAGTAATGCAAATATCCCTCCCCAGCACAATAAAGCCAACACCACATTATCCCATGTTTTCCATTCCCCCTTAGCTGCGTCAGTACAAACAGCCCTGAGCAGACACTGGGCTCGTGTTGAAACAAAAACAAGTTTGTCCCAGTTCAGGCAAATCAAGCCGTGTGTTGCCACTTTCGAATACACCCCTGTTTTTATCCGCAGACATGTTTAATCTCTAGCTGACGGTGGGAAGTGAATATTTGCTGAGGTCATCATGCCCAGCACCTCGCACAACCGTCACTGGCCTGCAACGTCAATCAGTAGGAATTAAGCATCAGCTGGGTGGGATAAAAGTGCTGATGCAACCCTCTTATCTATCAGCAACACCATCAGTGTGTTTGTAACACACCTACCCAGATGTGTTATCTTCGGCCGGACTCTGCTTTACCACTACCAGGGTGCATGGGAAACAAACCTGTTGTCCTGTAGTTCGCAAGGAATATGGGCTTGTCAGTTTCCTTATCCATTAAATAGCTAGAAAAATACTCCTCTACTCCTAGGGGTGTTGCAAGGCTTAATTAATTAATTAACAGGTGCAAAGCGCCCGGCGCACCTCAGATGAAAGGGGCTGGTGAAGGGCAGGTTATTAGTTATTAGCATTGTGCAAGTGACGAGAAGATTCAAATGCAGGCAGGACGCCAAGCGGGTGATCTGAAGCCCGGGTTTTGGAACCCGCAGTTCCTCCCCGTCAAGTTCGGCTCGCACGCTTGGGCCCCCGTTCTGCAGACACTTGGGCACACGCCGAGCGTCGGGTGTGTGAGTGGTCCTATCGTGCGTGAAAAGTTGAGCAGGGGTCTGCACGGGGGATTGAGGCCTTAGGGACTAGCTTGCAGAGCTGTGATGTTCTGGAACCAGAGCTCCGATTGTTATAAACCAGGGCGTTGGCTTTTGCAACAGACAGGCCAGAAACAAAAGCTCAGATGCTGCAGAATCGGATCCTGCCAGAGGGGCTGGATAAGTATCCCTACAGGCTGGTTCTGGGGGGAGAGGAGGGGAGTTGTGACCCACTTGCTTTAAAGCCCACCTTTCAGAATAACCGCCCTCTTCTCTGAATGTGTCCACAGCTATGGGGAACACGTCCAGCATTTCAAGGTACTCCGAGAGAGGAATGGCAAATATTTCCTCTGGGAAGAAAAGTTCAACTCCTTGAACGAGCTGGTGGATTTCTACAGAACCACGACCATCGCCAAAAAGCAACAGATCTTCCTGAGAGACGACGACCAGAACCATGAGGTACAGGGCTGTTCGGCTGCCCACACAGGTTACTCCAGGAGGGTTGCGAAAGAAGGAGAGGGCAGTGCCCAGCTCAGCATGCCTACTGCTCACCAGCCAAATCACAAGGCAAGGCCCCAGTGCAGCCACTTCACAATACGCGTGGTATAACAGGCACAGAGGACACAGCCACAGGCTGTTAGAATTCTTTGAGGGTGTCAACCAACATGTGGACAAAGGCAATCCAGTGGATAAAGTGTACTTGGACTGTCAGAAAGCCTTTGACAAGGTCCCACACCAAAGGCTCTTACGTAAATTAAGTTGTCATGGGATAAAAGGGAAGGTCCTCTCATGGATCAGTAACTGGTTAAAAGACAGAAAACCAAAGGTAGGAATAAATGGTCAGTTTTCACAGTAAACAGTGGGCTTCCCTGGACCAGTGCTGGTCAACGTATTCATAAATGATCTGGAAAAGGGGGTAAACAGTGAGGTGGCAAACTTTACACACAATACAAAATTACTCAAGATAGTTAAGTCCAAAGCTGACTGTGAAGAGTTACAAAGGGATCTCACAAAACTGGGTGAGTGGGCAACAGTGGCAGATGAAATTCAATATTGATAAATGCAAAAGTAATGCACATTGAAAAACAGAATCCCAACTATCCATACAAAAGGATGGGATCTAAGTTAGCTGTTACCACTCAAGAAAGTCACTGTGGAGAGTTCTCTGAAAACATCTGCTCAATGTGCAGCGGCAGTCCAAAAAGTGAACGTTAGGAACCATTAGGAAAGGGAGAGAAAATAAAACAGACAATATCCTAATGCCACCATATAAATCCACGGTACGCCCCCACCTTGAATGCTGCGTGCACAGTTCTGGTCACCCCATCTCAAAAATGATATATTGGAATTGGAAAAAGTACAGAGAAGGGCAACAAAAATGATTAGGGGTATGGAACAGCGTCCATCTGAGGAGAGATTAGAAAGACTAGGACTGTTCATCTTAGAAAAGAGAGGACTACGCGGGGATATGACAGAGGTCTATAAAATCATGGAGAAAGTGAATGAGGGAGTGTTATTTACCCCTTCATTTAACACAAGAACCAGGATTTACCCAATGAAATGAATAGGCAGCAGGTTGAAAACGAACAAAAGGAAGTATTTCTTCACACAACGCACAGCCAACGTGCCAGGGAGTGCTGTGAAGGCCAAACGTGTAACTGGGTTCAAAAACGAATCAGGTATGTTCATGGAGGACAGGTCCAGCAGTGGCTATTTGCCAAGATGGTCAGCGGTGCAACCCCAAGCTCTGAGTGTCCCTAAGCCTCTGACTGCCTGACGCTGGGACTGGGCGACAGGAGATGGATCACTCGATAGTTGCCCTGTTCTGTTCATTCCCTCTGAAGCACCTGGCACCAACCACTGTCGGAAGCCAGGATACTGGGCTAGCTGGACCATTGGTCTGACCCCGTGTGGCTGTTCTTATGTCTATACTATAGTTACTCAGACTGAACCCATTGCGGGGGGAGGGGTTCCTGCCTCTCTCTCCTCCCCCAGCTCTAGGTGAGACTGTTTTGCACGCTGCCAGGTTTGCAGAGCCCTGGGTGTCCTGCCAATCTCTCTCCTGCCACCCAGCTGCAAAGCTTGGCTCTGGGCCTGCAGCTTAATCGCAGGGGCGTGGTGCAGCCCGAGACATGCAGAGCTGTCCTTCAACGTGCTGAGGGCAGAGAAATGGAGAACAAAGCGAACGGGAGAGGGAGCCTGAAAAGGGGATGGATTCGGCGTATCCCTGGGCTAGCAGACGGCTAATGCCCAGGGCGCCACTCAGGGCTGGGGTGGGAACCAGCAATATACTCAGTCCACCACCAACCAGAACAGCGCTGGTCCTAGGTCCACTTTTATCGGGCACAGACCGCTCTGCTTCTGGGGGCACGACTTGCTTTTGCCTCTGAGGGGGCAGATGCCCCGCGAGGGTTTCTAGGACGCTGCTCAGATAAAGCAAGGCCCCAGGCCGGTAAGGAAATGTGATGAAAGTCGATGGATTGTGAGCGGGCAGCTAATGTTGCAGGGATCTAGAGCCAGATCTGAATGGCCGGACGTTGGGGAACGTTCGGCTCGGGATGCAGACTTTCAGTAAATCAGCCCGAATCTTTGGCTTCTGGAGAGTTCTGCGGATTTACCCCAGCGGAGGCTAGGACCCCGCATTGTCAGTCGGGGGAAAGAGGTGATGGTGGGTCATGGACACGTCCGTGTTTGTACTCATCAGCCAGGGCACGGTCCCTTTAGCAAAAGCTTTCAGACGCCCACCTCCACCCCTGCCCATTCCGTGCCAGGAGGCTCCCAGTGTCCCGTGTCGGCACACCGAATTCCCTCCCCAACACCGGTGGCAGCACCTGCCCATAATTCCCCGCCGCTGAGGGCAGAGGGGGGAAGCAGCGTTTGCCTGTGTAGCTTTGATGCCTCCTCTCTCTTTCCCTCCTGACTCCTCTCTCGCTTGGTTTCACTGCAGGTGAAGAAGCCGAAGTTCGTCCAGGCTCAGTTTGACTTCTCCTCCCACGATCCGTCCCAGCTGGCCTTCTACAGAGGGGACATCATCGAGGTGCTGGACTGCCCCGACCCCAACTGGTGGAGAGGGAAGATCTGTGGGCGAATCGGCCTGTTTCCACGGAACTACGTCCACCCCATTCATATGTGACCTGCTAGCCAGTGTCTGCCTGGACGCCAGAGCTCCCTGGCTGCCCGTTACAAAATAAACTGCAATCCCCTTCACCTGATGCCATAGAGCTTTTAGGGGACAAGTTACCAGAGCACCAAGGACCTTTCCCATACTTAAAACCAGACTGGGGGATGCTGCACTGGACAGACCTGAACCCTCTGGGAACCATGTGCTCCGGTGAATCCCCCTGCGCTAGGCATTTGCACATGGGGTTTTCAGTGCGGTGAAGAGGAGGCGATTTACTCAGCCCAGCGCATAAAAGGGACGCGACCAGAGTGAACCTAATGGGGCTCCTAGCAATCCTTATCGCGCCATCACTTTGCTTACGTGGTGTATCCCTTCCTCTTTGTCCTCTGTCTAGCGGCACTGCAAGTCCTTTGGGGCAGGGACCAAGCACGCAATAAACCATCCTAATCCCACTCTCCGAGGGCAAGGCACGTGGAGCTTGGCTTTTCCCAGCTCCTGGGCTTGTGAGCAGCCAGGTGACCTGGTCATCCCAGGCAGCTGTCGAGCCAAAAGGATTAAGAATAACCCTTCCAACAAGTATTTCCTTTGACTGGCCTGCCTCCTTCTAGAATCAGCCCCTTTCCCTTCCCAGATCTGACAGGCAGGCACTGGGCCAGGGGCTTTCCAGTGGGGTTTCTCATACAGAGCACACTGACCTCTGTAGGTGGGCAAAGGTAGGCATGGTGCCACCATGCCCAACCAGCTCCAAACCTGCCCCTTGCCCAAACCTCCTCTCCACTCTAGAGCACCAGGGCCCTCGATGCAGCTGTCCCGTCCCCCTGGCGGGTCCCTGGGCATTCTCCCTCCATCCTGCCCTCCCTGCATCCTGAAACTGCGGGGAGTTTTACTTCTACTGTCACAGGGGTTTGCCCCCAGCTGCCATTTCAGGAGACGTATCTTTGAACGTGGGCATCTCTCCTGTCTCTCTCAGCCTGGAGCCGCGAGGACCTGCTTGGACGCTCTCTGCACTGGAGTTCTCCTGAGCCATCAGCACGAGTGCAATCCACAGTGATTAACGAGGAGGCTGTGGGAGGGGCCCGCGCATTCCTGGCACCTTTAATAGGGCTTCACAAAATGATCAAAGAGGCCGTGCATCTTTTACTGCACCTGGTTACGAGCTGACTCTGACGCGCGGCCAGCCGGGTTCCGTCGCTCATCCGGGGTGGAGAGATTGAATTCACTGTTTATGCAAATGTATCTCTGTCCCACCCAGTGCTGGGGGCGTCCCATTATCAAGAGCTGGCTAAATTCTGGGCCAGATCCCACCTTGTCAAAGCAGGTGTGATGCAGCTGAAGTCAGTGGAGTTACACCCTTACGCCAGGTGTGGAATTGGCCCAATGATTAGAAACGGTACTTGGCTTGTGTGTTGGGCGGGCGGGGAGGTTGTTTTGGCCATCTTTAAAAGCCAGCGTCACGCTTGGGAATCTTGCCAAGTCAGACGCCAAGCGGGAAGGGAGGCTGGCTCCCTGAGAAGAACTGGTGTATTTAAAAAGCAAAGACAGGTGAAACCTGTTAGAGAAGGGGGTCAGAGGCGTAAGATGCCCTTTTTGTTCTCCTCCAACTCACCACAAGGGCTTCAGGGCTTGCTTCAAGCTGTGAGCTCAGTGAGATGTTATTAATGGTCTAAACTCAAGGCCGAGGCCTGAACAAAGCATATAGCACCTTAGACTCCTCAACGATAAGAGGAATTTGTAACACGTGCTACTTCTATACTCACCTGAGCCTCAGGGAAAAGTGGATACAACAGTGGCCAGCAAACTGAGCTGAAGAAAGATAAGGGGTCAACCTGGAAATACTTGCCTAAGAAACATGTAATGAATCTATGGAACTCACTGCTGCAGGATGTCATTCAGGCAAATGGTTTAACTGGCTTCAAAAGAGGATTAGCCACTTCTGTGTATAAGCAAAATGATTGTAGCTAGGTTCAGAGCTTCCAAGGGGCATCCTAAGTCCAAGTGTTTCAGAGCACCAGAGAAATTTCACCCCATGGGCACAAGTTGGATCAGTCAGGTGCATTATGGGGGATCATCTTCTGAGGCATCAGGCCGTGGTCAATGCTGGCAGCAGGGGGCACCAGACAAAATAGGCTGCCGGTCCACATCAGGGTGGCAATTTTATGTTTGTCCGAACTCAGGCTGAAAACTGGCAATAATGCCTTGGTCTTTCACTCGGACTTTGTGCCTTGCTGATCGATGGAAAACCAGAGGGTAGCCTGGGACTATAAGGCTACTTCATTCATGGGCACTTAAGTTAAAGGCTACTGAACTAATGTTTGCCTTGCCCCGCATTGGCTGAAGAAGGCTTGAGGCAGGCCTCCTTAGCAACCAAGAATGACAAGTGTGGTCCACAGACAGCATCTGAGCCAAACCTGCGGGCTGCCTTGGCTTGTCAGCTGCACTGACATTGTGACGGCACCGAGCTACCGAGCCACAGAACCCCGGACACAGCATCACGTGCTACAGTATGAAACGTCATCTACTTCCCCCCTCCGCTCCAACTGGCTCCAAACCTAGCTAGATTGTACATGCCACGAGACCAGTCTGAACCCAGACTACTCAGTGGGCTCCTTGTTAATATTGGGGGTGCATTAGGGTGTCACGTTCTGACTAATGAGTAACGGTCTCAAGTTGCAGTGGGGGAGGTTTAGTTTGGATATTAGGAAAAACTTTTTCACTAGGAGGATGGTGAAGCACTGGAATGGGTTCCCTAGGGAGGTGGTGGAATCTCCTTCCTTAGAGGTTTTTAAGGCCAGGCTTGGCAAAGCCCTGGCTGGGATGATTTAGTTGGGAATTGGTCCTGCTTTGAGTAGTGGGTTGGACTAGATGACCTCCTGAGGTCCCTTCCAACCCTGAGATTCTATGACTACACCTTCAGGGGAAAGGAGAGGCCAGGAGTGGTTTCAGCAGCAGTTTCTAGCTTCTATTTCCAAATCAGCTTGATTTTTATATATAGCTTGTTTCCTGAGATCATTAAAGAAAGTAAAGCAGAGCTCTCTCTCCACAGAGACCATGAGACCAGGTTAATGGTGACGTGGTTGGCAAATGAAATGAATCTCACCAATGTACCATGGTTCAATATCAGATATGACCATCTTCTGTTAGCCTGTGTCATACCCAGGGAAATCGGGTATGCACACACACACCAGCTACTTCTGCCATGACATCATCCCGTTAGGCCAGAACTTATTGGCGAATATTGCTTCACTCCCCAGAAGTACAGCCTCCAGAAAGGCGGTGCTTCCGGGACTGCTGTGAAACCCACCCAGATTTCAGTGCTGGAGCCACACAGTTCAATAATTCAGTGATTATTTGCAAGCAACCCAGCAGATGGCATTGCCAAGGCGTGCCCCAGGCACTGGTTGTGGTCAGGCAGATATCATTTCTAGCTGCAAACTGCATTTTAATTCCGAGAAAATAAAAAGTGATTCTGAGGTAACACAAAGGAGGGGGGTATACACAGAACCTGCCGCGAGGCTGGTTTCCATTTCCAATTTTAGGAAGGCCATCCGGAGCTAGAAATACAGGTTACGCAGATTCTCCAGGGCTGACATAAAAGTCTGCACAAGAGAGCTGCTGGCTAGCTTTGTCCAAAGCTACTGCCCCATGCAATGTCTTTGCCCATTGTACCATAAGCGTCTTTAGAATCAGTGGCTTAGATCTTAAATGATATTCAATGAAGAAACCAAAAATGTACAAGACTGGAAAAGCCGAGTTCAGCTTCTGATCCCAGTGATGGCCCCCCGGGATGGACAGAACGCAATGCAGGGTATGCATGCTGCTCTCAGGCAGCTCTGTCAATGCACCTCAGTCCTGACCTGCAGCCCCCCTGCTTTTCCAGCCCTTGATCTTCCACAAATCTCTCCTCTCCCCCGAGCGGAAACACCCCCAGCTCTTCAACTCCTGGGCCCCTCCCGAGCACCGCCTGCCCCTGCCATGTGGAACCGGGGAGATCATCCGACACATTTCACGAGCTGTAACTCACATCTCTGGGGGTGGAAAGACAGGCCGTAGGGACCTGTTGTGCCAACCCTGGTACTCCAACCTTCTAGCCCACGAAAAACTTTGGGACAAGTTAAGCTGATGCAAAACCCTCCAATGCCCAGAATGTAGGGGGAAGGGAAGGGGGAATTAATCACACAGCTGTCTCTTTCCACCTTCCCCTTGCCCCATCCCTCCCCACTACACCTTCCTCCTCTTCCCCCTCGCCCCTCCTCCCATCCTTCCCTTCCCCCGATCATCTCCCCCACACCGCTGGCTGCAGTAGTGTTAAGCGAAATAGGCATAGCAGAAGACATTGACACACATCAGGATGACAGCATTGATGCAGCAGATCCTCGCCCAGAAGGGGGCCTCTGTGATGTCCCTCGGGGCCTTTGCTGGGGGTCCCTCAGGCTTCGCCCCCTGGGGACTGCAGAAGAAATCCATGCCGGGGCAGGTCCCTGGCGCCCCCTCCTGGGAATCTGTCACAGATGGAGAGAGACTATGAGGGGGACAGAGTCATGGGGACCACCTGCCCTGCACACTTCACATGGGCCAGGGTTGGCCAAAGACAGCTGTGCCTGAGGATGCGCAGAGCAAGAAGGTCCATGTTTCAAGGGGTGGGGGGCAGGGCCAAGGAGCCTGGACCCAACCCCAAAGCAGAACCTGATCCCTGAATCCACGTGGCTCTGGTTGAAATGAACAAAGACCCCCAGCGCCCTGACCCCTCCCCGGCTCCTCCCCAACCCCCTGAGCTGGGATTGGAACTCAGGACCGTTCTGTGCTCAGAACACGCCCCAGGCCGCAGCAGATTTCCAAGTCTAAAGGCAAGTCTGCAGTTGGGACTCCCGGGTCGAGGAGACGTCCCCGCCGTAGCTGGGAGCGAACGAGCGTGCTAGAGTATAGCCACGACGGCACAAGCAGTGGGAGAGGCTAGCCGCTGGGGTACATACCCATTCAGGACGCTAGGCATGTACTCATGCCAGCCAGCCCCTCCCACCACTCACACACCCACGCGCCCTGTCGTTCGCGCCCAAGCACGATCAGATCTACATCCACTATGTCTCCTTGAGGTGGGATTGACACCCCCAACTCAAAGCACAGACCACCCCTTCGTCGTTGGGTTCTTAGTCCCAGCCTTGGGTCCATCCCAAGCCCTGGCTGGTCAATATCAGATCACACGTACCCTCCTTTCCTCTCCTGGGTGAGTGGGTCCCTGCTGATGCGCTGGCCATGGAGATCTCGGGAGGCAGGCGCCCCCGGGAAATGGTCCACCAGGTGAGGTTCTTTATCTGGAACGCAGAGCGGGAAGCTTAGAGGGGCCAGAGCAGAAGAGCGTCATAGCGAGAGGAGATGGGCCGAGTACCCACCCTCTGCCGGGCCCCTTTCAAGTGTCTCAAGTTGGGCATCTGAAAACGGAGGCCCCAAGCGTCACCAGCTGCTATGGCAAACTATGGCTCTGGAGTCTGAGGCCCGATTCTCCTCCCCCTCAGCAGAGCCGCCCCCAATTCCCCCCAGGGTGAGGAGAGGCCCCACCTGAGGTCGCATGGCCTGTACTATCTGAGCACAAAGACAATCACAACCACCCTGCAATCCCTCGGCCTGGCCTGGCAGCACTCACGCCCTCCAGGCATGGCCCCGCCTATGGGGTTTGATCCGTCGGTGCCAGGGCCCTGCGTTGGGTGCTGCCATGGTAAACCCGAAGAACCAGCTTGTTGTGAGGGTGGCCAGATCCGGGGAGCAAATGCAGCAGTGTCTGGGAAGCACCGTCTCACATCACCCGCGGGGGGGGAATTGGAGGAGCCCAGTTATTCCTCTGAGGATGCCCAGCAAAGAGCCGGTGGTGAAGGACGACAGGAACAGCCCGTGCCCAGGGACATACCCAGCCCCCACGGTGGGAGGTCACCCAGCGATCTCCCCATGCTGCTCAGCCCGGCCAGCGTCTCCCCCTAAACACCTGCCAGATTCGAACCCCGCTCTGAATTCTCCAGGCCGGATCCTCAGCTGGATGTAAATCAGGGTCATTCCACCCCCTTCAGTGGAGCTACACGGAGGTACACCAGCTGAGGTTCTGGCCAGGGCCTGTGTGGGTCAGAGCAGCCCAGCGTGAGCTCGGCCAGCGGCCAGCAGGCAGGAGAGTCACTGGCCATGCCCACAGCTGGGGCAGGTCCTTGTGCTCCCTGCACCCCAAACTCCTGCATGCTGCCTGGCTCCCCTGAAATAAACCCCATGGTCTGACACCTACCACATCTCCCTGGCCCCAGACTAGGACAGCAGAACCAACACCCCAGCCCCAGCCCCTGGGGAAGTCCAGACCCAGAGCCATCCCTCTACGATGGGCTGACCCCAAATGCCACTGGACTGGGGAAGGGGGGGAATTTCCATGTTTGTGTGTGGGCCCCCCCCTCCCCCATAGCGTGTTCTGGGTGCGAGCTCCTCACCCTTCCCTGCCCCGAAGCCCCGTCCCCGCTTTCACGTGACATAACATTAACAGGCGTAGGGCAACGCAAACAAGCGGAACACAGCGGGTCGGTCCGCTGTCAGGCTGCCTTCCGGCTGACAACGAAAAACAGTCCAGCCACAGCAAACGGGGGCCAGACCTCAGCCCTGAGCAGCCACGCATGGGTGGAGCAGAGAGGACATTGAAGGCGGTTCCCCAGAGACAGCTATTCTGTGCCTCTGGCTGGAGGATTTGGATAGGTCTCCTTGGCTCGTAGCTCTGCGATCACTGCCCTTGTTCCCATCCGGAACCCCACGTCTGTCCCAAGGAGACACGTCCCTTGCTGGACATAGGGGCTTCCCTGCACGAAGGAAGGATCCGCGTGCCTGGGTGCACGTCCCGGGTGGATCTGAATGCCACAGCAGTGACTGTGTTCGACACGTAACGGCACCACTGCGCTCCTTTGCGTGGCTACCAAACCTCAATCCCCGTCCAATAGCAGAAGCTGGGCCCAGGGCTGCTTTACCCGTATGTTTGCCCACGGGCCGTGGCTTAGGACTTTTGCTGCCAGCCACGTGCCCCTCGGCATCAGAGGTTCGTGGAGGGAGGGTGCGGGCTGGGTCTTTTCCCTGCGGGGGCAAGTGGAAATAGGAGACCTGTTCGCAGGACCCGCCTCCTGCCTGACGCGCCCACCTTGGTACCCTCGCCAGACTCCAACAACATCCAGCTCGGCCTGTGCAAGGGGTTGCGATGAGGGGCGGCTGCCATGGCCTCTTGGCAGCAGGGAGGGAAACAAGGTCAGCCCCACCCCCCGTCGTCAATGCCCCCTTTGCAGTCAAACTGAACAGCTGATCGCTTGATCCTCGTCAGGGCCGTGCAACCCGACCGGGGCGACTTTACCCACCTGCGACTCGGCGGGGGGCCCGCTCAACAAGCTGATCCCCACCACGGCGCCGGCCGTCAGAGCGCAGAGGAGGATGGCGAAGTGGAGGTAGTGAACGTCCTTCACGAGGGAGGGGCGCTCGTCCGGGACGCCACAGCGGGGCAAAGGGTACGCAAACTCCAGCCCCATCCTGGCCAGGCCTAGCGCCAGCCCCAGCATCAGGCCCCAGAAAGCTCCCTGCAAAACAGAGACGGAAGGTGAACTCTGCTGAACTCCCTTCCTGGCTCGCCTTTGTCAGTGAGCGCTTCCTAATGTGTCCGCAGCCTGGGGGACCAGCCCAGGTCTTGTGACTAAGGCCCTGGGGTGGGACTCAGGAGTTCTAGGTTCAAATCCCAGCTGTGTCATAGACTTCCTGTGTGATAAGTCGCTTTCTGCAGAGCCGGAGGTGCAGCTCGGGTTCCTGTACACACACACACGTTAGCTTTGATCGAGCTAACGCATTAAAAATAGCAGTGTAGCCACACGGGCCAGAGTGCACTCCTGTCTGCGACCCTGGGTTACCACTCCAGTGGCTACGCGGCTATCTTTAGTGCACTATCTTGATCAAAGCTAGACCAGGCTCGTCTACCCAAGCGCAAAATTATACCTCCAGCCACAGTGCAGACATATCTCCTCTCTTGCAGGTGCCCGTCTGTAAAGATAATGTCTCTTATTGTGCACGTACAGCCCCTAGCACCAAGGGACCCGGATCGTAGTTAAGAGTTACAGTAGAGCCTCAGAGTTACGAACACCAGAGTTACGAACTGACCAGTCAACCACATGCCTCATTTGGAACTGGACGTACACACTCAGGCAGCAGCAGAGACCAAAAAAGGCAGTATATCCAATGCAGTCCTGTGTTAAAGGTAAACTACTACAAAAATGAAGGGAAAGTTTAAAACAAAGATTTGACAAGGTGAGGAAACTGTTTCTGTGGTTGTTTCCTTTAAATTGAGATGGTTAAAAGCAGCATTTTCCGTCTGCAGAGTAAAGTTTCAAAGCTGTATTAAGTCAATGTTCAGTTGTAAACTTTGGAAAGAACGTTTTGTTCAGCGTTACGAACAACCTCCCTTCCCGAGGTGTTCGTAACTCCGAGGTTCTCCGCGACTGTAATACAAATGTTATTCTCTGGCTAGCCACAAGACAACTTTGCACAGGTTCTGCCATTGGCTGGCTTCTTTCTTTCCAGGATGCTAACTAAAGAGAATGTAACAAACATGTATTTATGCGGTGGAAAGTCCCTCGTGTCCCAGTCTGCTGTTTGCTAGCGCAGTTGCCTGGCAGTTACTGTTTTCTGTGACACTGAGCTTAAAACTTCCCAGGCCACAGTCGGGCAGCGTTGCATGTCAACACCTGGGCTGTGCTCACATGTCAGCTACACATGATCCACCCACCAGTTCCTTGGGGAACCACCGCCTCGCTCTGGTCTCAAACGCAGGCAAGCGCGATTTCTGCTCTTCTTTGGGGGACTGGGAATCGGTTCCTCAAACAAAACTCTTCAGAAACCCCTGAGGGTGCCAGCGGCTAGAACCGGCCAGCCAGAACTGGCCTGGCCACGTCCTCATGGATGACCCTGACCCCCAAAACCCTTGGCGTTGTCCTACCGAAGAACAACCAATGATCTTCAAGTCCTCAGGAGTACAGAAGTGTAAGGCTCATGAGGCTGATCCTTGGCCTGATGAGACTCAAGGTGCTGCGTGCCGTGCCACACCTCCTCCACTTTCTAGTAGCCCCCTTACCACTAAGGGGAAACCGGGGGGGTCCCCCTTGGTGGGAGGGTCATGGGACCATTTCACGGGCACTCAGCTAAGACAACAGCATGGTGAGACTTCGCTACAACCCACAAATCAATGTAGGGCCCCTCCTGCCTGTCAACGGTCACGGGACTAGCCCAACACCCTGCAGGAAGGCTGGGGTCCAGAGGCTACCTGCACCCCTCTGTTTATTCCTTGGTGCCCCTAACGAGAGACCCAGCAATATAGGCGTTTCCACCTCAGATGAGACCCCTGGCCCATCCAAACCAAGCCTCTGCTTCCAGCAGGTACCAGCACGTGATTCTTCAGAGGAAGGTGAAACGCTCTCAGAATTCACAGGCCACGTGCCAGCCTGGGGAGGCACAATCTGGAGACAATGCAGAAATGCAGCAAATAGATTTTCCTGTGTGACCTAGAACAGGGTCTGACCCCAGGTTTCCCCAAGGGAAAGGCCAGCATGCACTGGAATAACAGTGGTGAGCCATAGCAACTGGAATCGCATCAGCTAAGCCGGGCCAGCGCTCTAGGTCAGAGGCTTTCAACCTGTGGTCCACGGACCGTTGGGGATCGAAGATTTCCAAAGGGGGCTGCACCTCTAGTCGAAATGGTTCAGAGGTTGCAAAGCCCTGCTGTAGCTCCACCAGAAGCAGTGGGACCAATGCAGGAATCAGCAGGGGAGGTTGTCTGGCCCGTGATATGCAGGGGGGTCAGGCTAGATGATCACAATGGTCTCTTCCAGCTGTAACATCTAGGCATTAAAAGACACCCCCCCACACACGAAACAGCAGAGCGCTTACCTGCTCGTTGGCTCGTCTCCAGAAAACGGCCAGGGCGAACACAGCCGTGATGGGCGGGGCGAGGCAGCTGGTCACAGACTGGATGTAGATGTACAGCTGGCCGCTGTTGGAGCTCTGCAGGATGGGGATCCAGACCACGCTGATGGCGACCAGAACCACCGTGACTATCCTGCAAGAGGCAGCAACACCGCGGGTGAAGAAACAGACGTTCCGCCAGCTGCAGAGAGGAGGAAGGGCTAGCCCCAGCGGGTGGCATGTAACACGCTCCTGCGGGAATGCACGTGTGAAGTCTGCCCGGTGCATGCAATATACACAAGGTACAGGCATGAGCTTAGCATACAGCACACATAAGGTACTAGGGGGGCACTTGTCTATGGTGCCCGCATCATAGGATTTAAGGCCAGAAGGGACCAGTCCAGGTGTGCCAGAACAGAGCAGACCCACCCAGCCCAGGTAAGAACAGCCCAGGGAGCCCGGGCAGCTGTGAGGAGCCATGGACCCTCCACCTGCCCAGGGTGGGGGGTCTGAGAGCAGCCCCCGGCTTGTGTCCCCCCCTCCCAGTCCCCCGTCCAGGGCAGGTGAAGGGTCTGCAGCTCCCCACACAGATCTTACCCCGACCCAACTCCAGCTTCTGGCTTGCCCGGGGGGCGGGGCCTCGGGGAAGGGTGGGGCCTTGTGCCCCCCCATTAGGAAGAGCCCGTGGCCCCTGGATCAGTCGATCACACACCGGGGTAGACGCACACTGAAATTCAAAGCTCAGGGCCAGCCTGGCCTTTACTGATTACAGACACTGGAGTGGACTGTGGCTTTCTCCTAGAGTGACCAGATGTCCCGATTTTATAGGGACGGTCCCGATTTTTGGGTCTTTTTCTTATATAGGCTCCTTTTACCCCCCACCCCTGTCCCGATTTTTCACATTTGCTGTCTGGTCACCCTACTTTCTCCAGTGCTCGGTATCTCAGTTGCTAGTGGAAGGATCAGTGGATTGTACTGCAGCCCTTCTGTGCTGGGTGCAGCTGGCACAGCTCAGGCAAACCGTTCAAAATGCCAGGCCCGGGCACCGGGGTTCCCAGTCTCTCGTTGGGAGCGGAGCTGCCTTCGTGGTACTCCCAGGTGCCAGCTGGCTCCGAGGTTCAAGGCTGGGACCCCTGCCGGGCAATGCAGAGCACGGAGCCGCGCCCCGAAGCCACAGAGCCAGACATGGAGAAAAGACGCTCCGGGTTCGTTTTATTCTTGCCTCTCACTGAAATAATAGGGGGCGTTGGCACCGGAGGCGAAGCAGCCTGCTGGCTCAGGTTGGGCACACCTAGGGCTGCAGGTCTTTCATTTCCGAGAGTCCCAGCTCCACCGGCGCCTCTCTGCTCCCCGCCCCTGGGAGACACCCTGCTCCCCCACTGCGCCTGGCAGACACGCAACTACAACTCCTTGGCGAGACGCAGCTGCGGGCTGGACACCAGCCACTCCTGAGGCTCCCCTGCTTTCCTGGCTACCCAGCTGCTACATGTCCCCAGCGTGCCAGGGCCTAACAACTCCTAACAGGCTCCTGGGCCTAACAACTAACACTGCCCTGAGCCCGATCCCTTTGCAGGAACAGGGCAATACAACTCACTCAATCCATACAGTGTTGTGTGCTCCAAGGGGCGCTGAACACTAACCTGGAGTGGATCCAGTGTCAGACTGCATCAGAGTCTGTCTAAACACTGCACGAAACCTGGACCGCAATCTGTGTAACACCCAATGGCTCTAAGCATGTTACCGGGGACAGGAGCTGTCATAAACATATAGCTAAGGGTAGCATAAAATCCCACCTCTGCCACCATGTCAGGGTCTTGCATGCGGGTCCCCACATCTGTACCCCAGAGTTCAGAGTGGGGAGGGAACCCTGACAGGAGCCACTCAGTGCGCTAATGACAGTCATACTTCACTGCCGACAATTTTGTCACCTGCGCAGACCTGCTGCTGCTTGTGGTTCATGCCACCTATACCCCTGCTGCTCCCAAAGCAGCTGGCAAGCCCATACTGAAGGAGACAGTTGCCTTAGAGGTACCCAAACCCCTCCCAACAACCGGCTGGCTTACCAAGCACTCTGACTTTGCGTCCCCAGCTGCAGGGTGCTGCGTGTCAGGGAGAGGGCTGAGGCGTGCCGGGCTGGGATCGCTTTTATTTATATCCCAGCCAAAATGCCCTCCGTTTAATTATAATAATCACAAGGCTCTTCCTTCTGGGTCAAATGCTTTGGAGAGAAGGCCTCTCAGACGGCGTGAGATCCAAAGCAAGCCCACCCCCGCCCTCAACCGCCTCTAGACGGACTCCGGGCAGCCCAAAGAAACGAGTCAGTAAGGGAAGCATGAGCGTTTCTTCACCACAGGATTGGAGCCGCAGGGCTTGCTGGGATGCGCCCGGACACCCGCTGTTGTGGTCTGGCCTTGCGTCCTAAAGCAAATGCACGCCTCATTGGGGAGGAGGCTTTTTCACTTGCAGTGATCGGTGGCTGGTTCTCTCACGGCCGTGTGGTAGCCTGGCTTTGCAGCGCTGTCAGTGCTCCGGGAAGATCTTATGCAGAAGGCTGGCTCAGCAGTTTAATGGCAAGGTCCTAGGCTGAGTTTGATCCGGAGCTGCCCGGACAGCAAGGTGTGGGAGCACTGGAGAGGCAACACACTAACCCCTGGGAGGGCGAACGTGCGGCGCTGTGGTCAAGTGACCCTCCCAGCCACAACGGCAGCCTCTGGCTGACACTCAAAAAGCGCGCGGACGTGGAAACAGCCCCATCTAGCTCCCTCAGCCAGGAGGTCTCTGAGCAGGATTCAGTCTTGCCAGGGGTACAGACAAGTGCAGGGCCGGCTCCAGGCACCAGGCACCCAAGCTGGTGCTTGGGGCGGCACCTGGAGGGGGGCGGCGCGGCGCTCCGGCCGCCGGGGAGCGCGGGGCCACAGCCGGGCTCGCCGCCCT